>NC_057712.1:37689584-37899139 GCF_004010195.1 Chiloscyllium plagiosum
ACCACACATTTATCCACATTAAACTGCATCTGCCATGCATCTGTCCACTCACCGAGCCGGTTCAGGGCATCCTGTATTCTCCTAACATCCTCCTCACATTTCACTCTACTACCCAGCTTTGTGTCATCAGCAAATTTGCTAATATTACTTTTAATACCTTCATCTATATCATTAACGTACATTGTAAAAAGCTGCGGTCCCAGCACTGATCTCTGCGGCACACCACTGGTCACCGCCTGCCATTCCGAAAGGGAGCCGTTTATCACTACTCTTTGTTTCCTGTCAGCCAACCAATTTTCAATCCATTTTGCCCTAATACCATGTGCCCTAATTTTGCTCACTAACCTCCTATGTGGGACTTTATCAAAGGCTTTCTGAAAGTCCAGGTATACTACATCCACTGGATCTCCCTTGTCCTTCTTCAGAGTTACATCCTCAAAAAATTCCAGAAGATTAGTCAAGCATAATTTCCCCTTCATAAATCCATGCTGACTCTGACCTATCCTGTTACTGCTATCCAGATGTGTCGTAATTTCGTCCTTTATAATTGACTCCAGCATTTTTCCCACCACTGAGGTCAGACTAACTGGTCTATAATTCTCTGTTTTCTCTCTCCCTCCTTTCTTAAAAAGAGGGACAATATTAGCTACCCTCCAATCCTCAGGAACTGATCCTGAATCTATAGAACATTGGAAAATGATCACCAATGCATCCATGATTTCGAGAGCCACCTCCTTCAGTACCCTGGGATGCAGACCATCAGATCCCAGGAACTTATCAGCCTTCAGATCTAACAGTCTCTCCAACACCATTTCCTGTCTAATATAAATACCCTTCAGTTCAGGTCCTTCAGCCACTATTACATCTGGGAGATTGCTATCCCTTATCAAAAATGCCACTCCCCCTCCTCTCTTGCCTTCCTTTCTATCCTTCCTGTAGTATTTGTATCCTGGAACATTATGCTGCCAGCCCTGTCCATTCCTGAGCCATGTTTCTGTAATTGCTATGATATCCCAGTCCCATGTTCCTAACCATGCTCTGAGTTCATCTGCCTTCCCTATTAGGCCCCTTTCATTGAAATAAATGCAGTTTAATTTATACGTCCTACCTCGTCCCTGCTTGCCCTGACTGTTTGACTTGCTTCTGTTCTCAACTGTACCAGTCTCAGATTGATCTCTTTCTTCACTATCTCCCTGGGTCCCACCACCCCACCTTACTAATTTAAATCCTCCCAAGCAGCTTGAGCAAATCTCCCTGCCAATATATTAGTCCCTTTCCAGTGTTAGAATTGAGGACAGAATTGTTCTGGCTGTGGTTCCTCCACAGTTGGATAGCTGGCCAGTGAATGACTTCCTGGTTAGAAATTGCCCAGAAAGGGTAAGATCCCATTTGAAAAGAATTACAATTTCCATGCAAATTCTAGTGGTCAGAGCTGTCTGGAGATGATAAAGTAATCTTGCTCAGAGAGACCACAGGATGAACCAAAGCCATGTTTTTGAATCAGGTGGCTGCTTTGCTAACGTACAGAGCTAAGTAGTATTACCAATCTTCCCAAATTACTAGAGTCTTACAGAATAGAATAATGGGTTAGAAAAATAACATACTGCAAGTCTTTCTGGTCTCCTTGATGCTATACTCAGTCAAATGCTGCCTTAATTTCAAGGGCAAGACCCTGTCATCTTACCTCTGGAGCAAGGCTCCAGAGGTAAGATGAGGTTAGGAGCTGTATGGAACATAAGCAGGCTTTTTTTAAAATGACGCTGCTTGATAGCATTATTAATGGCTATTTCTATAACTTCACCGATGAATGAGGGTAATTTTATGGGGCAGTAATTGACCAGGCGATATAGTTCTACTAGAACAGCTTGGCTTCGGACACAGCTAGTTCTGGAGCATATTCTGGAGAACTATTACTGGAATGTTCTCAGGTCTCAGTTTTTGTTTATTAACATCATGCTGAGTGAATCAAATTGGTTGAAGACTGGCATGTAGGTTATTCTGGTTTATCACTTTGGCTGAAGTTGGATGCAAATACCTTTTCTTTTGCAGCAATGGAGCTGGGGATATCTGTTGTGCCTCCTCCTGCTAACTGTATACAGTAAATCCTCTGTATCCATAAGATCACGATTCACAAATTCATCCATCTGCATTAAGAAGTAAGTAACAACAAAATTCAGCAACCACTGGCAAAACCCATGATTCGGTGATTTTTAACTTCTTTTTAACTTGTACTTTTAACAAGCTCCACACTTGTGAATTTCATTATTTGCAGAGGTTCTCAGGAACAGAACCCTCACTCATATGGAGGAATGATTGACATTGCCCACCACCATTCACAATGGAATGTGGCAGGATTGCAGAGATTGGGTCCGATCCATTAGAAGTTGGATTACTTTGCATTGTCTGCAGTATTCTACTTCTGCTCCATGACCTGCAAAGCTGTATCAGAATCTGATCTTTACCTGGAATTTAATTGCAGGCTGTGACTGAATATAATTCTTTTGCTTGGTGCATCGAGTGTTTATTTTTGAGTTCCTTGACTTGTTTGAAGTCTATCCAATTTAGCATATTGTTAGTGTCACACAAGACACAACAATCTACATTGCATGCCTAATCCCACCTCCCTAACTTTCTTTTTTGAATTCTCAACTTTGATTTCAGTTTCCTATATGGTCTTTTCCTTTCCTCTTTCAAAGGACATCAAACTGAAATGTTAACTCTATTTCTCTCCACAAATGCTGATCTGCTGAGTATTTCCAGCAAATTCTGTTTCTGTTACCAATATTTTCTTGGGCCGTGTCTGTTTTCTCTTCTAATGAGTGTGTTGCAGAAATTGAATTTTTTTTTAAAGAACTCAAATTTATAAGCATGGATAAAAAATGTCAATGTTTTTAAATGGAATTCTGCATTGCGAAGTATTTTTCCGGCATCAACATTTGCAGTTATGGTGAAGATTTATTTGAAATATAAAAAGAACACAATGCAAAACAGAAAGGGGACAAACTTGTTTTTGATTCTGGCAGTGGGAATTGTTTGTTGTATGCAGTGTGCCTTTCTCAATTGCCTGAGCAATATAGTAATGGTTCAGCGACCCATGTATTCGCTCCTCCCACTGAAACCCTGAATTGCAACCGTACCATTATTCTCGGACTAGTGCAATAGATGAAATGAGACTCGCTTCTATTCTTGCTTCAGGCAACCTGTTCCCAGGAGTGTATATGTAGTCATGATTACATTGCAATGGAATGCGCAGAATGCAATTCTGCTACCTCAGGATTTTTTATAATTGCTCTTTTGGTTCAAGATTCTTTTTTACTGACACTGAAATTAATCGCTTCCAAAAATCCCAATTTAGCCTAACTAGTATCTAGGGGATACAGACTAAAGAAAGAAAATCTCTTCACATCCCCACTTAGTTTATGATACAACTGCAATTAAATCATTGGTTAAATAGCATGACTTGACTGCAGTGTTGGTTTGTCTGTTTGGTTAAGAGTATAAGTGTGGGAAATTAACTATAACGGGTTGAGTTATTTTGATTACCAGTAATATGAATGGAAATTACATAGATAATATTTGAAGTCTGTTTAAAGCATTGGCAGTGTATAGACTAGCCAGGCAGATAGGTGTAGACATAATAATCAACTATAATCTAATTGAATAGCAGCGTATGGGCAAGTTGCCGAATGGTTCCTGCTCAATGTTAATTGGAAGAATTAAGAGAATGAAGATTCAAAGAACTAAAGATTTAAATTTGAATATTTACTTAACGCTGATGTAAAGGCTTTGAGTATTCCCACCAGGATTACAAATAACAAAGTAGTTGGATTGTGATATTTGGAATTTGGATTGTTTTGTAAAGGGACATACAAATGTGGTGCATGGAAAGTTTTTAAAGTTTGGAAAATCATTCTGAAACAGTGACCTAAGTGCACCAGCTCTAAGGAGACAAACCAGAGCCTTGGAATGTTAACCGAATAAGACATTTATATTTTTGGGGTTATGATGGATAAGGTAAGCACATTAAGTTATTGGTTTTTGTTCTTAGTTCAGTTCAGTAAACACTGTTTTAGTTGAGAAGAATACAGATTGGAGTTCAGAAGCAAGTTTTACATAACTTCAGGTCAGGTCAGAGGACGGCAGTTACTGCAGCAGCAGTCTTTTATTTTGTGAAGGTTCCAGGCCAGGATAATTTTGGACAAACTCTTCAGCTTGTTAGAATTAAGAAACGCTTAGGCAATCAGATCTTTGAAAGGTTACTGCCATTAGATTCTTACAGAAATCACAAACTTGTCTCTATGGTTCAAGCAAGAGAAACTGGATGGAGTCATAGGCACCGATAGCACAGAAAAAAAAGGTCTTTTGGCCCATACAACCCTCTGAATGGTTGAGAAGCAAACAAACTGTTTGTCTTTGCTTATCTTAATTGTGATTACGTGTGTATCTATTTAACATTTTGAAGAAGTTGCATAAATTACAAATCCTTTATTTTCATTACTCTTGTTAAAGTTATGTATTGCAATGTTTTTCTGTCCTCACTTATCTTCACAGTCATGTTGCGACATAATGCATTGAATTGAGTTACCATTTGAAACAAGGCAAAATATATTTATTAAAATCTTTTTGAAGCAGAAAATGTTACTATTTATGGTGTAAGGCAGGAGCATGCCTGACAAATCTACAAGAATGAACATGACCCTCCAGTTTGCATGGCTTTACAGTTCTGGCCCAGATATTGAAATGGCCAGAAAGCTGTCGGAGCAGCACAGACCGATTTTGTATCAGGTCCATGTGGAATTCCCGCTACTGCAGCAGCCAATCCTGTATTCTTTCCCAGGAAATTGAAGATTCCAATTAGTAATTCGCCACAGTCTGTAATTCTTTGCAAGAGTCAGTGAAAGTCAGAGAATTTGGACGGTTCTGGCTCTGTTAAGTTTAATAGTTACCCAGGAAAAGTTAGAAGAGTATCTCAGATATCTAATAAACAGGCTCTCAATTCACCACTGACTCCCAAACACACCCCTAAGCCAATCCAATCCAACAATCTCTCTCCCAACTCCTCCTAAACCCCCATCACCACCACAACCATCTGAACCTCAAACTGGACATTCTCCTCCAAACTTGTTGGAACTGACACTCCTCTCCACCCTCATAACTCATTCATTTACATGGCTTTCTGGTAGGCAGTTGGTGCACTAGCCCCCATCACTAACCTGGCATACTACTCTCTTCTCTATCACCTTAACCTCTAAATTACCTTATATATTTACTCTTTTACAGGAGTGTATCCAGCTGTTCGGTTTCTACAAAGGTCTTCTTCTCTAGATTTGTGGATTACTGGACTGGACACGTATGTAAATGGAGGCCTCTGTCCAGGCATCTTTGGTGCAGAAGTCAGCTAAAGGTGAGTAATATTGAATATGGAACATCAGGGCCTCTATGTCCTACTTCCACTCTGACCTCTCAGTTCTCAGCTTCCTACATTGTTCTTCTGAAGCTGAACATGAGGATTAGTGTCTCGTATTTTAATTAAGCACTTTACAGCCTTCTAGTCTCAACACTGAATTCGACAACTTCAGAACATAACCACTGCTTCTGTTTTATTTCTGGTGTTGTTATAGCTCATCTTTGCCCCTACATTGTGCCATTACTATTCTTTTTGCTTTAAATCATCCTGTTTGTAATTTTCACTCTCAATCACCAATCATTCCCCTTGGTTAAAGTGCTTCCCATTTCCCCTACATAATTCTTTTTTTTTAATTTTAGAGGGATTCCCAGTTATTTATGAAGGCCCACTCCTCATGCACTGCTGCCAGCAATTTGCATAACCTCTAGATTAATCTGCTGAACTCTCTGTATTCTCAACTACTAGAAGTTTATTCTGCATCCTCCAAGTACTGGTGTGAGTCTTAATTAACAGTTCGGATTACAGCTGAACCTTTTGCTAATGGGCCTTTGTGCTTTGAAATAAGTAAATTTAATGAACTTGTAATGTGATTTGGACGGGGTGAATAAGTGAGCAGATAAATGGCAGTGCAGTAAAATGTGAAATTATTCACTTTAGTAGCAAAAATAGGAAGTCAGATTATTATTTGAATAGCTGTAAATTGAAAGAGGGGAATGGTGAATGAAAAGTGACTGTCCTTTATTGTCAAATGTACTCACAGTATATTGAAAAGCTTATACATCGCCAATTACAGCACCAACCTATATACAAAAGTATCGAGGCACAGCTTCTTTTGTTACAAGATTTAGACAATACAGAAATAAGAGGCCTAGTATTACAGCGAAGAGTTCAGTACAGCAGGCCACACTGGCACATAGCTTCCAGACTGCACCAGGTCCTGGTGACATGCCTTCCCTTGGAGGCTGCTGCGCCAGACCAGGAGGTGACCACGTCATGCCAGAAATCATCAGCAGAGGCTGGGAATCGTCACTCGCTGGAAATGTCGGAGACCAGGGATCATCACTCGCCAGAGGCCGGAAATCAAAGAGGAAAAGAAGGAGATGAAGTAGGAAAAAACACTAGGAGGAAGAAAAGGAGAAGAAGAAGAAAAGGAGGAGAAAAAGAAGGAAAGAAGATAGGGCAGCAGAGCAGCAGACGAGCTCTGGCTCAAGTGTCCTACTCTGCTGCCATCTTGCAACACCTCACACTGCACCAGTCACTGAATGTAAGCACCCAGGTGCAGCAGGCAATATAGAAGGCAAACTTTGTTGGCCTTCATAACGACAGGATTCGAGAACACGAAAAAGGATGTTGTGCTGCAATCACACAGGACATTGATGAGGCCACACCTGTGTGCAATTTTAGTCTCTTCATTCAAGGAAGGATATTCTTGCTATTGAGGGAGTGCAGCGAAGGCTTACCAAATTGATCCCTGCGACGGCAGGACTGACATATGAGAAGAGATTGAATTGGTTAGGATAGTATTCACGGAGGTTTAGAAGAATGAGGGGCAACCTTATAGCAAACTATAAAACTCCAACAGGATTAGACAGGTTAGGTGCAGGAACGATGTTCCAGTTGGTTGGGAAGTCCTGAACCAGGGAACATAGATTAAGGATAAAGATGAGGAGAAATTTCTCCACCCAGAGTGGTGAGTCTGTGGAATTCACAATCACAGAAAGTGGTAGAGGTCAAAACATTATGTGTTATCAAGAAGGAGATAGATCCCTTTAGCCACAAGAGCTGTATCTATGTAAATGGTGGGAGGGCAGGATTAAGTTATTGAGGTTGAGAATCATCCATGTACATATTGAATGGTCCTATCTTTTATGTCTCTGTTGCTATTAGTAACCTTGCTGTTCTTTTGTCTTCTCAGCATCTCTTCTAATCACATGTTTTAGAACCAGCCAGCTCTTGCATTTGATAGCATATCTATGACTTACAGTTTGGAAGATCAGAATTCCTATCCTCAGCAGGCATTGATATATTATTATTACACAGTATTGTATTTAATACCTTTATTAATAACCCTATAAATCAGCCTTGAGACCATTAGAGACAGAATGAGCTGCTTCTCGCTCTTCTTTTACTGGCAGTATAAAAATGGCAGGAAAATAAAGATTGAGCAACTAACTTTATGTCCTACATTTATTAAAAAAGCAACTGTATATCACATCTCAAATGGAGTAGTTTAAAAAGAACACATTTTCCAAAGCAAACAAACCATGGAATATTATATACTAGCAGCATTCAAATGTTAGATTTACTACAAACCATGACAGTCTTTTTACTGATGAACTACAGACAACACAATTTACAGCAAACTCTGTTTTTCATAGTGCAGATGAACAAAACTTAATAAATTTAAGGTTAAATAATTTTAAATAATTGTTAAATACAGGACACTTTTCATTAGAGCTTCTGTACAAAGATAAACAGATTTGGCATTGTACAAATGGCTTGCCAGCTTGCTGTGTGCACACATTACTGAGAAAGGTGCACTACTGATCCTATAGCCTTAAATGAACTGTACAAAAATCAGTGAAACTGTAGGTTAAGTAGTGAACTATTCAAAAGGCAAGTGAGCATTAAACATCAGAACACTGTTAGTTTCAGGCACCAATGTTTTTTTTCCTGTAAATGAACATTTCTCTAAAGTAATTGTATCTAAACCTGCTTCATCAGACTAGTGCTAAATTCCAAACAAAGCCCTGCGGATATCGCTAAAGTCTTATTGCTATGACACTGCAACATTGAAAAGAAACTAATTACAAAAAATAGAGCACCTTTTACATTGAAGTTACTGTCTCAAGATTTTATTTTATAGTACAAGAGGCTGCGAGTCTTTAGCAAGTTCAACTGTTGTGTTTAATTGTATTCTTGTCATTGGTGTGTTCAAGTGAACAGAATCAGACACAAATATAGCTACAACACCTATACCTATTTCTGAACAGATTAGCATCACATTCTAGGAATTAATTAATTTTCCACCTAGTGCGTTTTATTATGATCCTCAGTATCCATTTATCAGGATTTCTTGTCAATAGTGTTGAAAAACCATTCAGTAAATTTCCTTAGCTGTGCAGCAGCAGTTTGGGACTCCTCTTGAAGCCGCAGGTTATCATGTCGCAAGTGGTGAACCTCAGCCTGCAGCATTGCCTTGTCTTCCTTTTCCTGCTCAGAGAAACATCACATGAAAGAATACAAACAGGGTTGGTAACTACACTGCATCCAACAGGACTTTGATACATTGGGTTTTATACGATGTAACGTGTATACTTTCCCTCGTAAGGCACATCCCGATTAGTTCATGATTTTAAAGTACGTGGCAACACTTGATTGTTTACACTGGCCATCAGACTTGGCTTTTTTTTGGGTTAGTATTACATAAAGACAGACTTATTTTTCTCAAATGATGCTCCAGTTTCAGGGAGAAATCAAGCATTTTGTTGAGAATTAATCTTGCAGGTTAATACATTCGGAATTGATGACTGTGTTTTCAATTTTGCAAAACTTTGTCTTCCCAAAAACATCCATCAGGTAAACCACGTGTGTGTAAGCAGCACAGTGTATATGGTGTGAGAGGATGAGGGCAGGTGTGAGACACGAGAACTGTACAGAGATAGGATAGATGAGAGCTGCAGAGAGAGGAAGAGGGTCAAGGCAGCTTGGGAGGGAAAGACACAAGGAGTAGATGAAGATGAATAGAGGAAAGGATGACTAGGGTACAGATGGTTAGACAGGTACTGAGGGAGGAACAAAGGATATGTGGACCAAGTGGGAAGGGGAGATGGAAATCAAGTGAGCAAGTAGGTCTGGATTGCTTGAGGAAGGAGATTTATACCAAGTAACAAGGGGTAGGATGGAAGGTGTTGGGCTAGTGGGGTGGGGGTGGAAGGGTATTTGTGGGGGATGGATGAAGGAGTTGTGGAGGGATGAAGGAGTACAGAGGAAGGGAAAGATGAGGAAATACAGAGAGAGGGAAGGATAAATGAATTTGGAAGGAGGCAGGGAAAGACAAGTGAGGGGTGGAGGGTGGCTCAGTGGTTAGCACTGCTGCCTCATAGCACCAGGGACCTGTGTCTGCATGAGTTTTCTCTAGGTGCTCTGGCTTCCTCCCACAGTCCAAAGATATGCAGGTTAGGTGGATTGGACATGCTAAATTAACGATAGTGTCCAGGGATGTGAAGACTAAGTGGATTAGCCATGGGAAATGCAGGATAACAGAGACAGGGTAGACATGGGTGGGAAGCTCTTTGGAGGATTAGTGTGAACGTGATAGGCTGAATGGGCTGTAAGGTTTCCATGATTCTTTCAGGGAGTACAGAAGGTGGGAGTGGTAAGGATGTGTAAGGGAGGGGAAGAATGTTGGGGTGAAGGGGAGGAAAGAGGTTCGAAGAGAGAAATAGGAGGGTTGGGAGGGTGAGAAGGAAGAAGTATGGAGGGAGTGATGATGGGATATAGAGGGAATGGAGAGATTAACAGAGGGAAGGAAGGACAGTGGGATGCAGATGGAGGAATGGCCAGGGTCGGTCCAGTAGGAGGAGAGGACGAGACAAATACTGAGGGACAAGGTGTATATACCGAGGGTCAGAGGGATGCATGGAATGAGGGAGAGAGGGAGGAAAGTATCCAATTAAAATGTGAAGGGAATATCAATAGAGTAAGGGAGTGAAGGATGAGGGGTATAGAATGATGTACAGAAGGAGGGGTGAATAGAGAAATAATGGAGTAGTAAAAGGAGAAGCAAGTCAGGTAAGAAGGGAGGGAGGAAGAAATGAGGGTGTATGGAGGAAAGAGATGTGTTAAAGAAGGATGTATTGATAGAGGGTAGGGACTACAATTCTGATACTCTTATAACATGTAACATGCAGAAAACAATACCTTTCGCAAGTCATCCTGAAGCTGAATGAGAATGGTCTCCAGCTGATTCACTTTCCCAGTGATCGTATTGGCACTGCTTCCTCTACATGAAAGTACCAGTGTAAATAAAATGAGTGTTATGCACTTCACAAACATTAGATGTTCATTCCGTGAACAATTATTTGAACTAATTAAGTAATGAAGTATCTCAATGTGCCAGAGAACATCTGGGTCAGATGACCAAAAGTTTGGTCAAAGAGGCAGATTTGAAGATATATCTTAATGGAGAAATGCAATACAGGAAGGCTGAGAGGTGCAGGGAAGGGTTTCCAGAGCCTAAAGCCCGGACAACTAACAGCACAGCCACCAATATTGGAGCAATTAAATTGGGAATACACAGGTCAGAATTATAGAACAGCAATTATTTCAGAAGGTTGTAGATTGGAGGAAATTACAAGATTCAGAGGGGAAACATAACAGGAATTTGAAAACAAGAATGAGAATTTTAAAATTGAGACACTGTTGGACTGAAAGCCAATGCTAAGAAGCAAGCACAGGGGTGACAATTTTGTCCATATAGGTGGTAAATGCCACAATGAAGTGATTAATAATGGCCTTGTGTGGCTGACACTACGGAATCAGCAAGGTGATGAGATTGCAAGGTCAAATGGTTTGGCTCTGATGATGGCTTGCGAAATATATATACGAAGGGAGTGTTTATTCTTATAACCTTATAAATAATTTACAGAGGTAAATAAAATAATAGTAACTGTGGGAACTACATAATGAATCTGAGAATATCTATAAGGTCAACATCAGAGCTGAAATCCTTGTTCAGTAGTCACACAAAAGCGTCGGATAAAGATGAGGCACTTATTTGAGTCTATGGCTCTCTGGAGAAGTAAATCATCTTTCGTCACTCTCTCACCTTTTCTCTACAGCTTTGAATTTATTTTTCCCCAGATACCTTCCAGATGAAGCAGCAATTTACCTAAATTTCTCTCAAGTTAGTCTACTGTATTTGCTGCTCACAATGTGAACTCCTCTTTTGGGCGATGAAACACAAACTGGGTGACTGCTTTGCAGAACACCTACGTTCTGTCTGCAAAAATGACCCTGAGCTTTTAGCTGCCTGCCATTTCAACACACCACTGTTTTCCCTGGCCAACATCTCTGTCTCGGACTTGCTGCAGTGCTCCAGTGAGGCTTGGTGCAAGCTGGAAGAACAGCATCTCACCTTCACCTTGGCTACCCGACAGAACTTGTTATCAAGTTCAATTAATTTAGACCCTGAACACGTCCTTCCATGCCCTTTACACACCCCATACTGAGTTTCTATCTTGACATGAGTTGCTTTCAGCACAGCCAACTCAGCATAAGACCATAAGAATCAGGAACAAGAGTAGGCTGATCAAACCCTTGAGCCTAACCTGCCATTCAATAGCAACATTCCTTACATCCAATTTCAAGGCTTTGCTCCATAACACTTGATTCCTCTACTGATCAAGAATTTGTCCACATCAGCCTTACATTTACGTTGGGATTCTGCCCTCACAACTCTCTGTGGCAAGAAGTTTCAAAGACTCATAACCCTCTGACAGAAGAATTTCCTCCTCATCTCAATCTTAAATTGGCCTTAATTCTGAGACCATGCCCTCTGGTCCTAGACACTCCCATAAGGGGAAATATCCTTTCAGCATTTATCTCGTCATGCTCTTTAAGAATCCAATATGTTTTAATGATATCACCTTTCATTCTCCTGTTTACCTTTGTTCATAAGACAATAGCTGCATGCAGTGAACTCTACACTGCCTCCAATAGAATGATAGCATTCCTTAAATAAAGGGGCCAAAAAACTGCTTACAGTATTTTAGATGTGGCCTCACCAGCACCTTGTAGAGTTGCAGTAAGACTTCCCTACTCTTATACTCCACCACCCTTGGGCGGGAAATAAGGGCAAATGTTCCATTAGATTTCCTGATTACCTTCTGTAGCTGCGTGCTGGCTTGTTGTGTTTCATGAACAAATATCTCTAAGACCCTTTGTGTTGCAGCTTTCTGCAGATTCTCTCTATTTAACTAATACCCTGTTCTTTTGTTCTCCATTCCAGAATGAACAACTCTGCATTTTCCCACATTACATTCCATTTACCAACTTGTGACCACTTACGTAACCTATCCATATTTCTCTGTAAACTATTTCTATCTCTCCCTCAATCTGTCCTTCCACTGAGTTTTGTCATCTACGAATCGGATTATAGTCCATTTGCTTCCTTCCTTCAAGTCTAATATACATCATAAACAATTGCAGTCCCAGCATGTGACTCATTGATCAGATCACCAGAAAAAAATAATTTATCCCTCACTGTTTCCTGCCCATGTCTATCCATGCCACTATCCTATTTCCAACACACTGGGCTCTTACCTTATGACTTAACCTTTTATGAGGCACTCATCAAATGCTTACTAGAAGTCCAAATTAACAAGGCAATTCGCTTCCCTCTATCAACTCCAGTTGAAAATTCTTTGAAAAACTGTAATAAATTTGTCAGACGTGATTTCCCTTTCATGAAGCCATGGTTAGTTAGATCATGATTTTCCAAATGCTCGGTTTTATTACCTCGATAATTGATTCCAATATATTTCCAAAAATAGATGTTAGTCTAATTGGCCTATAGCTACCTACTTTTTGCCTCCTTCACTTTTTGAATAGGGGCGTCACATTGGCAGTTTTCCAATCATCTGGTACTTCTCCAAAATTCAGTAATTTTTGGAAAATTACAACCAATGCACCTGTTATCTCTGTAGCTACTTCTTTTTGGATCCGAAGCTTTTTTGACCATCTGCCTTTAGCCCCATTAGTTTATTCAATACCATTGATGGTGATGGTGCTTCATTACTCTCTTGTATTCTTTAATGTTAATGGGATGTTCAAAGTATCTCTCGCCATAAAAACTGATGAAAAATATCTGTTTAACTCCTCTGCCATTTCCTTGTTCCCAAAATTATCTCTCCAAATTCATTATATAAGAGACCTGTGTCCACTTTGACCTCTTTCTTCGTTTTTATATATTTACAGAAGTTCTTATTGTCAGATTTAACATTCTTTGGCTTGCCCTCATAGTTTTTTTTTGTCTTGATTATCTTTTTAGTCCTTGTTTGCTGGATACTAAATTTATCCTAAAGACTATCACTGATGTTAGCCACTTATATGCTTTTTCATTAACTTAATACTCTCCTTAACATCCTTGATTAGCTATGGTTAGGTTTATCCCTCTATTAGAATCTTTCATCTTTAGTGTGATGTATTTTTTTGCTGAGAATCATGAACTACTAGTTCTTGCCACTGCTTACTTACTGTTATTTCTGCTAACTTATCTGCTGAGTTTGCTTCAGCTAACTTTATCCTCATTTCACAGTAATTTCCTTTATTTAAGTTAAAATTGCTGTTTCCAGCTTAAGTTTCTCACTCTTGAACTCAGTTTTAAATTCTATCATGTTATGAGCACTACTTCCTCAGGGATCTTTTTCTTGAAGCTCATTTATTAAATCTGCCCCAATACCCATTACCAGATCCAAGATAGACTGCTCTCTGGTTGGTTCCATGACATATTGCTCTTCAAAACTATCCATAATGCACTCCAGAAATTCATTATTATAGTTATCCTGTGCAATCTTATTAACCCAGTCAATGTGAAGATAAAAATCACCCATAAAATAACTCGAGACAAGCTGGTATCCTGTCACCAAGTCATCCTTTATGTATGAACGAACAGTCCTTGACTGTAGATTTGCTTCTTCAGGGTTAGCTCTCAGGCTGCTAGAATTCCTGGCACTCCTCTTTTTATGTCAGCCAGGGCTTCCTGATTGGACCAATTGAACAGCTCAGTCGGGAAACTGATATTCTATCAGGTCCAGCTGGCTGACCTTGTTACAATCTCTACATTCTCTCCCCTCTGAGTCCAAGGACATCAGCTAGTCTTTTTCTTGGAGAGCTTCCTAGGCTGTTTTATCACCAGGACAGGTTCCTCCAACTCAACTCCTGATATGGACGGCAACTAACACATGGGATCTTGCCTCTTGCATCAGGAGCACCTCGGTAGAAATTCACTCTTCTTCCAGTGGCAAAGGCTTTGAGGCAGCTACATCCATGATGTCCATCCCTGATTCAACACTCAACAGAGAGGGTGAACCCATGGGTTCCGGCTGCCTTTCCAAATGCTCCAAGGGGCAAGGTTCAATTTGCTCCTGCATCAATTCACAGCTCTCATATGACCTACATGCTTTTTCAGGACCATTGTACCTACCCGAACCTTTATATGTCACTGGTCCTGACCTTGCATCACCCATGTCTCTTACACATGCAAGGCCATTCTGTGGTTCTTACACCAAAGTTAGTCCCCTGTATCAAATTCTCTCTCTCATTTGGTGGAGTCTTGTGTTCGGCATTGTTACAGAACTGGCTCAAAGGTAGAAAACAGAGGGTGGTGGAGCAGGGTTGTTTTTCAGACTGGAGGTCTGTGACCAGTGGAGTACCACAAGGATTGGTGCTGGGTCCTCTACTTTTTGTCATTTACATAAATGATTTGGATGCAAGCATAAGAGGTACAGTTAGTAAGTTTGCAGATGACACCAAAATTGAAGGTGTAGTGGACAGCAAAGAAACTTACCTCAGATTACAACAGGATCTTGACCAGATGGGCCAATGGGCTGAGAAGTGGCAGGGAGTTGGGAGTCATGTTGCAGCTGTACAGGACATTGGTTAGGCCACTGTTGGAATATTGCGTGCAATTCTGGTGTCCTTCTTATCGGAGGGATGTTGTGAAATTTGAAAGGGTTCAGAAAAGATTTACAAGGATGTTGCCAGGGTTTGAGGATTTGAACTATGGGGAGAGGCTGAACAGGCTGGGGCTGTTTTCCCTGGAGCATCGGAGGCTGAGGGGTAGTCTCAGAGACGTTTACAAAATTATGAGGGGCATGGATAGGATAAATAGACAAAGTCTTTTCCCTGGGGTGGGGTAGTCCAGAACTAGAGGGCATAGGTTTAGGGTGAGAGGGGAAAGATATAAAAGGGATATAAAAGGGATCTTATGGGGCAACGTTTTCATGGAGAGGGTGGTAAGTGTATGGAATTAGCTGCCATAGGAAGTGGTGGAGGCTGGTAGAATTGCAACATTTAAAAGGCATTTTGATGGGTATATGAATAGGAAGGGTTTGGAGGGATATGGGCTGCGTGCTGGCAGGTGAGACTAGATTGAGTTGGGATATCTGGTCGGCGTGGATGGGTTGGACCGAAAGGTCTGTTTCCGTGCTGTACTTCTATATGACTCTACGGTGTTCCTGACGCCATTTCACCCTCTCCCCCAGATCTAGGAAGTTTAGACTTAACCTGATACAGTGTCTTCAACCCATTATCAACTCTGCTGGCGCTTTCTCTGTTGTTGAATGTGGAGTGGTCCTATAATCAAATAAGAACAGTCTCAGCTTGGTATCTAGCGAGGCTCCAGGGTGTTTCTTGAAGCCAGCCTTGAAAGTTTGCCAGGCCAATGGATGGTGGCCAATGAGCTGCCCTCATAATCTGAATCTCATTCCACTTTAAAAAAACACCCAAATTCCCTGCTGGTGAACAATGGCCCGTTAGCTGTGACCAACACCTATGGGACTCTGTGCATTGAAAAAGATGCGTATAATTTTTCTATCATCGTTCCTGTGTTTGATTAATGGATTTTATACTTGTCCAACCACTTTGAGTGGATGTCTACAATGACTAAGAACCTTGAGCCCATGAAAGGACCTGCGTAGTCCAAGTGTAACTGAGTCCAAGGTTTACCTGGCTTTTCCCACAAATGAGGAGGAGCTGCTGGTGGTAATTTTTGTCCTTGTTGGCACTCTGAGCACTGCTCCACCAATACAACTAAGTTTACATCCAGGCCTGGCCATCAGACAATTTCTCACCAACACCTTTATTTTGGAGACCACTTATTTTTATACTATGACGCCTAGTTCTAGATTTTTCTCCTTTCCGCATCCACCCAGTCAAGTCTCCTCAGGATCAAATGTGTTTCAATTAAGTCACACCTGATTCTTCTGAATTCCAGAGTATACAGGTCTCGGCTTTTCTCAAAACGCATTCTGCTCATTCTAGGTTTTAATCTATTATATGTTCTTTGACATGTTCCAATGTATTAACATCCTTCTGCAAGTACCAAGTCCAGTGCTGCAGACAGTATTCTTGATGTGTCTTACCAGTACCCTGTATAATGGAGGTACACATCAAAAAGAGGGCATTTATGAGTTACAATAAGTTTCAATAGTGATGAATGTGTGCCAGCACAGTCTTTCACTTGTGCAGTATTTGCAATATATAGGTAAAAATAAAGTCCCCATTATTCCTGATGATGATTGGGCTGCTCTTTCATTATAGAGAGATGACTCTGGTGGTGAGTTGAACCCGAGGTCATCACATCTTAGGCATGGCTGAGAAGGCGGGTGTGTCTTGGTAACCTCAGCCAGTACGGAAATTAACCCTCACTTTTGGCATTTCTTTGCATCACAATTGCATACCAGCCATCCAGCGAACAGACTCCCACCCTACTATATGTAATGACAGTGGATGCTTTGCCTTTCTACAGTATGTGAAATAGACTGGCTAAAATGCTATTGAGACTCTCTCAGTAATAAGGACATGGTCAAAGTGAAAGAATTTCGGAGTTTTACCAGTTTCTGATTTGGGGATAACACGCTAAATCATTAAGAAGTTATTCCCTGTAAAATAGTCAGAATCAATTATGTTATTAGCATGGATGTAGTGACCAATGAAATACTGTTATTATGTAGGCCATCAATGGGGGAAAAAAGAACAGATGAAAATGGTTATGGATAAAGCTGTTATTTGATCATTTTATTTTGCATTTGCAATATACAGTACATAATTTGGACACTATCGTATTCCTTCTAATGGAATATAATCACTCTGCTAAAGAAATTAAAGAAGCATTCTTTAAATGAGATTAATGAAGCCTCCCCAAAAGGTTAAGAATGTTTTTAAAAAGGATGCAAGAATAAAAGGATGGGGAAGTACAACTTTCTCCTCACTTTCTCCTAGTCGTAAGTGATAATTTGACTTTTGTAATAGATTCCGAAGGACACCATCACAGCTTGTCGTAAATCTGCCCTTAGCAAGAAATTTCAGTGAGCTCGTGGGTATGGATTTAGAGGTATGAGATAAAGAAAACTGCATTTTTATTTTATTTTGTTGATTTGACATAATATGTGGCAAAGATAAGAAAATAATTAAGTATACAGTAATGGAAAAGTGGAGAGTGATTGGACTTGGATGACTTACAAAAATTCTGATAATGGGAGGAATTTGCTAATGAGAAATTGAGAGATATGTATGCAAATGTGAATATAATAGTTATGAACATGTCAAACGAAGCCCATTTAACAATGGAGAACCGTGCAGCAACAGACAAAATGGTATGTAAAATTTTGGCAGATCAGTCAAACTGTAAATTATTGTCTGCACTAGTGTGGACTGTCCATATTAAGAATTTTTTGAAGATGGTTGGACGATATCGCCCCTATCAGTTACTTTGGGTAGGAATCCTAAAGTTCCATCATTAATAAGTGATCAGCCCTCAGCTTTGGAAGGCTTTATAATTTGCTCCACTTTTTTTGGAGAATTTGAATGCACTGCATGCAGATAGAAAAAACCTTCATTAAAGCCAAAGACTCAGAATGTATTCAATAAGCCTCAAAATACAAAGTAAAGCCATCGGAAGCTAGTTTTAGACAGGGAGGTGGGATTCATTATAAGGGGCAGGGATTTAAAGACTGGACAGGCCTGGTGGTAGAAGAGAAGTTTATTGGGGAAGACAGAAAAATAATTATCGTACAGCATGGGAGCCAGATTATTTGAGTACAATCTTCAAGGAAGAAACTGCAGAAATTACTTAGGCGTCAGGTATCTCCAATACCCAAATGTTGTATAATTACAAGGATCAAACTGCCACAATTGACAGTTTCTCTGATGGACAGATCAATTCTGACAATCAATATAAGGCTATTGATCCCAAAGAACAATGGCCAAAGAGTGAATCATATTGTAAAACACTCGCCAGAAGCTCAAACAGGTCTGGGGGTGAACATGCCCCTAGAAAGAGATCACGAAATATTGAAAGAAATCCTATTAATAGGAGGGGAGGCCAACAGTAGCAGTCCAGAAAGAGAGAGAAGACAAGATAAAGGGCATAATTGGACACGGTTGAGGAATATAGTACAAACCAGGAATACTACCAGCAGTAGAAAGTCATGCTGTTGGGAAACATTAGTGGCCACAAACATAATAGAATACAAGTTATTAAAAGATGCCAACAATAAGAATTATAAAGCTGGAGAGAATTTTGGGATGTACACAGAGATGTCAGATAGCACTGGGAGGACAGAAAAGGTATCTCCTTTTTAGGACTTAGAAGGCTAAAGCAAGGCTAATAGTGTACAGTTTGGAGAAAACCTGGGAGATCAATATAAGGGTAGATTCACAAGCAATTTAGAAGATTTTCTTGGCCTTGTTAATGACAAATACTTGGGAATGTAATTGATATTTAAACTGTGCTTCTGCAGCTCGAGCGGCAAGTATTTATCAGTTCTCCAAATGAGGCACTAAATGCTGTGAGGGCACTTTGGAAATTACTTAAATGAAAATTGCCTAAACAATGTCTAAAGAACATGATACCTCTCAATAAGGTTTACCATGTGAAAGTTATTATGCCATGTTTTACTAGCATCATAAAGGTCAGCTTTAAGGCATCTTTATGATGTACATGGATTATTTTGTGCAGGGGCAAATATAGTGAATTTGAAAACACTGTCATAAATGAACTGAAAGGAGAATTCAAAATTGCAAGTCAGGCTTATTAGACTTCTAAGTACATTGGATTAAAAATCAGGAAGAATGAATTAAGTGTCACTTTGCATAAACAATCTTTTATATGGAAAAAGCTAGCTCCAACTGCTATTCGTCAAAGTAGGACCTCACAAAAAGATGCGGAGACTGCCAAGATGAAAATGGAGGAAATGTGAAATCTAATTGGACAGCTGAATTAACTCTGCTCCCACACAAGACCAGGTGCCAATTTTGAATTATTAAAGTTGAGTACAACTATGAAAACTTTCAAAATGTAAGATATTTTTCAGACAAACAAAACATTGAAAAAAATTAAAAATGGAGTGATGTGATTTGAAATTCCATTTTTGGGAGATGACACTGGAAACTTATTGTTTTTACTGATGCTCCTTATACAAATTTCAGTGATGGGTTCTAAAGTCCAGAATTTATGATTTTTCTTGTGGGAAACGGAGATAAATGTTGCTCTGTCGGCTGGGAAGCTAAAAGGATCAGAAGAGTAGTAAAAGGTACCTTAGTAGCAAAGCCCTTGCACCTGATGATGTAGTAGATATGGCTTTTAGCGAGAATATTGGAAGTAATTCAAAAAAGGGATCTGGTGCAATACCTATTGAGTACTACATCAATATTAACTCATGATGTGACAATGTACACAATGAAATGTTTGAATCAAAAAGATTGAGGATCAACATTGCAGTTTTCAAACTGATGCTGGAAAACAGAGAAATCATTAAATTTAAATGAGTGGATAGCAACAGTCCATTATCTGATTGTTTTAAAAGAAATAAACAAGCTCTAAGAAACTGTTATACAGAGGGGAAAAGGACACTGGAACTTTAACATGCAGATTAAAAAGAAAGATATTTTTGTTTTGTTTTATTGTTTTAAATTGATTTATTTAAAAGGGAATCTGTCACCATCCATTATGGCCTGAAGGATTCCCCAAGATTTAATGGAACAAGGGAATAGGGTAACAGATGTAGTAATTAAAGGTTAATTGGGTGTATGTTGGTTGTATGAATATATATAGACAGTTGTTATGATGTGGATGATCAAATGCCTTTGATAATTAAACCAAACACCCATAAAAGCTCACCTCGCCTTGCAATCTATTAAAATTTGAAAGACAGAGAACTCCCAAATTCCACTTTAATAAAAAAAATCAATTTATTTTTCTAACTCTAAGAGTGAACATTAAACATCACAAATTCAAGCCCCCCTTTCTATTAACTATTATCTGACCCCAAATCTATACAAATATGCTGTTCCAATAAGACACTTATTAAAAATTACTTTAACTTAATCTCAAAACTAGACTGTCTTTGTTTTCCCTGTTGTCTTCAGTTTTCCTGCCAATCTCCCTTGATCGTCTTCTTTCTTTTCACTGCGAAAAGGCTTTACATGAAAAGTTATCTTTGATAGAGAGGGTTTTTTCTTATTTCTTTAAGAGCACGACGTTACATGGTCATTTAGCTCTCTGGCTGTTTCTCTCTCTATGGCAATTGTTCTCCTACCGATTTTCAAAATGTCCACATTCTTATACACTCCGCCAACATTGGATTGTCTCATTGGTTCAATGTTGACAAAAGAATAAACTCAAACTTGATTGGGGTTTAGTATCCTGGGGCATAAATTTAAACTGATTGGTTAAATTTGAATTGCTGTCAAAACAGCAACCAAAACTCAAATATCCATTGCACCACCAAATGTTACATTTTTTTATTTTCAAGTACACTCTGGGACTGGCATCCAGTCACATACACAGGTGCTTGTAATTTCTCAGTCCAGAACAGCACCCTCTCTCTCTTAAGGGTACAGTACAAGCCTTCATCTTCATAACAGTCAGTAATAGTGGGTGTTAGTTTCATGGAGTGTGGTAAACTGAAATAAAGCTCTCACAAATGGTGTATAATGTCCATGGATCCTTGGAACCATTCCTCTGAATCATTCCTGCATACATAGAACATAGAACATTACAGCGCAGTACAGACCTTTTGGCCCTCGATGTTGCGCCGACCTGTCATACCAATCTGAAGCCCATCTAACCTACACTATTCCATGTACATCCATATGCTTGTCCAATGATGACTTAAATACACACACTCATGTTTTCGACTCCTTCCTAACTGTGCCTAGAACAGGACAGAACACTTCAACTGAGTCTACACTTTGAACTCAAGTCTCTGAGGTGGTATTTGAACTCATAACATTTTTACTCAAAAGTGCTACCAAATGAGCCATGGCTGGTACAAGGAAATTTTAATTATGAGGTTTCAAAAACTGAAGCAATATACGGCTCAAGGGCCTGACAGTTTCAATCTCAGTAACCTGACTGAGGAAACTGCAAATTCTTTACCAATTTATCTGAAAGCTCACTGGAATTGGTCATGCATCCTGGATGGGGAAAGTTCAATGCTCATCATACCAGTGTAGAACCATTACAGGAAGAGCTGGCTGAGTCCTGAAAAGCATATCGGTCACACTGGGTTTGCTGCAGGTAGTGTGGGAATCAACAAGGAGGAAAATTATCTATTTGACCAATTTACCTTTTACATCTGTGCATGACTGCATTGGTAACAGTAGTCACTGCACAGCCTGCATGGAGACAAAGTCGTCTTTTCAAACTGAGGATGCTGTGCTATGCACATGATGAACAATCACTGCTAGAAGAGTTACAGTCAGAACAGACGTAGCAGCTAAAATCTGGGAACATAGCAACAGAATTGTATTCAATCACAATCTGTGATCTCATGCCTGGTATATCTCACAGTATCAATCCAAATGATACATGATAGTTCAATGAAGAATACAGGAGGTGATGCCAACAACATCATCCAGGTATGCCAAAAAAGGAGGTGCCAGCCCAGTGAGGTTACAGATCAAAAATAAACACACAACATGTTGAAAAACTCAGCAAGTCTTGCAGCACCTGTGAAGAAGACAATTGATCACATTTCAAGTCCGGTTTAACTCTTCTTCAGAAGAATTGCTGTTAGATCAGATTAAAGTTCTGCAGTCAAATCGCATCCAGTTGTGAATAGCGGTAGACAATTAAACAACTAACAGGAGCAGGAGGTTCCATTAATATCTCCATCCTCAATAATACAAGCTCAGCATATCAGTGCAGGAGACAAGATTAAGGCTTTTGTAACCATTTTTAGCCAGAAGATAAAGCCAAGCTGATGATACATCTTCATCTGAGCTCAGCGCCATCACAGATGCCAGCTAATTCAACATACATCATTTGATATCAAGAAACAGCTGAAGACAGTGAATACATCAATACCCATAGACCAGGACAAAATCTGGGGTCAGTGTCTGGGGTCAGTGCCTGGGTAATTGGA
The DNA here is from genome assembly GCF_004010195.1 of Chiloscyllium plagiosum. NCBI lineage: Eukaryota > Metazoa > Chordata > Chondrichthyes > Orectolobiformes > Hemiscylliidae > Chiloscyllium > Chiloscyllium plagiosum. The sequence continues at coordinate 37,712,145 of NC_057712.1, forward strand.
CAGATGTGATTTGTCCAGCTTTTTGTTGACAGGACATACCTGGGCAATTTTTCACATTGTCAGATAGTATTGTAGCTATACTGGAACAGGTTGGCTAGGGATGTGGCAAGTTCAGTAGCACAAATCTTCACTACTACAGTTGGGATTTTGTCCTGGTCTATGGGTATTGATGTATTCACTGTCTTCAGCTGTTTCTTGATATCAAATGATGTACGTGCTATCAATCATCAGCAAAATTATGGAAAATGTTGTTGATTTTCTTATTAAGTGGTATCTACATGGAATAACCTCCTCAATGGCACTCACTTTGGGTTCACCAGGGCCAAGAACTCCTGATCAGTATAGCTTTGGTCTAAACAAAGACAAAATAATTTAAATTAAAAGATGAGATGAGACTACACTTAGCAGCTAGGCAGCTGGAGAAATTGAGACATCAAAAATCCCTTGACAAAATTGAAATTAATGGGAATTAAAAGGAACACTCGACACTGGAGTCATAACTACCATAAAGTAAGATGTTTGTGGTTTTTGGTGGTCAAACATCTCAAACCTAGGATATTGCTGCAAGAATTCATCAGGGTAACTTATTTTAAAATTTAATCTATTTTTTCCAATCAACCTGTTCAGAGATATTATTACACACTTTGGTGCAAGTAGGACTTGAACCCAAGCCTCCAGGTCCAGGGTTAGGGACACTACCACGGTGTCTCAAGAGAAATATTGTGTGCAATTCTAGTTTTCTTCCTAAGGGAAGGATGTTTGTGAAACTGGAAAGGCTTCAGAAAAGATTTGCAAGGATGTTGCCAGGGTTGGAGGATTTGAGCTATAGGGAGAGGTTGAATAAGCTAGGGCTGTTTTCCCTGGAGCGTCGCAGGCTGAGGGGTGACCTCATAGAGGTTTATAAAATCATGAAGGGCGTGGATAGTATAAATTGGCAAAGTCTTTTCCTTGGAGTGGGGAGTCCAGAACTAGAGGACATAGGTTTAAGGTGAGAGGGAAAGATTTAAAAAGGACCTAAGGGGCAACTTTTTCACACAGAAGGTGGTGTGTGTAAGAACGCGCTGCCAGAGGAAGTGGTAGCGGCTGGTACAATTACAACATTTAAAAGGCATCTGAATGGGCCAAGTGCTGGCAAGTGGGACTACATTAGTTTGGGATATCTGGTTGGCATGGACGAGTTGGACCGAAGGGTCTGTTTCCTTTCTGTACGTCTATGACTATGACCCCAATTCCTCAGGTTATTTTTTTTATTAACCTATTTTTTTTTAATCAAACTGTTCAGAGAGGTGTTATTACACAGCTCTGGAGAAGGTGGGGCTTGAACCCAGGCTTCCCGGTCCAGGGGTAGGGACATCACCTCTGTGCCACAAGTGGGCCCTAATTTTTCAGGTTAGTATAATAGGCACAATCATTTTTAGCTGGTTTGTTGATGACTTCATAAAGACAGAAGTTGGGATATTTGCTCATGATTGCACAATGTTCATGACTCTACTGACTTTGAGGGAGTGTCATGGACAACATTTAAACTTGGGCTGATGATAAGTGGTGAGTAACATTCATAACATACAAGTGCCAGATGATGGCCATCTCCAATGCAAGAATTTAACCATTTCTCCTTAACATTTAACATCATTATCCTCCAATTGAATCCTCTACCATCCATATCCTGGGGGCAGAAACTTAACTGGACTAGCTGTATAAATATTGTAGCAACAAAACAAGAGCTGCTCGGAGGCTGGGAATTCTGTAGTAAGTAACACATTTCCTGACTCCCCAACCTCTGTACATCATCTACAAGGCACAAGTCAAGAGGATGATGGAATACTTTCCAGTTACCGAATTTTTGGCTCCTACAACATTCAGGAGATGTAGCAAAATCCAGGAAAAATGACCCCGCTTGATTGGTAACCCATCCATTACTTTCAACATTCACTTCCTCCACAATCAACACAGTGGAAGCAGTATGCATGGGCCATTTCCAGAATTCACCGCAGCAATTGTCCAAGGCTCCTTGGAAAGCGCTTTCAAATCCACAATCTTTACCGCCTAGAAAGATGAAAGCAGCACATATATGGGAAAACCATATATGTTACAATGTCTGCTCCAAGCCAAGCATCATTCTAATTTGTAACTATATTGCTGTTCCCTCATTATTCCTTGTTCAATACAATACATATACCTAACACCAGATGGACCACAGCTGTTCAAGGCTGCTCACCACCACCTTGTTAGGAACAATTAGGAATGAGCAACAAATATTTGTCTTGCCAGCATCACTTACATCGCATGAAAGAATAGGGGAAAAAAAACCTTTGGTTTGGTGTTTGCAGGCAAATATAGGAAGAATTGAGATAAAATGCTAGATTATCAAATGCCAAATCAAGTACAGTATTCAGTTCTGTTTTCATATATCATAAAGAATCTGAGTTATGATGAGTATTGGGTGTAAAGGGTTAAAAAGTAGAGTGCTGACTCCAGTGAAATAATAAACAGGCACAAGTGGAGACAGAAATCTCTGTCTGTACCATCATGCTGACGAAGCAGATGTTACCTACATTCTATAAATATATGATACTAACTGCTACCAAAGTTAATTAACAAGATTTGGAGACCTGGGAACATAAAGATAGGAAAGGCCTGCTTGGTTCAGTGGAGGATAGATACCAGGATGATTGAAGATTGATTCAGTTTCATCCTTATCAAAGGACCTTGAATGTTTAACAGTGTAGCTCATAAATGTAAAGGTGCATGTGAATCAGTGGTGCTTAGGTCATGCTGGAATTCTATAAAAGGTTTCTTTTGATAAGAAACTAAACTATATAAATCAAATATTTTGTAACAAAAGCTTTTCATGATTAAGTCTGAAAACCATAATTCAAATGAAGTGTTTCCGTAGCCAAGTTGTGAAAACTTAACTTTAATTGTTGACTCATATCGTTGAATGAATTTGCATAACTAACTATCAGGGGAAGGGATATGGAGTTATTGCAGGAGAACACAGAGCTGATAGAAGAAAAAGGAAATGGAGTTACTGTAAGAATCAATTAAAGCAACCCAGAAATGTTTATAATAATTTTTCTTTCTTTACAACAATTCCCTTAATATTTTTAGCATTGTAAGTTGACTAGATTAGTTGTTTCATGCAGGCTGGGATACAGAATTCTATGTTTAACATATGGTTTCTGACAGGTAAATATAAAAGGAAAGGACACTGATGTTTTTCCTCCATAGTTTGCAGAATCGTATATAAACAAAATTATTATTAGTTCAGGTTTCCCATATTAAAAAAAAGGAAGTGGGCATCAATGTCTGGGTCTGCATTTATTATTCTAATTGTCCAAAAGGCAGCTGAGAGTCGATCACATTGTAGTGGGGTCTGGAGTCACATTAGGTCAGACTGGATAAAGATGGTAGAATTCCATTTGTGAAGTAGATAGGTTTCCTGAAGAAAGGGCTGATGCCCGAAACGTCGATTCTCCTGCTCCTTGGATGCTGCCTGACCTGCTGCGCTTTTCCAGCAACACATTTTTCAGATAGGTTTTTATGCCAACTGATGATAGTTAAATGGTTGCAGCTAGGACTAGCATTGTATTCCAGATTTTTTTATTGAATTCAAATTTCATCAACTGTCATGGTGGGATTCGAACTTATGCCCTCAAAACATTAGCCTGAGACTCCGGATTACCAGCCCAATAACATTACCGCTACACTACTCTATGTAAGGGATTAACCCTGAGTTTGCCTTAAACTCATTTCAGATAAATTTCAAGAGTAAGAAAATTATTTGGCAATTGAGTAGTCAGCTTTTATGTAAAGAAACCTTTAACATCATCTTGTTATCTGGAGCAACCCTATCTTAAATGAGCTACTAATGAGAACAGATGGCAATACTTTTGCCTCACTCGGGAGTTTAAGAGGAATCACATTACACAAAACAAATGTAAAACCATCAATTTCACAGCACTCACTGGCAGAATGTTAAAGTTAAGAGTTCCCAATCAATTCTGTTTAATCTATACTGGTAGTGAGTGGTACCTAATACCATGCACTGCTGTGTCAGCAAGGTCAATAGAAGAGACAACCAGTCAAAGTCATGCACATAGACATGAACTCAACAAATCAGAACAATATGATTTTGAACATTCAGGAGATTTTTAGAAATTATTGTAGGATGAATACAATTATATTTCACAAGGCTTGCAGTTGCTTAGTTTTCAGCATACTACATGTGATATAGAAAAATGCATAGTGCTTCCAATTGAAGGGAACACAACTCAGTTCCTTTTTTGAAAAACAATAAACAAAATGAAATGCCTTAACAAAACCAGGTTCAATCCAGTGTTCAAGGTCAGCAGTTGCACATTATGCCATCTGTTCCTCCTCCTACTCCTCATGAAATATTTGAAAGGTTTGCCTATAATGCAGCTGCTATAATCGTGGCTGCTCATGTTATAAGTAAAACATAATTTGTACAATTTTCAAGCAAATCTTGCAACAGTTTGATCATCTAATTTTCTGCTGCCAAGGTTAGGTCCCTTGATCGGGAGGATTAAGATCTTCTTTTCAGATTTTCTTACGAACAGAAATATTGCAAGTAAAATGTTGGAATGTATGTGCATGAGCGCAATGATCCTGAAACTGAAAGAAATCAGCTGAAAATATGCAGAGATATGCCCCCAATCAACAGCCAATTAGAACGCAAAATCCTATCTCAGCAAATGAGTCTATGTGTAGCACAGGGAGAAATAGTAAACCAAGCAAGTAAATCCAGTCACAATCCGTCACTGTTTTAAAAAAAAACATTGTTTAGAATTTAAATTCACAGGGCAGTGAAACTGACTTACTACATTTGTATTTTGTGTACCTTGGAAATGGTTTGTTCGAGCTGATTTTAATTGGAATGGAATGGGGTGGTGTGGGTGGGGTGGGGGGGGAGGGGAGGGGAGGGCAGCACCAATTATAATGCATATTATTTTATGGAACATATCTAATTTATCTTAGTCACTACACAAATTTCCATGTTGAATGACCCATACGTTCAGTATAAAGCTATTTACAGTTGTCTGGTTCTGAAAATACTGAAGATAGATCTTTCTCAGAGCAGTTCTGGTTAATCTTTTTAATAAAGACTTAACTCCTTTGTCACTGCATATATGACAGATTGAAATATAATAGTTCTATTATTTTCAATAACACATTGGATTTTAAGGCAGACTTGTAAATCAACTAAAATGTTATAGTAATTTGAATGTGGCATTAATGAGTTCACACAAAACTTGTCAATGGGATCAAGCAAATGACCCAACACCAAAATCGGTTGAGCATATCATTGCAGCCCTAGGACATGACTTCAGGATTTCCTCCGAGGGCCTGAGTATCCTTGGCTAACCACAGTCAATTTGTTTATTAATGACTATCCTCCTTTGAAAAGATCAGGGGAAAGATTGTTTGCTGATGAATCGAAGTTCAATTATTTATTTTCACTTGCACTTTACAGTGAATATTACAGTAAAATATCGCGAGAAGTTTGAACTATCACCACAATCTTGCGCCATTTTGAAAAGTTTAAGAATTAAAATGTCAAAAAGATATATCTGAAAGAGAGTCTATCTTTGTTCTGCCACCTCCACATTGAGCCCTGAGTCAGCTCACTTTCGCCACCACCCCTCTTCACTAACTTGTGCCATCTATGTTGGACTCACCACTGTAGGAGTCGCTACTCTTTAGGCGCCCATCTCTTCGCTGCTGGGCCCATTATGCTGATGTTGCTGAGTCCCATACTGAACCCACACTCACCCCACAACCAGGAGTCCTCAGCTCCGCCACTACCTCGATGATGCAAGGAAACCCTGCTCTGGGCATGCCATGCTGCTGCCACTGCCCTGTCAACACCAGGAGACCCTGCTCTAGCAGTCCATGGTTGTGCTGCTAGGCCAGGCAACTGCCAAACTTTGCTCTAGCTGCCCCCCGATGCACCATCATCTTGAAGAATCTGTTGCTGCTGCTGCAACCTCCGATTGCTGGAGGAGCTGCTGCTACTGGCACCGAATGCCGGCAGGAAATTCTTGCTGCCGCTGCCTCCAATTGCTGGGAGGTGGCACATCTGCCACCACCCTGTGTGCAGCTCACTCTTGCTGCCACGTTGATGCCGACTAACCCGCCAAAGAAAAGAAAAGAGCCTCCAATTGCTGGGAGGTGGCACATCTGCCACCACCCTGTGTGTAGCTCACTCTTGCTGCCACGTTGATGCCGACTAACCCGCCAAAGAAAAGAAAAATGAAAGAAAAAAAAGAGAAGTTAAAAGAGAAAAAAGAAAGATGAGCCTTGGTCAAGAGCTCACTCAAAGCACTACTATCCCGCTGCTATCTTGGACAGTTGATTTCAACACTAACATTTCTAATTAAGCAGGCCATTTCAAGCTACTAGAGTGTCTGGAAATCGTTCTGACTGGGTAAGTAACAGGTAACGATCACATTATATAAATTCCAGGTAATGTGCAGCAAAAACTGGTGAATGCATTGGTTCAAGAAGTCAGCTCACTACCAGTTTCCTATTTAGAAGTTCATAGAATCCCTACAGCGTGGAAACAGACCCTTTGACACATGCTAACCTAGTTTCCCAAATTAAACTAGTCCCATTTGCCTGAGTTTGGCCCATATCCATCTAAACCTTTTCTATTCAAATATCTTTTAAATGTTGTAACTGTACCTGCCTCTACCACTTCCTCTTATTTAAGAAAGGTGGTCAGGAAAAGTTAGGGAACTATAGACCGACGAGCCTGATATCAGTGGTGAGCAAGTTGTTGCAGGGGACTCTGAGGGACAGGATTTACAGTCACTTCTTTGGTGCAATAGTTCCATTCCTGTGTGACCATGCACTATACAAGAATCACAATACAAATGGCACTTAAAGCATTGGCGATGCAATCATGTTACAGCCAATACACGTTTTAAAAATTCACGCTTTAGAAACAGCATCCCTTATTCGTCAATCAGGTTACAGCCAATTCGGATTGAAGAAACACGTTATAGAAGAATGATCTGCACATGTATTTGGAAAGGCAAAGACTGATTAGAGATAGTCAACATGGCCTTCTGCTTGGGAAATAGTGTCACAAGTTTAATTTTTGAAGCTTTTTGAAGAAATGACGAAGAGGATTGATGAAGGCAGAGTGCTGGACGTTGTCCATATGGACTTAGAGTAAGGAGTTTGATAACATTCTGGTAGACTGATTAAAAAGGTGATATCTAACTAGAGAGAACTAACTATTTGGATACAAAATTGGCTCGAAGGTAGGGGAGAGAGTGCAGTGTTGGAGAGTTGTTTTTCAGACTGGAGGCCTGTGACCAGTGATTGATGCAAGGATCAGTGCTGCATCTACTGCTTTTTGTCTTTTATATAAATAACTTGGATGTGAATATCCGAGGTATATATAGTAAGTTTGCAGATGACACCAAAATTGGTGCTGTGGGGGACAGTCAAGGAGGCTACCTCAGGGTACAATGGGATCTTGATCAGATGGGCCTATGGGCTGAGGAGTAGCAGATGGAGTTTAATCTAGCTGATTGTGTGGTGCTCCATTTTAGTAAGGCCAAGCAGGGCAGTACTTATACAGTTAATGGTAGGGCCTTGGGGAGTATTGCTGAACAAAGAGATCTAGAGATGCAAGTTTATAATTCATTGAATGTGGAGTCACAGGTAGATAGGATAGTGAAGAAGGTGCTTGGTAAGCTTGCCTTTATTGCTCAGTGCATTATGTTTAGGAGTTGGGAGGTCACGTTGCGATTGTACAGGACATCAGTTAGGCCACTTTTGGAATACTGCGTTCAATTCTGGTCTCCCTGCTATAGGAACGATGTTGTCAAACTTGAACGGGTTCATAAAGATTTACAAGGATGTTGCCAGGGTTGGAGGATTTGAGTTATAAGGTGAGACTGAATAGGCTGGGGCTATTTTTCCTGAAACTTATAAAATCATCAGGGGCACGGATGGGAGTAACAGCCAAGGTCTTTTCCCCAAAGTTGAAAACTAGAGGGCATAGGTTTAATGATAGAGGGGAATGATTTAAAAGAGACCTAAGAGGCAACATTTTCACACAGAGGGTATGCATGTATGGAATGAGTTACCAGAGATGGTGAAGTCTGGGACAATTATAACATTCAAGAGGCATCTGGATGGGTTTATGAATAGGACGGGTTTAAGAGGGATATAGATCAAATGCTGGCAAATGGGACTAGATTAATTTAGAATATCTGGTCGCTATGGATGAGTTAGACTAAGGTTCTGTTTCCATGCTATACAGCCCTCTGAAATTTGCAGTTTATTCCACATCTGCACCACCCTTTTTGAGAAAATGATGTCCTCACATCCGTTTTAAATGTTTTCCCACTTACCTCAAATTTCCCAACACTAGGGAAAGGATCGTTGCTATTCACCTTATCTCTGCCCTACATGATTTTGTAAACCTCTAGAAGGATATCCCTCAACTTCCTATACTCTAGTGAAAAGGTCTCAGCGTTGCCATACTCTCCTTAGAACTCAAACACTCAAGTCCCAGCAACATCCTTGTAACTCTTTTGCCATCCTTTCCAATTTAATAACATCCTTCCCATAGCAGGGAGAACAGAACTATAAGTAGTATTCCAAAAGTAGCTTCACCAATGTCCTGTACAACCAAAACATGACATCCCAACTCCCCACCTCCAACTTTTATTCTTTCAATTTTATGTTTAATTCTTCACATTTACAATGACTCTCCAGTATATTACAAGGCACAGTAAGTTGATCAGTTTATTTTTGACTGATATGTAGAACATGCAGGAGAAAGTGAGGACTGCAGATGCTGGAGATCAGAGTTGGGAGTGTGCTGCTGGAAAAGCACAGCTAGTTAGGCAGCAGGAGGTGCAGGAGAATTGATGTTTCAGGCATAAGTCCTTCATCTGAACATGCATGCCACTTAAAAATCTGTTGAGATTTTCTTGGGACTATTTTCCTTGGATAGGAGGAGGCTGAAGGTATTCAAAATCTCAAAGACTCTGAACCGGGGAGATTGGGAGAAACAGTTTCTATTTGTGAAAGGATCGAGAACCGTAGGGCACACATTTAAAGTAGTGGGCAAAAGGAGCAAAGCCAACAGGAGGTGCACTTTTTTCACAGTGAGTTGGCTGAGGTCTGGAATGCACTGCCTGAATGTAATTAAAAGGGTATTAGAGTGTTACCTGAAAAGGAAGAAAATGCAGGGTTTGCGTAGAAGACAGGAGAATGATATGAGGTGTGTTACTTATTCAGAAAGCTAGGGCTGGGACAATGGGCTCTTATTTCCGGGTAGCAGACAGATTCACTGATGGGTTAAAACAGGGTTGAGAGCCTCCAGTGAAATCATTAATAACAAAAGCAATATCTGAGAAACCGCTAAAGTGAAAACACACTCCAGGAAGGAACTGATTTGTGAGTGGTTGATCAGCATTTCCAGTTAGTAGTCTAGAAAGGAAGGCCTCAGCAGAGAACCTCTGCTCTGTAGAATGCAGACTTCGTGCAATGTGGGAAATCCAAGATGCTTCTCGTGACTTGGGCGACCACATATGCAGAAAGACAGAGCAACCTGAGCTCCAGGTTTTGAAGCTTTAGCAGCAGCTGAAGTCACCACACAGCATCCCTGAGGCTGACATTTCCATGGACAGCATTTTCCAGAGGTAATCACCCTGAAGCCTAAATACATTATATGGTCATATATGGCAAAGAGGAGGTAAGTCAGCCCATCAGATCTGTGCTGACTCTCTGTAGAGTAATCCAGTCAGTACCATCTCCCTATTCTATCCCCATAGTCCTGAGAATTTATTTTCTTCAAGTGCCCATCCAATTCCCTTTTTCAAATCATTGATCATCTCCACCTGCTTCGAAGGCAGTGGATTCCAAGTTATTACTGATGAAGGGCTCCGTCCCGAAACATCAATTTTCCTCAGATGCTGCCTGACCTGTTGTGCTTTTCTAGCAACACACTCTCAACTCCAAATTATTGCAACTCACTGCCTAAAATAGTTCTTCCCCACCATGTATTTTCTTGCCCAAAACCTTATGTCTCCTAGACCTTCATCATCAGCTAAAGGGAACAGTTTTCTCTTGTCCATCATACCCACAAGCATCAAAACTTTACACTTTTATTAAATCACCGCATAATCTCTTTTGTTTGAACTTTTTTTTTCTGAAATCGCTCATCTCTGGAATGATTCTGGTAAACCTCAACATTCTCATCATTCTTCATCGAGTGAGGGGACCAGAACTGGATGCAATAATTTAACTGTAGCCTAATCAAAGCTTTATAAAGGTTCACTGTAACTTGCTCGATTTTGTGTTCAATACTTGTATCTATAAAGCCCAAGATCCATATTCTTTGCTAATAATTTGTTCAATATGCCCTGCCACCATCAACGATCAATGCACAAGCGCCCCCAGGTCATAGCATTCTTGAGAACTATGTCATTGATTCAATGTTGCCTCGTCCTATACCATCTGCTACAATGCATCATCTCTCATTATGTATTAATTCCACCTGCCACGTCTGCCCATTCCACAGCTAGCCGATCTACATTCTGTTGCAACTGATTAGTATCATCTTCACTGTTTGACACGTCCCGAAATTTGATATCATCTGGAAATTCTGAAAATCTCATTTGTCTTCCAATATTGAAGTCATTTATACATCACTTTTTTTTAAAAAAAAGGCCTTTTTGCTGGCTCATTGAGAGCACTGCTGTTTACCATCCTCCAGTCAGAAAAATAATTACTTACAATGGCTCACTATTTTCTGCCTTTAAGCTGTTTTTTTTTGTCCAAGCTGACAATGACCTTCCTATTCCAGAAGCCTCTATTTTGTTTATTTTGAACCAATTTTATGTGGTTCTTTGTCAAACATTTTCTTAAAATTCATGCCAACAAATTCTACTGTAGTATTTTCTTTAATCTTTTCTCTTGCTTCATCAAAACATTTGATTAGAAAGCAGAATGCGTCTTTTCTAAATCCATGCTGGCTGTCCTTAATTAACTCTAACATCTCCAATTACCTGTTGATTTTTTTTGCCCTGATTATTTTTTGTGTAACTTCACTCGCCAATGATATTAAATTAATTGACCTCCAGTTAAGGCTTTGCACTCTTTTTAGAATAAGGCTTCATTCACCAATCCTTTGGCACCCCTCCGTACCTGGAAAAGACTGGCAGAACATGCCAAGTCCTTCCGTTATCTTCACTCTCACTTTAATTTGCAAACCATACAGACCAGGCAACACACCTATTCTAAGCAAAGACAGCATTTCCAGTGCCGTGTCGCTCTTGGCTTCACATCATCTATAACCTCTCCACTTCTACTAACATTTTGTCAGAATCATCTTAAATCAGCACTGATGTAGAGAGTGGAATTTTCCCCTCCCTGGTACAGTGCAAGCAATGGCAAAACATCGGGAAACACAATACATTACAGCACAGGAACAGACCCTTCCGCCCACCAAGCCTGTACAAATTCCAGTCCTTATTTAGATCGACTACTTATTGCCCATGCGCGGTTTCTATCCCTCCATTTGTCTCCAATTCATGTGTCTGTCAAGATGCGCCTCAAACATTGCTAATGTACCTACTTCCACCAACTCCACTGGCAGTCCATTCCAGGCACTCCCCCCACCCGTGTGAAAGGTTTTCCCTGCACTTCTCCCCTGCAATTTCCCTCTCTCACCTTGAACATGTGCCCACTTGTAGTTGACCTTCCCACCCTGGAAAAAAGCCTCTGACTGTCCACCCTATCTATGCCTCTCAATTTTGTCGACCTCTATCAAGTCATTCCTCAGCCTTTTTCTTTTCAGTGAAAACAATCCAAGTTTTTAACATAACTATAACATAACTTGCCAGCTTTTATATTTGATGGCCTGGCTGATGAAGGCAAGCATGCTGTATGCCCTCTTGACTACCTTACCTACCATTGTTGCATGAGAAAAAAACCTTTAAATAGTCACTTCAGAATCTTGCCATTCAGTGGCAACTGCCTAATTTCTATGTATTTGCAGCTCATCAAAAATCAATTCACTTTATTGATATGCCAATTTGAATTCTCCCCTTCGCTGAGAAATTAGATGCCATGAATTCCTGATATGCGAGTTACAGGGGATATCTGATGCCTGCAGCTCATTGATTCACTTGTCTTGATCATCATCGAAATGCTTCTTCATTGTAATGTCCTTGCATGCTTTGTGGCTTGTCAGATGTCTATGGAAATTGGCATCAGCAAACCATCAAACAGACCACATCATCATGCCTGCTTTTGGTAGACCCATACATCACTTTTGCTTTTCAGGACTTTACTTTGAAGCTCAGGGATACCATACAACCTGTATGCTTCTGCTAGATTGCTTTGTGCACAGGGGTACAAATGTATTTTCACAGTGTACATCTTATGGGTTTTAGTTTTTTTTTCATTTACTAACTTTGCACTTACTTGAAGATTCTGTGTACTTCACAATGCTTCCTTAGCACACAGTCATGGACATTAGCACAACTTTGCAAGCTTGCCAACTTCTGTATAGATAACTTAGTAAAGTATAGATTCTAGGGTGCTCAGTTACAGGCTGCCTGTTTCTATTGTTTGCATTTTTTTTTAGTGCAGAGAGAAAAACAAGCAATTTGTCACAGTGAGAAGCACAGTGAACAGCTAAGGGGTGTGCATGTCATTGTGCTATGTTGATGTCACACTTGTAGCATGTTTCAGCAGCTCACACAGAAAATACACTGCAAGTGCTTCAAGAAAATAACAATTCCCGAAGGTCAGATGGGAGCAGTCTGTAGTGGGATGAAGGGGGAATTACGGTCAGTTATGGAGTACTGTACAATGAGTCAAGGGACTTGGCTGATTCCAATCCAAGAGTTGCCTATGGTCACTTGGGGACTTGGTCCACCAAAGCTGGGGGGGAGGGGGAAATGTGTTCTTCCAGTCCGGGAAATGTGCCTAGGTCAGTCATACAGGTTAAGTGCAAGCTGTTTAGGGATTATATGTAGGTGAGCCAGGGTGCTGATCAGTTTGAGGTGGGCTGTGCTCAGTCAAGCTGTCCTGCTATGTCAGTCAGGTGGGTGACTTTTAATCAGTCCTGGAGCCTCAGTCAACTAACAGTCTGGAGGCTTGTCAGTTGGCAGTCTCCAGAGTCCTAGGAAAGTGGGCAACTTAAGTCTGAGTATGGGTTTTATTGTACTTGGTCTGTAGGATGAGGTTAAACACTTGCATCACAGGCTGAACCTGTAACTCACTCACAAGAACACAAAGTTGTAACCTTGCTACATCAGATCCAATGTAAACTGCAAAACGTTCGCAAAGTGCCTGATGCTGCCTGCTATGTGCACAAAATCCTGCGCTCCACTGATCCTACAGTAGGAGTTGATGGCAAGGTGGGAAGGGGGAAAAGAAATCTCAACATCACTTTAGGTGCCCTGCCTTTCAGGGAGAGAGGGTAGTGGCAACAGGCACAGACAGTCAAGCACAGCCACTCACACGACTACCAGGTATATCACTAACAGAGCAAGAAACAGAGCAGTTTTTTCTCCACTTTAACTCTTGCAATTGCCAGGGGCTATTGCTGTAATCATGCCTCCACTGCTTCAGCAATGCCAACCATCTGGCTTCAATTTGTACTTCATTGTCCTTTGGGTGCCTTTGGGCCTAGAGGTCCCTGTCCTGCTGAGAAATAGTTGCTCAGGTATGTGCCAACTGTTTCTGTGACTGTCTGTGCATTTTACTGAAGTTATTATTAGCTATGACCATGGGATCATTGTGTGTCAGATTTCCAGCTGTGAATACCAGAGACTAGAAGCATTTCTTACTCAATCAGCTGTAAAGAGTGTCACTGATGTGCTCACCAGATTATGCCACTGAGTTTAATCAACAAATGGCACTTAGAGGTGATAATCTTTGAGTGATAATGCATATGAAAGCCTTGCTTTTTGTTTTCAGCTAACTTGAGAATCTTCTCCTTAGTGGAGTTAGGAGTCCCATGTTCACCGTCACTGGTCTTGGTTATGGGGCAATTTTTCCTGCAATGGGAAAAAGAGAGGAATTGTGTATGATGGAAGATCAGTTAGAGGTGATGTAGGAATAGTAAAGGTTACGTGACGTTCTTAGTAGAAGTAGGAGGTAGTGTGCAGGACAGGAACGGTTAATACTTTGAAATGATGAAGTGAGCGAAATTCATCGAATGGACAGTATGCAAACAACAATGGGAGTTTTCATCGATAAGTGTCGGAGGGAACATGTGTGCAGTGGTAGTGAGAGAATGGGTGGTGGTCTTTTAACCATAAGGTAGCAGAGAGGAGATGATGACACTTATCCTGTGGAGCACATTAAGATCACTGACTCCCTTCCTGTACTGTTGTGCACTGTAATCCACCCGGGACCTTATTTTGGCTGAGTCTGGTGGAGTAGTTTCCTTTGACGGTCAGCAGGAAAAGCCTACCTTCCTCTCCATCCTCCAAGCCCATGTCAGTGAACAGTGGAACTAAACTACCTTTCTAAGCCATTTCTCTCAGGATCAGTGCAGAAGCAAGGTGTGAAGGGCAAATTCTGGCTTGCAATGTCTAAAGCAGTGCACAGCTGGGGTTTAAATATGGTGACAATGATATGGACACAAAATCCCGGCAGTGGTGAGCAACTCTGCCTCTCCTGCCACATGATTCCATGAGGCAGGTACCAATAAAAAACAGTTCATAATTAATGAGATGAAGAGTGGAAGACTGTGTGTGTAAAGACACTAATGGCAGCAGACCAGACACCATGAATCTCACTCAAAAACACATGACTGAAAAATGGGGAAACTCAGCCCATTAACTCTGCTTTCTAACTGATCTGCTGAGTTTTTCTAACAACTTCAAATTTATATTTCAGTTTTCCAGCAAAAGTATTTTGTTTTCCTGTATAAATACTCGTTGTGAGAATGCTCTTGATCATTTTGGTTGTCCCTCAAGAAGAGAGGCATCAAATTAAATCAATTTTTTTTCAGTAAAGGTGATGTGATGAAAAGACAATGCATTTGAGTTGCTTGATACTCAACATTACCGTAAATTTGAGAAGTTACCTCAGCTATAAAGCAGCTTCAGGATTGTTGTCAACTGCTTGAACTAAATGATTCAAGGTAGAGGAGGGAGCAGTTCAACTTGATTAGTCCCTGAAATAGGGAGATCAAAAATGGAAGGGCAGAGATTTACAATCATTAATTTCATGTTTCTTGATTATATTGTCTTGGCAATTATTTTCATGGAAACATAGAAATTTAAAGGAAGGAATAAGGTACTTTGGCCCTTCGTGTCCTTTGGTGGCCAACATATAGCCACCCAGATTAATCCCACTTTCTGGCTTTTAGTCTGTAGCTTTGTAGATTGCAGCACTTCAAGTGCACAGCCAACCACATTTTGAATGATATGAGAGTTTCTGCTTCTCCGATTTCAGGCAGTGTTCTAGATCCCTACTACCTCTTGAATGAAAAAGACTTATCCTTGAATCCCTTCTAAACTTTCTACCCTTTATCTACACACTTTGTGAATTAATCAAGGGGAATAGGACCATCCTAACTATGCTATCGAGATTTTTCATGATTTTATACACTTCAATTATGCATCTCCCCCACCCCACACTCCTCTCTTCCAAAGAAAACACTTGCATATCCAATCTTCACTCACAACTCAAAAATCCTCCAAACAGGCAGCATCCATTTAAACCTCTTCTACCTTCTCTGTGTAGTCACATCTTACCTGTATTGAGTTGATCAGAACTCCATGCAATATTCCATTTCTGCTCGAACTATATTGTTTTATACATTTCCACAGGTCTTTTACTTTATATCTTAATATGCCTTCTCTAACTACTTTATGTATCCAGCCACCCTCAGGGATCCGTCATAATGCATTACAAGATTTCTCTGTTCTCAAAATCCAACTATTTATTGTATTTCCCTTCCTTTGTTAGCCTTCCTCAAATGCATTACCACACACTTCTTCAGATTAAACTTAATTTGGCACTATTCTTTCCACCTTCCAAATCCAGTGATAAGTTCCTGCAGTCTACAACTTTCTTTTGCATTATCAATCACATGGCTTAATGTTGAATCTTTTACAAACTTTTTAATCATACCTCAACATTCAAGACCAAATGACTGTATAAAATACTTAGGAAGTTCAATCTAGAGATTTTGGAGTCAGTGGTGGCATTTAACCTATTAGGTTGTGCACAAATTTGCACATGGTTAGACTTCTGGTTCAAATATGCAGTAATGGTTCTGTTTTTTTGAGCAAACAATTGCTTTTCCAAAAGCATTTTTCAGGAGACAATACTTCTCAGTTACTTTCATGGACGTGTTGGGAGTTCTGCAGCATTACAGAAAGTGGAAGACTCTGTGATAACTGATTCTTAAAGCTTAAGGAAGCCTAGTCTGCAGGTGCTTGTACAAAGGTGGAATTGCTGAAAGGCATTTGAAGGGGAGGTCATACCTTTGATTTCTCAATCAACAGGAAATGCAAAATTAGGGTGACAGACAACAAGAATGAATGACAGAATCCAAAGGGAATAACTAATAGATGTTCCCATTGTGACTCTAAATCTCACTGTCTGGAATTGTCATTGATAAGGGGTCAAGTAATTGAAGCAACATATACAAGAGATAGTTCTGAGGGTGAATGTGGTGAAGATAAACAACAAGAAAATATTGGTATTCGTGGCTGAAGACTTAGGTCAGCCATGAATATTTTAAATATTAATACATTTAATTGTTCTGTATCATATAGTGGATATACCTTTACAGTATGTGGTATCAATTGGCTGAACTGGTACTCAGAAATCCTGGACAAAACAGACAAAATTAATTCAAAAGATATATAAAAGCTCTATCTGCTTTCAATTTAGAGATGATAATTTACATCTTTAAAGAGAGTGGATCTCCTTTGTGACATTGTGGGGCTGCGTCATTTCACAAGTACTGAAGTCATCCACAGTGACATACCATTATTACCAGGTCTTCAACTGAAAAATGTAAATGATAAAGAGTCTACGTAGTACTATTGTCTTCTGCAGGTAGGAGTTGGGTGGATAAGGAGAGTTTACGGCAGCAGTAGGTTTGCAAGTGGAGACCTTGAAAATGCAATTGCACTACTGACTTGGTGGAAACATTTAGGAGGAAAAGGTGACCTACAGTAGAGAGGATTTCTAACAGACATCCTGATAGGAGGGGTTCAGAGAGGCCACAACAGAAGAAAATAGTTTGTAGCTGGAAAAGGCAAACAAGTGGCATGGGTAATGGAGATCGTTTTTGGACAATGGATAAAAGTAGATTGGGAAGTTTGTGGATACTAGTAAAATAGAAGATAGGTGGGAAAAGAGGCTAAACTTAAGCGAGTTACAGAACTGGAAAATACTTGGAACAGATGGAAATGGATGATAATGGTCAACCTGCTATGACACAGGTGGATCCTTACGCAAATGGTCCAGATGGGATCTATAAGGCCAAGACTATGTTAGCAGTAATGGGCTTGGAATAATATTTGGGGGCAAAGAGAAATTAAGATAGAATGGCTGACAATTTCATTTTGAAAATTGTTTTGGCTATTTTAAAAACTTTTTCTTGAACTCGTATCTCTATACATATTAAAGTGATGTTCCTTCGGAATAACCTACTCAAGAGGTAAGTATTCTTATAGCACTCAAAGAAAGCACAAGAGGGAAAGCTCCAGAAATTGCTGAAATGCAATTTTCCAGGATGGCATCTTTCAGTAAGGGCAGTTCTGTTAACGGCTGGGTGCTCACAACTGAAGGCAAATTCAACGATGTTCTATTGGCATTCAATTGCATCACCGTCATAGAATCTCCCATTATTCCGGGTTACCATTGACCATAAACTGCATTGGACGAGTGATGTCAGTCCTATGGCTACAAGAGCAGGCTAGAGGCTAGAAATACTGGAGTGAATAACTTGTCTTCTAACTTCCCAAGCCTGTCTAGTATCAGAAGGCACAAGTCAGGATTGTAGATTAGAGTGGTGCTGGAAAAGCACAGCAGGTCAGGCAGCATCCGAGGAGCAGCAAAATCGACGTTTCGGGCAAAAACCCTTCAATGTCAATTTTCCTGCTCCTTGGATGCTGCCTGACCTGCTGTGCTTTTCCAGCACCACTCTAATCTACACTCTGATTTCCAGCACCTGCAGTACCCATTTCTGACAAGTCAGACGTGTAATGGAATACTCCTCACTAGACTGGATGAGTGCAGCTCCAACAGCACAAGAAGCATGGCACCTTCCAGACCAAAGCAATACATTTGATTGGGATCATATCCACTAACATTCAGCTCCTTCACCACCAATGTTCAGAAGCACACAAACTGTAAGTTCCCATCAAAGCCACTCACCATTCAGATTTCAAAATATATCACCGTTTCACTAGGTGGCTGGATCAAAATCCTGAAATTCCTTCCTTAACACCATTGACAATCTACCTACACCAAGTAGTTCAAGGAAGCAGCTCACCACCACCTTCTCAAGGGTAACTACTGATAGGCAACTGTGATGGATGAGTTTAAATCAGACTATATGAGCTAAGGAAAACTTCACTAATGGAAAGCTTCAGGAATCAAAGGTCCAAAGTCATCTGTTGCTTCCAAACGTGCTACCCTCACTACTGTATTTCAAGAGACGTAACAAACAATCCGGATCTTTTTCAATATATAATTTCAGTTAAATCACATTGTAAACTTTTGCTATAAATTCTGTGTCTTATGATCTTATACTCCATAATCACCTGAAGGAGCAGCCCTCCGAAAACTAGTGTTTCCAAATAAATCTGTTGGACTATAACCTGGTGTTGTGTGATTTTTAACTTTGCATTCCAAGATGTTATTTTCTGAAAGAGATTTATCTAATTTATATTGGAGTGCACAATACTGACTGCTGCCATACACCACTGACTTGCTATTCATTCAAGATCATAAGAGATAACAGAAAATGACCATTTGGCACCTCAAGCCTGTTCCATCATTCAATAAAATCATGACTGATTCAACTGTGGCCTTCTTTTCAATTTCTTGCTTGCCCCACATATCCCAAATTTCCTTTTAATCAAGAATCTAACTCTGTCTTGAATATACTCAATAAGCCAACCTCACTGGGAAAAAGAATTTGAAACTGCAACTATCCTCTGGAAGAAGAAATTTCTCCTCTTCAGTCTTAGATGGAAGACCTCTTTTGTGCCTCCTAGTTCCTGAATCTCCATGAGAGGAGTCAAGTTGTATTTGCATATGTAACCTCAGAATTTTGTGTTTCAATAGGATAGCCCTCATGTCTCTAAAGTTCAGTGAGTAGATGCCTAACCTGCTCTCCCTTTGTTCATAAGACAAACCCTTCATCCCAAGAAACTGCCGAGTCAACCTCTATGAACTGTTACCAGTGCAACTACGTCACTCCTTAAAGAATGTGACCGAAACTGTACACAATACTCCGGACATGGATTCACAAATAACTTATACAGGTGTAGCAAAACCTTTCTACTTTTATATTATATCACCAACATTCTGTTGGCCTTCCTAATTACCCCCTTTACTTGCATGCTGCTTTTTATTTGTTTGCAATTTACATACGTGGATAACCAGATCGTAGCATTCTGTTGTCTCTGTTGAAATAATACTTTGCTTTTCTATTATTCCTGTCAAAGTGGACAACCTTGCATTTTCCCACATTAAACAGCAAATCTGGCTTCTTTATCCAAGTCATTAATATTGATCACAAATAGTTCAGGCCCCAGATAGATCCCTATTTTGTACTCCATTAACTATAGTTTGCCAACATGAAAATTAGAATTTATGCCAAGTCTGATTTCCTATGGGTTAGCATGTCCTCTACCTGTGCTAAGATATCATCTCAAAGAGTGTTTATTTGTGCAGTAACCTTTCATGTGGCACCTAATCAAATGCCTTTTGGAAACTGCTGTTTACCTATTATTTACTTATCGATGCTACTTAACCGTGTGATCTACCTGTATTGCTCACAAGACAAAGCTTTTCACTGTGTCTCGGTACACGTGACAATAAATTCAATTCAATTCAATACTAGTTGTGCTTCAAAAAAATGTAACAAATAGGAGAGATAAAAAACTATTAAATTCACCAAAATATTGTTGGAGAGATAAAAAACTATTAAATTCACCAAAATATTGTTTCTGCACATAATTTTCAATAGACAACAGGCAATAGGTGCAGGAGTAGGCCATTCAGCCATTCGAGCCTGCACCGCCATTCAATATGATTATGGCTGATCATTCCTAATCAGTATCTTCTTCCTGCCTTATCCCCATAACCCTTGATTCCGCTATCTCCATAACTCTTGATTCCACTATCTCTTTCTTAAATGAATCCAGAGACTGGGCCTCCACTGCCCTCTGGGGCAGAGCATTCCACACAACCACCACTCTCTGGGTGAAGAAGTTTCTCCTCATCACTGTCCTAAATGGTCTACCCCATATTTTTAAGCTGTGTCCTCTGGTTCGGCACTCACCCATCAGCGGAAACATGTTTCCTGCTGCCAGAGTGTCCAATCATTTCATAATCTTATATAATCTATATTTTCAAAATAGTGTTCTCTGTATATCAAAAATGTTCATGTGCTTTAACTCTAGAGCTCTGGAATGAAACAGCTCATGATTTACATTATTTGGTTTCTTTAGAATCCAAAAAAACAGCTATCATATCAACTCTCAACCTTCCCTTTTCACTGAGAAGGGATTCTGTTTTCATCATCACTCCTTGCAATCCAATTTCTTCAGCTCCTCAATAGAATACAGCAGTGAATACAAGGATCTGGATTCAGATGACATCTGTACATTGTTCAAGTTGAGCTCACTAATGAAGTATGATCCATTGACTGAAATGCACACTTAAAGTACATCTTGATGAAGAGTAATGTAGTTACTACATTCCATCTAAATGAAGAAACTAGTTATTGACTCGAGGTCAAGAGAAATTGGAGCAAATGCTACGTGTGACTGAACACTTTACAGAAAGCTCAAATGTTATCTCCACCCGTTCAAGTACTGCATGAAGGCATCTGTCGATATTTTTCAATGTTAAAAGCACAACCATGTGATACCAACAATAAATATATTGTTGAGATCACAAAACCAACACAGCAACCAATGATCAGTAAAATGTGGCCTAATGCCTTCCTCATATCTAACTTCTAATAAATTCCTTGATTTGGGTTAGTCCAAAATAGCAGTCACATCATTTAATTCTTTACATTTGCATATATGGCAAACGTTGCAGATATTATTAAACAGGCAAGAACTAGCACATGACAATCTGGAAAGCTAATAGAAACCAACCAATAAATTCAAACACAGCCTTAAACATAGTGTAATATAAGAAATCAGGTTGAAAGTGCAGTGTGGGCTTGTCACCAATAATGCTTCAAGGACACCTCCCACACAATACACATAACACAAATAAAAATAAGAAAATGCTGGAAATACTCATCAGATCTAGTAGCATATGCAAAGAGGCCAGAGAAAGAATTAATGTTTGGATTGATACTCTTTCATTCAAATTTCCAACATCTTTTTTTCCTGTCAGGGAGCAGCGGGAGACAGAGTGGAGGTGACGTTGGAAACCAGGACGTTGCCGGGAAGCTAAGGACTTAGTATATATTTGGGCAGCAGCTAAACCAGAGATACTACACGTGTAGTATCTCCCTCCTACTCTCTCCCGCTCCACCCCTCCCCACCCCCTCCTCTAACCAGAAGAAAAGGACTCGAAGGTAAGGCTTTTTTTCCTTTTCTTTTATATATTTAAGTGCATCGTTTGGTTTTAGTTAGTTGAGTTAAAGCTAAGCTTACAATGGCAGGGGACCTCAGAACCGTGGCGTGTGTCTCTTGCTTGATGTGGGAGCTCAGGGATGTGGCTGACATCCTTGACTATTACACTTGGCAAGAATTGTGCCCAGCTGCAGCTCTTGTTTGACTGCATGATGGCTCTGGAGCCGCGGATGGACATCCGAGATGCTGAGGAGGTGGTGGACAACACGTTTAGTGAATAGGTCACACCGCACATTAGAATTGCTGAGAGAGACAGTGAATGGGTTATAAAAAAGCAGAGAAAGAGTAGGAAGGTGGTGTCCCCTGTAGTAATCTCGTTCCAAAACAGGTATCCATTTGGATACTGTTGGGGGAGATGGCTCACTAGTGGAGGGCAGCAGTTGCCAGGATCATAGCACCAGTCTGGGGCTCTGTTGTTCAGAAGGGTGGAAAAAAGACTTGTAGGGCCATAGTCATAGGGAATTCTATTGTAAGGGGAGTAGATAGGTGGTTCTGTGGCTGAAGACTCCCAGATGGTATGTTGCCTCCCAAGTGCTCGGGTCAGGGATATCACTGATCGGCTGCAGAGCATTCTGAAAGGGGAGGATGAACACCAGTTGTCGTGGTGCATATAGGCACCAATGAAAAAAGTAAAAAACAAGATGAGGTCTTGAAAGCAGAATCCAGGGAGCTAGGAGAGATGTTAAAGAGGACGACCTCAAAGGTAGTGATCTCAGGATTGCTACCAGTGCCACATGCTAACCAGGGTAGAAATGAAAGAATAGGCAGGACATACACGTGGCTTGAGGGATGGTGGGAAGGAGGGAGGGGTTCAGATTTGTGGGACATTGGGACCGGTTCTGGGGAAGATGGAACTATTACCAATTAAATGGTCTACACCTGAACCAGACTGGAACTAATATCCTTGGGGGAGTTTTTGCTACTGCTGTTGGGGAGGGTTTAAACTAACGTGGCAGGGGGCTGGGAACCAGAAGAGAAGACTAGTCAACAGTGAGGTGGAAACTAGAGACTGTAAGGATCATGAAGTTAGCATTACCAAGGGAAGACCAAGCAGAGAGCAGATGAACGCAAAGGAACTGGTGGTCTGAAGTGCATGTACTTTAATGCAAGGCCTCCCAACAGTGAGCGTGAGGTAGAAGGACAAATAGGTAAACAGATTATGGAAAGATGTAGAGGCAACAGGGTAGTGGTGATGGGAGATTTTAATTTTCCCAACGTTGACTGGGATACACTTTGTGTCAGAGGTCATAATTTGGAAGGAGCCTTCAGGAAAGATTTCTAGAGCAGTATATCAATAGCCCAACTAGGGAAAGGGCCATATTGGACCTGGTGTTGGGGAATGAGCCAGGCCAGGTGGTAGAAGTTGCAGTGGGGGGATTTCTTTGGGAATAATGACAATTTTGTAAGTTTTAGAATACTCGTGGACAAAGACGAGAGTGGTCCTAAGGGAAGAGTACTAAACTGGGCCAAGATCAATTATATCAAAATTCGACAGGAGCTGCGAAATATGGAGCAGCTATTTGAAGAGAAGTCTATATTTGGTATTTGGGAGGCTTTCGAAGATAGGTTGAACATACTGCAGGATAGACAAGATTCGTGAACTGTGGATGACAGGAGAAATCGTGTGATTAGCCACGAGGAAAAGGGAAGCGTACATAAGGTCCAGGCAGCTAAGAACAGAACGAGGAATATCGGGAGAGTAGGATCAATCTTAAATGAGGAATCAAGTGGACTAAAAGAGGTCATGAAATAACTTTAGCGGGCAGAATTAAGGATGAATCCCAAGGCCTTTTATTCATATATAAGAAGAGGACAACCAGAGAAACGGTTGGTCCACTAAAGGATAAGGAAGGTAGGTTGTGTGTCGAACTTGAGGAAATGGGTGAGATTCTCAATGATTACTTTGCATCAGTGTTCACTGAGGAGAGGGACATGATGAATGTTGAAATTAGAAATCGAAGTTTGTTTACTCTGGATCACATTTACAGAAGGAGGGAAGATGTGTTGGGTAGGGTAAAGGATATTAAGGTGGACAAATCCCCAGCATCTATCCCAGTTGCTGAGGGAGGCGAGAGACGAAATAGTTGGAGGCCTGACAGATATCTTTGTAACATCCTTAAACACGTGTGAAGTGCCGGAGGACCGGAGAGATGCTAATGTTGTCCCTGTACAAGAAGGGTAGTAGGGATATTCCAGGTAACTACAGACCAGTGAGCCTGACATCAGTGATGGGAAAGTTACTGGAAAAGGTACGAGGGATAGAATCGATTTATATTTGGAAAAGAATGGGCTTATCAGTGATAGGTAACATGGTTTTGTGGGGGGCAGATCATACCTTACCAACTTAATAGAGTTCTTTGAGGAAGTGACCAAGTTGACAGATGAAGGAAGGGCTATACATGTCATATACATGGACTTTAGTAAGGTGTCTGATAAGGTTCCCCATGGTGAACTAATGAAGAAAGTGAAGTCACATGGTGTTCAGGGTGTTCTGACTAGGTGAATAAAGAACTGGTTGAACAATAGGAGACAGAGAGTAGTATTTGAAGGGAGTTCCTCGAAATGGAGAAAGGTGACCAATAGTGTTCCACAGGGATCAATGCTGGGGCCACTGTTGTTTGTGATATACATAAATGATCTGGAAGAGGGCGTTGGTGGTCTGTCCAGTAAGTTTGCAGATGACACAAAGATTGATGGAGTAGCAGAAAGCATAGAGGACTATCAAAGAATACTTGAGAATATAGATAAACTGGAGAGTTGGGCAGAGAAGTGGCAGATGAAGTTCAATCCAGGCAAATGTGAGGTGATGCATTTTGGGAGGTCTAATTCTAGAGCGAACTATACTGTAAACGGAAGAGCCTTGGGAAAAGTTGATGAGTAGAGAGATATGGGAGTTCAGGTAGATAGAGTGGTGAAGAAGACATATGGTATGCTTGCCTTCATCGGACGGGGTATTGAGTATAAGAGCTGGCAGGTCATGTTAAAATTGTACAAGACTTTGGTTCGGCCACATTTAGAATACTGTGAATGGTTCTGGTCACCACATTACCAAAAGGATGTGGACGCTTTGAAGAGGGTACAGAGAAGGTTTACGAGGACGTTGCTTGGTATGGAAGGTGTTAGCTATGAAGAGAGGTTGAGTAGGTTAGGATTGTTTTCATTAGAAAAAAGAAGATTGAGGGGGGACCTGATTGAGGTCTACAAAATCATGAAGGGTATAGACAAGGTGGATAGAGATAAGCTTTTTCCCAGGGTCAGGGATTCAATAATGAGAGGTCATGCGTTCAAGGTGAGACGAGAAAAGTTTAAGGGGGATACACGCAAAAAGTACTTTACACAGAGGGTGGTAGTTACCTGGAATGTGTTGCTCCTCAGATGCTGCCTGACCTGCTGTGCTTTTCCAGCACCACTCTAATCTAGACTCTGGTTTCCAGCATCTGTAATCCTTGTTTTTACCTGGAATGTGTTGCTAGCAGAGGTAGTAGAGGCAGGCACGGTAGATTCATTTAAGGTGCGTCTGGACAGATGCATGAGTAGGTGGGGAGCAGAGGGATACAGATCCTTAGGATTTGGGCAATAGGTTTAGACAGTGAATTTGGATTGGCACAGGCTTGGAGGGCCGAAAAGCCTGTTCCTGGGTTGTAAGTTTTCTTTGTTCTTTGTATCTGCAGTATTTCGCTTTGGCATATGAGAGCATTGTCTGATTGGAAGCGGCAAATGATATTCTCCAGGGATCTTTAGCGTAACCTCCGCTTTTCAAATGACTTGAATGAAGGAAACAAGAGTTTTATATTCAGATTTACACACGGGAAGAACGTTAAGTATTTTAATTTTGAGGACAGGTTGCATAAATTTAGCTTATATTCCATTTAGATAATTGCATGATCTCATCAGGATCTTAAAAATAATTAAGACATTTATTAGGGTAGACAGAGAAGTTATTCCCTTTAATGGGAGGTGGGAATCAGAACACAAAGGCACATAAATTATCGGATCTTGAGATTTGAAAGCAACCAATGTGTTATGGTTAATCAAGAAGGAAGCAAGAGATAACCCAGGAAACTGCAGGCTAGTCAATCTAACATCAGTAGTGGGGAAACTATTGGAAGCAATTCTGAGGGACAAAATTAATTTGTACTTGGAGAGGCAAGGATTAATCAACAGCCAATTAGTTAGCATGGTTTTCTTAAGGGTCATGTCTGACCAGCTTTATTGAATTTAATGATGAGGTTACCAGGTGTTTAAATGAGGGCACTGCATTTGACATAGTTTACTCAGACCTCAGATAGGCTTTTGATAAGGTTTTGCGTGAGAGACTAATAGCAATGGTTAAAGCCCATGCAATCATAGGACAATTGGCTAGCTGACAGAAGCAGAGGGTGATGATCAATGGGAAACCTGTGCCCAGTAGGGTTCAATGTTGGGACTCCTGTTGTTACTAATATATCTGAACAATTTAGATCTGAATGTCAGAGGGTTTATCAGTTGGTTTGTGGATGATGCAAAAACTGGTAAATAGTGAGGAGGATAGCCTCAGATTATTGAGAATGTATACAGGCTGGTGAGATGGGCTGATCAGTGGCAAATGGAATTCAATCCGTCTAAGTGTTTGGTGATGCACTTGGGCAGGAAAAACAAGGTAAGCGAATGCATGATGAATGCTAGGGCCCTCAGAAGCACCAAGGATCACAGCAGCCTTGGTGTGCATGTCCACTAGTTCCTTAAGGTATTGGGACAGGTAGTTAAAGTGTTTAAGACAACATATGGGATAACTGCCTTCAATAGCAGAGGGCTCAGAGTCGAAGAGCAGGTATTAAATACTGATTGGGCCACAGCTAGAGCATTGTGTGCAGTGTGGAATCCACATTATAGGTGGAGTGTTATAGCATTGGAGAGGGTGCAGATGGAGATTTACCAGGATGGTGCCTAGGCTGGAGAGTTTTAGTTATAAAGGGGGATTGGATAGACTGAAGTTGTTTTCCTTATGAGCAGAGGAAAGTGGAGAACATGACAGACAGGGTAAGCTGTTTAAGAGGCCACATTTTGTATGCGTCCTTGAACCTCTCAGTTGGAAATAAAAAGTTCCCTTGGCACTATTTCAGGAGTCAATGGGAAAAATGCATTCTAAGTGCCTAACATAAAGGATAAGACTCAACGAAGTAATTCAAGTCCATTCGCTAATAAATAAATCCATGTCATGCTTGAATGAAACATGACACTATTTACTGGCACCATAGCATTTTTCACTTGTGGAACTTCACTTTTAAATGAGATAATTCCTATCTGGGGGCAAACCTGTTTCAGGAGACTATGATAAAAATGATCAGATGACTCTATCACCTTCCAAATGCCTACTTCACCTGCACCCCACCCAACCTCATCCAGCACTGCCTTTCCCCCTTACCCAATCAACCATACAAAAGTCTAATTTAGGTCTACATCTATACTTTTTACCTTGAAGGACAATAGTTCACACAAATGGCAATGGAAACACTTTTCCCGATAATAAGAGGACCTGACAGGGCAAATGCAGAAAGGATGTTTTCCATTGTGGAAGAGTCTCGGACCAGCAAGGATAATCTCAGAATAAGGGGTTGCACATTTAAGACAGAGATGAGAAGGAATTTCTTCGGAGGGTTGTGAATCTGTGGAATACTTTACAGAAACAGAGGGCTGTTGAAGCTGAGTCATCAAACATATTCAAGGCTGAGGTGCACATATTTCTAATCTGTAAGGGGGTCAAGGGAAAACGCAAGAAGAGTGTACTTGATGATTATCAAATCGGTCATGATTTCACAGAACGATGGGTTGAATGGCTATTTCTGCTCCTATGTCTTACCTTTCTTTATAAAAGGAAATGGATGCTCAGTCAAGTGTAGTTTCTAAGACAGACAGACAGATTGTTGTCAATTGGATAAATGACTAGAGATACAGACAGTCACAACCACATTTAACTGCAAAACAGGCTCGGGGTCCTAAGGACCACGCCCTTGCCAAAGCAGTACAGCGTCGCAGCATTCTAACTGCCCACAGTTCTAATTGATTTGAAGTAGCAATTCAAGGTGGTGAAACTCAGTGAAGGGAAGCACACTAGCCCAGGTTTCAAATGGGCCTGAGGAGAACTCACTGCCGATCACCACAGGAAACATACCCTACTGTCAATGAGTAGTACAAGGAGGTGCAATCTACCAACTGTTTTGCATTGCAGTGGCATTGCTGCCTAGATTGGCAAAAGCCTTGTGTTCTGCCTACACGAGAGGCTAGTATAAAGTTCACATTATCTGATAACCCTGCCATCTGATGGGAAAAGTAAATGGCAGTAGAACTGTTGATTTTACTTTGTTGTAGCTTGCCAGCCTTCAAAATGAATACTTTCTAGGTGTTCAGAATGTTCTAACTGTCCATGACTAAGAACTTTATCAATCTTTGCACTTGAGACAACTGGTAAGTCGACAGTGGAGTCAGGTGAACAGAAATGCCTGACTTGACTTTTTTGGGTTGTGGGGTGATGGATCAATCATACCCAAGTGATACAGTAATCTGACGTACGCTTTCCTAAATTCTTTTTTAATGGAAGTAGGAGGAAGAAATTGGAACACCACAAGCCACCTGGAGCTGCAATTTCCGCATTAATCCTTGCTATTAAAGACAGATTAAAAATAAAATGAGCACCAAATTAAGGTTGTGCTAGGTCATTGTTGGATACCCAACTAGAATAAGTTTGTTTGTTCATTGCACTTATTGATGTGCATAAGCTGAGCAAATACTAACTCTGGTGGGAGGCAGTAGTCAGGGTACTTGTCTGTCATCATTACCCTGCTTTTCCAGCTCAAAGACTTGAACTGGAGCAGGAATTTGATACAAAAGGGGTGTTCAATAAATACAGCAAAATTATATAGGAAGATCCAAGCAAGATATAATAAGTAAAGAAATGGAAGTGATTATTTGGATAAGGAAGAAGATTAGGCACAATAAGGGTTCATAGGCAAAAGATAAATATGTTAGTCAAATGGGTGGAATCACTCAAAAGAAGTAAATTGAAAATTAAATGGACTGAATAGCCGAGAGCTGATTAAGTATTTTATCTCAAACTTTCTGGAGGAGAAATGGAGTTGCAACAGAGGAGCGGGAAAGGGGAGGGGTGTGAAAGTGATACAGCTGGAGACAAATGTTAAATGCATATTATATAATGAAATATCTTCTTCATATAAGTGGCTCTGGTAGTAAAATGTCCCTTATATAGTGCACTTCAACAAAACTGCAAATTCTGTGACTCATTGTGAGCAAAAACATGTCTGATCTGCTAACATTATACACACTTTATGCCATGCTTCAGACATCACATACTTTAGAATGTGAATATCTTACTGAACTTCATTTAAAAAACATAAAAAGAACAAAGTCAATCGTTTGCAAAGTGAGGAAACATACAATATCTGAAGGCTCTTTACAGATTTTTCTGTAAAAGCATCTAGGGTTCTGTCTTCAATTCTGAACAGCAATTAACCTTTAAATTACATCATATAATGTTAACTTAGGAACTAGATCTTATTAATCTCAATGAGACAGGCAAACCAGCTCTTCCTTAGCACTTAAACATCACATTATGCCCTGACTAGCAGTGAAGACTAAAGGAAGTTTATCCATCAGTGTGTCCATTCAAATACAATAAGGAATAAAAAGAAGTGTTTCACAAACCATCATAGAACCTTCAAACCCAAAATGTACATTCTCACCAGTAAATCAGTGCAACATATTCAGGGGAGAAATGTCAATAGAACGGTGGCTGTAATCCTACAGGTTTAAGGTAGGTGAACGTCTACTGACAGCTATACAGCAGTCATTGCTAGATTGATGCATAAACTGAATTGCAGTCTTGACTGAAGGCAGAAGACATATGAGCTGAAAACAATAGCCGTGGAATGGGAGTGCTCAAGTATCATAATTTAAAAAAAAAATCAGATTTCAGAGCACAATTAATATGAATATTAATTTCATAGACATACACCAGGTAAATAAATTGTGAGCAACAAAGACTAAGTTGCTAAACTCTTTTGACTTTGTAGTTTAAACCTCATGGACTATTTGAATAATTTCTTGGCTCCATTATGCTACAAACTTGCTCATTGAACTTAAAGCCATACTGAGTGCACTTTACAACAAGGCTATTGGAAGAGCCTCGAGTTATACATACTCTGTATCATCAGAATGATCCTTTCTGTCTGCTTGGCCAACGTGTAGCCCGAGTTCCTCAGAACCCTCCATGCTCTGTGTTGACCGCATATCATTCAGTGTGCAGAAGGAAGTAACTCTCTGATCTGTGGATAGAGAAATGAAGACAGTTACCACAGTGCAGCATTCGCAAGCAAGGAGTAAGAAAAAGCTATGGGGCTACAGCAGTTCAGGCAGTTTTGTCAGGAAATCGTGCAGGTACCTCATGTGCAACATTATTTCTCCTCATTCGGTTACTGCCAAAGGCAGGTTAGTGACATTCATGAAGTACTCAAAGTATTCAATTCAAATCACTCCCAGGACTGAAGGGTTTTCACAAAACGGCTACAAGGGAAAGCTATAGACATCAAACCCTCAAAAGCTCATTTGCTTTTTGACAGTTATACCCAGAAGCTAACTATGAGTTCACATGTCTGCACACATCAGTGATAACAGACAAATTCATTTTGATTTGTTGTTTTTAATTGAAACAGTAGGATGTTCTTACCTAGGCCTTCAAGAAAAAGCCAAATCCAAACAGACATTTTAGAAGCAACCACCTTTTAACTTCATCTTCACCACATCTTACAAACCATACATAGGACCACAACACAAGTACCAGATTCACATTCACTGCAGCTATAAACCCACATTCGTCACCTCAGTGAGGTGAATGATGAACAACAAATCCAAATCTTCAAGAGTCAAGGCCTAAAACTAAAATTGAAACATCCCACTAACTTTTCCTATGGCATCCACAGATTCCTGAGCTGTTGTAATAAGTCTAAATGATTAAATACACCTAGAGCAGAACATCACAGAAAGAGCAAACAGTTGTGAATTCCTCATCCTCTGAGACTGCGCCATGCACTGGCATAGAGGTGGAAGCCAGCTTATCCTTGCCCTGTTCATCTCAGTTTCTCTCTCCAGGCCACAGGTTTCAGTCAGTGGCCTCTTCACTTAGGGTCCAATGACTGAACTCAGCGGTGATCTTCAGCCTGTTTGGGCCAGCCTCATCAGCCCGGGTGTTGTGGAACCACCTGGGCAATATCAATAATATCAGTTACCTGAAGACCCTTAACCCATGATTCTGATGCTCCCTGGTCAAGGTCCTTAAACTGGAACAGTTCAGGTGAATTACATTACATATTACATGTTTTACAAATTACTATGAAAATATTAAGTAATTCCATAATGAAGGCTACTGGGCTGATTTATTGTGAAAGGGCTGTTTCAATTTTAATTTTTAGGCTTTGAAGATTTAGATTTGCTCATCATAATGCACCTCACTGAGGTGACAGTTGTGGATTTGTAGCTGCAATGAATGGGAATCTGGTACTTGTGTTGTGTCCTTTGTATGTTTGTAAGATGTGGTGAAGATGAAGTTAAAAGGTAGTTGCTTCTAAAATGTCTCTTTGGGTTTGGCTTTTTCTTGAAGGCCTTGGTAAGATTAATTTATTTTGTTGTCTGGGATTGTTTTAATTTTTATGTTAAAATCATGTATCTGAAAATAGCTTGGAAGCACTGGCCTTGAAGTTGATAGATATTTTATTAGTGAGTTAGTGTAATTTAGCCCTGTGTATTAGAAGGCACAAACAGGTGAAATTATTATTTCGCACCCATGAAATCATATGATTAACAACTCAGTCTAAAAGAAAAGTTATGGAATTCATTAAAAAAAATTACACCAAAATGAATAGTTTTTGGAAGATTCCTTCTGTCTCAGTTTGAGAACTCAGAAAGGTCAACCTACACAGTTCAAGAATTCTCTGGGGAATATAGTCAAAAATTACACTAGTCTTCAAGAGATGAATTCCTCAAATATTCACTTCACTGATCTTCCAACCACTCCTCTACCGCCTTCGCACTGACCTTGTAAATAGTCTCCTATATTCTCCCCTCTGAGCCCTTGGATTTTTTCCTATAGCTGCCCTAATGACCTCCTGAGGTCTCTTCTATAACTTCATGATCAATCTAACTATAACTTAAAATCTATACTGCCTAACATCTACCCAAAACTTCATCACCACATTGTAGAAAAGAGTACCAATGTCCCAAATTTAGATTCATAGTCTTTGTTTCCAAGCCATTCATGGTCTCAGTCCACCATGCTTTTCCAACATCCTCTGACTCTATCCTTCAAGCCAGTTTACTGTTTGCTGCCACCCTCCATCTACAACTGTTTCCTACTATAGTCCTCAAAACCACCCATTGTGCTCCATCCTTCCTCTCTCATTTCTAGACCTCTGTCATTGTCCTTTCATTTCCTTACTCTACAACTTTTTATGTATTACCCTCTCACTCTTCAGCATCAGAGCGGAATCCTTTCTTTTAGATGTTGGCATTTATTCTGGGAACAAAAAGCTGCACAATTTAAGTATTTTACTTAGCCGACAAACATAAAAAAAAACTAGGCCATTTATTCTGTCTGGTCTGTTCTTTCACCATTCAATTAAATAAATATGATTTTCAGCCTAACTTCATAAATCAATCATCTGGTGATCTCTCCGCCACTGCCTCCAAGCTCATAATCGCCAGGCCCCATAAAGCCCGCTTCATTTTCCTTCCCAAAATCCACAAACAGGACTTCCCGGGCAGACCCATTGTTTCTGCTTGCTCCTGCCCCACAGAACACCTCTCTTCCTACCTCAATTTGATTTTTTTCTCTTGTTCAGTCCCTTCCTGCTTACATATGCAATTCCTCTGACACTTGCAGTTTCAAAATTTTCAGTTCTCGGGCTTCAGCCACCTCCCCTTCATCATGGACCTGCAACCCCTTTACATAGGTATTCCCCATCAGGGTGGTTTCAGGGATCTCTGCTTCTACCTGGAAAGAAGGTCTGAACCATCCCCATCCTCTGCTTAGTCCTCACTTTGAAGAACTTCTCCTTTAACCCCTCCCACTTTCTTCAGGTCCAAGGGGTAGCCATGGTCCCAGTTATGCCTGTCTTTTTGTGGAGTATTTGGAACATTCCTTGCTTCAGTCCTTCTCTAGGCCTCATCCACAATTCCTTCTCTGGTATATCAATGACATCATCAGTGCTGCTTCCCTCTTTCATCTGAAATTGGAGAAGTTTATCAACTTCACTTCCAATTTCTACCCCACTCTCACCTTCAGCTGTTCTGTCTCTGACTCCTTCCTTCCCTTCCCCAACATCTGTTTTCATTTCTGGGGACAGGCTGGCCAGCACTAGTCACTACACTCCCATTGACTCCCACAGTTACATTGACTATACAATCTCACATTCTGCTTTCTGTAAAGACCCTATTCCATTCTCTCAGTTCTTTCATCTCCGTCACATCTGCTCTGATGATGCCAGATTGACAAGGGGGCCTCCAAAATGTTCTCCATCGAGGATTCTGAACCACCATGGCTGACAGAGCCCTCAGCCATTTCTGACCCATTCTCCTGCATTTCACCCCTCAACCCTACTCTTTCCTCCCATAAACTCCAATAGGGCCCTTCTGGTCCTCACTTACCAGCATCCACATCCAAAGGATCATTAGCAGCCATTTCTGCCACTTCTAGCTGGATGCCACCACCAGACACATATTTCCCTCACTTCTCTGCTCAGCATTCTGCAGGGACTGTTCCCTCTGGGACACCTTGGTCCACTCCTCCCAATACTGCCCTACAACCCCACGGCACATTCCTTTATAATCACAGGTGTAACATCTACCCATTTACTTTCCCTTCCTCACTATGCACGGCCACAGGCACACCTTCCAGGTGAAGCAGTAATTTACGTGCACTTCACTCAATCCATTCTATTGTATTTGCTGCTCACAATGTGGTCGCCTCTACACTGGGGAGATGAAATGCAGACTGGATAATTACTTTGCAGAACACCTACTCTCTGTTTGCAGAAATGATCCTGAGCTTTTTGTTGCTTGCCATTTGACCCACCTTTGTGGTCCTTGACTAATATCTCTGTCCCAGGCTTGTGCAGTGCTGCAACGAAACTCAGCGCAAACTGGAAGAACAATAGCTCACTTTCCATTTGGGAAACCAAATACAGGACTCAATATTGAGTTCCATAATTTTAGAGCCTGAGCACATGATCCCACGTCTTTCCCCTCACCCCCACACACTAGATCTTATCATCTCATACGTCACGACCAAAACCAACCCACTGTCATCCATTAATGGTCCCCATTAGCAGCTATTGATTCTCCAGACTGACCTTTATCCATTCCTTTGTCTGCCTAATTGCTGTCCTTTTATCTCACCATCACATCTATCATTTACTCCTTTCCTCTCCGTCCTCATCTTCAGCATATATACCAACCTTTTCTAGCTACAATCAGTTTTGAAGAAGGGTCACTAGACCTGAAACATTAACTCTGCTTTCTCTTCAAAGATGCTGCCAGCCCTGCTGAAGGTTTTCAACAATTTCTGTTGTTTCACAAATTCAGTTTTTGCCTTCTATCTGTCAGCAACTACTGATAAAAACAAGCTATCAATCTCAGATTTATAATTAAAAATGTACTTGCATTAGGGCAGCATGGTGGCCTCACAGCGCCAGAGACCCAGGTTCGATTCCAGCCTTGGGCGACTGTCTGTGTGGAGTTTGCACATTCTCCCCGTGTTTGCATGGGGTTCCTCCGGGTGCTCCGGTTTCCTCCCACAGTTTAAAGATGTGCAGGTCAAGTGAATTGGCGATGCTAAATTGCCCATAGTGTTAGGTACATTAGTCAGAGGGAAAGGGGTCTGAGTGGATTACTCTTGGGAGGGTTGGTGTGGGTTTGTTGGGCTGAAGAGCTTGTTCCAACCTGTAGGGAATCTAATCTAATCTGAACTGTTGTTCATGGAAGAGAATTCCAAATTTCCATGCCCCTTTGAGTGTAAAAATGTTTTCTAATTTCATTTGAGAGGTCTAGCTTGAACCTTTAGACCATGCTCCTTTGTTGTTGACTCCCTCAATCAACTGAAATAGTTTTTTGTTTCTTTTATGTTTCAAGAGATATAGCTATTGCCATTAATAACTGCCCATCCCTAACTGAATTCAGCTGATTGCTAGGCAATTTCAGAGGCAGTATTCCAGATGTTGTCTAACTCAGACCTTGTACAGCTCTACCTCTTTACATGCTACTCCTCAATACAGGACCAGTAACATTTCCACTAGCTAAACTATTTTCTGGACCTCTTCATATCATTTTAATGATCAATGCATCCCAACTTTCTTTGAACTTGCACTGTGTCTACTTTTCCATCATTTAGATCGTACTCTGTTCTATCCTTTTTTATGTCCAAATGGATGATCTCCAAGAAATTAATTGAGAAGTAGCATTTAATTGCACTGAATAAGAGAAGATTTCTGAAATAACTCGAGAGAGGCCGGTATCCGATCACCAAGTCACTCTTTATTTCCAGGTGGAAGGTCCTTGGCACTGATCTAATTCTCTCAGACGCAGCACTCTGAGAGAATGTCGGACACTTCTGTTTAAGTGCGAGCAGCAGCGGAGGTAGGACGAACTCTGAAGACTGCAGATAAGGTAAGGCAGTTTTTATTAAAATTACTTACCGGTAGCGGGCAGCGGTGTTTTTCTCTTTCACAGAAGGAGCGGGAGCAGCGGAGGAAGTGATGGGGACCAGAGGGGTGGCCGGGAAGGTAAGCAGTGAGTATAAATACTCACCCTTCGACACCAACGGCCATTTTAAGTGTGAGCAGCAGCGGAGAAGGAGCGGGAGCAGCGGAGGAAGTGACGTGGACCGGAGGGGCAGCCGGGAAGGAAAGCAGTGACCATATATATCAGCAAGGCAGCTAAACCAGAGACTCTACTACTGTAGTGTTTCCCACCCGCCCTCCTCCTCTAATCTGGTTAATAAGTAGGAAGAGCGGGAGTGACGACCAGGGGACTGCCGGTAATATATCTGGGCAGTGGCTGAACCCAAGACACATGTTGTGTCTCCCACCTCCCCCCCAATCTCCTCTAACCAAAAATAGGACCCTGGTTTGTTAAGGTAAGGATTTTCTATTTCTTTATCGGTGAATGGTTAAAAATTTACTTTTTATGGTTTATCTATTAATTGGTTTTTAGAAAAAGACTATAGCAGAGAGGTATCAGAAAGTATTTTAACTCAAACCTATACAAAGTAGTAAAGTAATTACTACTTTGTGGGCGGCACGGTGGCACAGTGGTTAGCACTGCTGCCTCACAGCGCCAGAGACCCGGGTTCAATTCCTGCCTCAGGCGACTGACTGTGTGGAGTTTGCACGTTCTCCCTGTGTCTGCGTGGGTTTCCTCCGGGTGCTCCGGTTTCCTCCCACAGTCCAAAGATGTGCAGGTCAGGTGAATTGGCCATGCTAAATTGCCCGTAGTGTTAGGTAAGGGGTAAATGTATGGGCATGGGTGGGTTGCGCTTCGGCGGGTCAGTGTGGACTTGTTGGGCCAAAGGGCCTGTTTCCACGCTGTAATCTAATCTAATCTAAATTTACTAAGCAGAGATGGCTGGGCAGGTGATGTGCTGTAGCTGTATGATGTGGGAGCTGGCTGATCCCATTGTGAATGGCAGTGACCACATCTGCAGCAAGTGTTGGTTGCTGGAAGAACTCTGGCTCAGAGTTGATGATCTGGAATCTGACCTTCAAACACTGCGGCACATCCGGGAGGGGGTGAGTTACTTGGACGCTTTGTTTCAGGAGGCAGTCACACCTGGTTAAGTAATTCACATTCAGTTAATGATCAGGGACATCAGAGTGTGATTGTTAGTGAGGCAGGCGGGAGAACTAGAGTTCAGGAGTGCAGGAGCCTCAGCCCTTGGCCTTGTCAAACAGGTATGAGATTCTTGCTCCCTATACGGATGAGGAAAAGGACTCTGGACAGGATGAGCCAGCTGACCACGGCACCATGGTGCAGAAGGCCGTTCAAGAGTGGGGAGCAAAAAGACAAGTAGTTGTTATGGGGGATTCTATAATCAGGGGGACAGATAGTATCCTATGCAAGCCGGATCAGGAGTCTCGCATGGTGTGTTGCCTGTCTGGTGCCAGGGTGCGGGATATCTCCGATCGGCTTGAAAGGATATTGGAGCTGGAGGGGGAGGATCCAGTTGTTGTGGTCCACGTTGGGACTAACAACATAGGCAAAGCTAGGGTGGAGGACCTGTTTGGGGATTATCAAGCTCTAGGAAGGAAATTGAAGTACAGGTCCTCAAGGGTCATAATCTCCGGATTATTGCCTGAGCCACGTGCCAATTGGCATAGGGATAAGAAAATTAGGGAAGTAAACACGTGGCTAAGGGATTGGTGTGGGAAAGAGGGATTCCATTTCATGGGGCATTGGCATCAGTTTTGGAACCGGGGGGGATCTGTACCGTTGGGATGGTCTCCACCTGAACCGATCTGGTACCAATGTTCCAGCGAAGAGGGTAAATAGGGTGGTCAGTAGGACTTTAAACTTCTGAGTTGCGGGGAAGGGAAAGTGAAAGCGACAGTGAGTATGGAGTTAAATGGAAAGATAAGCAGGAGGATAGCATGTATGCAGCTGGATTTAACCTTGCGGCAGATTAGGAATGCAACAAAAAGGAAGGATAACTGAGGACATCTTATGACTTCCAATATCTCTAATGATAAGAATGTTAGCATTAAGGCACTTTACCTGAATGCTCGTAGTTCATCTACTTTGTTACGAATGCTAACGGCACAGATCATCGTGAATGATTATGATGTGGTAGGCATCACAGAGACATGGTTGCAGGGGTTCAGGACTGGCAGTTAAACATCCAAGGATTTACAACTTATCGAAAAGACAGGAAGGTGGGCAGAGGAGGTGGGGTGGCCTTGTTAGTTAAGAACAAAATTAAATCTATGGCACTGAATGACATAGGGTCGGATGATGTGGAGTCTGTGTGGGTGGAATTGAGGAGCCACAAAGGCAAAAAACCATAATGGGAGTTATGTACAGACCTCCTAATAGTGGTCAGGACCAGAGGCGGAACATGTACCGGGAAATAGAAAAGGCATGTCTGAAAGGCAAGGTCACGGTGATCATGGGGGACTTCAATATGCAGGTGGACTGGGTAAATAAAATTGCCAGTGGATCCAAAGAAAGGGAATTCTTGGAATGCTTACAGGATGGCTTTTTGGAACAGCTTGTCATGGAGCACACAAGGGAGCAGGCTATTTTGGACCTAGTGCTATGTAATGAACCAGATTTTATAAAAGATCTTAAAGTAAGGGAACACTTAGGAAGCAGCGATCATAATATGGTAGAGTTCAGTCTGCAGTTTGAAAGAGAGAAGGCAAAATCGGATGTAATGGTGTTACAGTTAAACAAAAGTAATTATAAGGGCATGAGAGAGGAACTGATGAAAATCGACTGGAAGCAGAGCCTAGCGGGGAAGACAGTACAGCAAAAATGGTAGGAGTTTGTGGGTATAATTGAGGACACAGTACAGAGGTTCATCCCCAAGAAAAGAAAGATTATCCGGGGAGGGATTGGACAGCCATGGCTGACAAAGGAAGTCAGGAAATGAATCAAAAAAAGAAAGAGATCCTATAAAGTGGCCAAGAGCACTGGGAAACCAGAAGATTGGGAAGGCTACAAAAACAAACAGAGGATAACAAAGAGAGAAATAAGGAAGGAGAGGATCAAATATGAAGGTAGGCTAGCCAGTAATATTAGAAATGATAGTAAAAGTTTCTTTCATTACATAAGAAACAAACGACAGGCAAAAGTAGACATTGGGCCACTTCAAACTGATGCTGGAAAACTAGTGATGGGAGATAAGGAAATAGCTGAAGAACTTAATAAGTACTTTGGAGTCTTCACAGTGGAAGACATGAGTAATATCCCAACAATTAAAGGGAGTCAGGGGGCTGAGTTGAGTATGGTTGCCATTATAAAAGAGATAGTGCTAGAAAAGCTAAAAGGTCTTAAAATTGACAAATCTCCTGACCCCGATGGGCTACATCCTAGAGTTCTGAGGGAGGTGGCTGAGGAAATAGCGGAGGCATTGGTTGAGATCTTTCAAAAGTTACTGGAGTCAGGGAAAATCCCGGATGATTGGAAGACCGCTGTTGTAACCTCATTGTTCAAGAAAGGATCAAGACAAAAGATGGAAAATTATAGGCCAATTAGCCTAACCTCGGTTGTTGGTAAAATTCTAGAATCCATTGTTAAGGATGAGGTTTCTAAATTCTGGGAAGAGCAGGGTCGGATTAGAACAAGTCAACATGGATTTAGTAAGGGCAGGTCATGCCTGACAAACCTGTTCGAATTTTTTGAAGAGGTGACAAGTAGGTTACCTCTTGTCTATCTAGACTTCCAAAAGGCCTTTGATAAGGTGCCACACGGGAGACTGCTGAGTAAGGTGAGGGCCCATGGTGTTCGAGGTGAGCTACTGGCATGGATTGAGGGTTGGCTGTCTGACAGAAGGCAGAGAGTTGGGATAAGAGGTTCTTTTTCGGAATGGCAGCCGGTGACAAGCGGTGTCCCGCAGGGTTCAGTGTTGGGGCCGCACCTGTTCATGTTATATATTAATGATCTGGATGAAGGGACTGGGGGCATTCTAGCGAAGTTTGCCGATGATATGAAGATAGGTGGACAGGCAGGTAATACTGAGGAAGTGGGGATGCTACAGAAGGATCTAGACAGTTTGGGAGAGTGGTTCAGGAAATGGCTGATGAAGTTCAATGTGAGCAAATGAGAGGTCTTGCACTTTAGAAAAAAGAATACAAGCATGGACTACTTTCTAAGCGGTGAGAAAATTCATAAAGCCAAAGTACAAAGGGATCTGGGAGTGCTAGTCGAGGATTCTCTAAAGGTAAACATGCAGGTTGAATCCGTGATTAAGAAAGCAAATGCAATGTTGTCATTTATCTCAAGAGGGTTGGAATATAAAAGCAGCGATGTGCTACTGAGACTATATAAAGCTCTGGTTAGGCCCCATTTGGAGTACTGTGTCCAGTTTTGGGCCCCACATTTCAGGAGGGACATACTGGCACTGTAGTGTGTCCAGCGGAGATTCACACGGATGATCCCTGGAATGGTAGGTCTGACATACGAGGAACGGCTGAGGGTCCTGGGATTGTACTCATTGGAGTTTAGAAGATTAAGGGGAGCTCTAATAGAAACTTACAAGATAATACATGGCTTGGAAAAGGTGGATGCGAAGAAATTGTTTCCGTTAGGCGGGGAGACTTAAAATTAGAGGGGGTCAATTCAGAACAGAAATGCGGAGACATTTCTTCAGCCAGAGAGTGGTGGACCTGTGGAATTCATTGCGGCGGAGTGCAGTGGAGGCCGGGACGCTAAATGTCTTCAAGGCAGAGATTGATAAATTCTTGATGTCACAAGGAATTAAGGGCTACGGGGAGAACGCGGGTAAGTGGAGTTGAAATGCCCATCAGCCATGATTAAATGGCAGAGTGGACTCGATTGGCCGAATGGCCTTACTTCCACTGCTATGTCTTATGGTATCTGTCAGCCAGAGCACCCTGATTGAACCAGGTTAACAGCCCCAATCAGGGAACTCATACTCTGAGGTCCACCTGAATGACCTCATTGCAATCACTACATCCCTCCCTCTCAGAGTCCAAGTACATAAGCTGGTTCTTTTTTTTGGATAGATCTTCCTGGGGAATTTTTGCACCAGTTCTGGTTACTCTGACTTTGCCTTGGATACAGGCGGTATGTAACACACAGCAGCTCGCCTTGTGTCTGGAGTGTCTCGGAAGAAAATCATTCTCTTTTTTAGGTGGCAAAGGTGTCAAGGTGGTGACATTCACCATGTCCATCTCAGTTTCTGAGGTCTCGTCATTGCTTGAGGTAGGATAACCCACAAATTCTGACAGCCTTGCTGGGCACATTTTGCTCCCCAACTATTTGCGAGTTTGCATCTTTCATATGGTCCATGTGCTTGCTCAGGATCGTTGCACCTACCCAAACTTTATACGTCACTGGGCTTGACCTCATGTTGGCAATGCCTCTTATACACACGGCCATTCCTGTGGTTCCTTCACCACACTTTGCTCCCTGAAATACACTTTCTTTCTCACTTAGCAGAGTCTTTCTTGTGTCTGACATTCCTGATGCTGTTTCATCTCTCCCCGCTTCCCCAACCAGGTCCAGGAAGATCAGATTTAACCTGGTGCGGAGTCTTCTTCTCATTAGCAACTCTGCTGGAGCTATCTCTATAGTTGCGTGAGGGGTGGTCCGATAATCAAACAGAAACCAAAGGAGTTTGGTATCGAGTGAAGCCGTAGGCGGTTTATTTAAGGCTAACTTGAAAGTCTGGACTGCTCTTTCTGCCAGATCATTGGATGATGGATGATATGGAACTGTCCTTACATGTCAAATGCCTTCCAACTTTCGGGAATACTCAAATTCCCTGCTGGTAAACAATGACCTGTTAGCTGTGACCAAAACATCTGGGAGTCCGTGTTTTGCAAAAGGTGAATTCTGCTTTTATATTGTTGTCTCGGTGTTTAATGAATGAACTCTATTCACATCCAACTACTTTTAGTGGGTGTCCACAATGATGAAGAACATTGAGTCCATGAAAGGATTTGCATATCTGATGTATAATTGAGTCCAGGATTTACTTGGCCATTCCCATGAATGTTGAGGAGTTGCTGGCAGTAATTTTTGTCCTTATTGGCACTGTAGGCATGTCCCCACCTATGTGGCCTTGCTTGCAACTAATCATAGCCACTAGAGATAACCTCTCATCAATATCTTTATTTCTGAAACTGCTGGATGATCCTGATGGAATTCTGTCAGTATCTGGCAGCGAGGTTTGCTCAGAACAATCACCTTTGCTCCCCATAATATGAAACCATCCTCTACTGTGAGCTGGTCTCTCTGGATCCAAAAAGATTTTAGTTCTGGTTGTGACGGTCCTTTGGTTTCCCCCATCATCACCAGCTGTTTCAGTTTTGCCAGGACCAGATCTTTCTGCGTCCAAAGTCTGATATTGTCAGTTGTGACTGGACGTGTCTCCCGAAAATTTAAAACCATGGTAAACTCTCCAGTGGCGATACTACTAGTGGTATTTCTGCCAGTTGGGGGAAAAGCTCAATGCAGTCACATTCGCTACTTGACCTCTTGGACAGTGTTCTAACTTGTATTATATGCACTTAGTATTAAAGCCCACTGCTGAAAACTGCCTGAAACTCTGGGTGGCACTGCCTTGACCTCTTTAAGTAGACCTAGCAGTGGTTTGTGGTCCAATCTTACTACAAAATTATGAGCGTAAAGGTATTGGTGGAACTTCCTGATCCAAATATGACTGTGAAACCTTCCTTCTCTATTTGGTCACACTTACACTCTGCATTAGCCAAAGTTCTGGATGCATATGCTATCAGGCGTTTCTTTCCATTGGGCTACCTATGAGCTAATACTAGCCTGATGCTGTACAGAGAGGTGTCGCATGTCAACATCAGATCTTGCTTGGGAACGTAGTGTACCAACATCTTAGAGGATGACAGCTGTTTCTTTAGTTTCCTGAAAGCTATGGCTGGCTATGTGACCACTTCTAAGGCTGACCCTTTTTTAACAGTTGTTGCAAAGGTGCCAAGATGGAGACCAGGTTATGTATGAACTTTGCATAATAATTCACCAGCCCAAGGAAAGACCAAGCCCCAATACAGATGGGGGAACCGAGGCACCTTTGATTGCCCTCATTTTATCTTCCAATGGGTGTAACCCAGTCTGGTTGATGCTGTAGCCCAAGTAGGTCACTTGGGGTGCCTGGAATACACATTTTTATTTTCTGAGGTATAAGCTTGCCTGGAAAAAAAAATCTAAGCACTGTGTCCAAGTTGTCTAAGTGCTGTTCATTGGTCTTCCCAATTATTAGCATGCCATATAAATAAATGGCAACCTTGGGTAGACCTTGAAAAATGTTCTCTATTGTCCTAAGAATTGTACAGGCTGATAATACCCCAAATAGCAGTCTGGTACAATCGTATAGATCCGTGAGTATTAATTGCAGCATAGTACTGGGATTCAGAGAAGCAACGGCCTAGTGGTATTATTGCGAGACTATTAATCCAGAAACTCAGCTAATGTTCTGAAGACCTGGGTTCAAATTGCACCATGGCAGATAGTGGAATGAGAATTCAATTAAGAGTCCAATGATGACTGTGAATCCATTGTCGATTATTGGGAAAACCTATCTGGTTCACTAATATTCTTTAGGGAAGGAAACTGCCATTCTTATCTGGTTTGGCCTACACGTTACTCCAGACCCAGTGTAATGTGGTTGACTCCTAACTGCCCTCTGGACAATTTGGGATGGGCAATAAAGCTGTGCTAGCCAGAGATGCCCACTTCCTATGAGTGAATAAAACAAGTCCTTATCTAACCTCAACTGCAAGTGCATGGCTCATGTCCTGCTTCATAAAGGACAGTCCTCCTGCCAGTTTTACATACAAGACTTCTGTGTGAAGGATTGGGTATTTATAAAGATGTGAAAAGCAGTTTAGTATTTGTTTAAAATCCCCACAAGGCGAACCAACCCGTCGGGCTTCACAATTGGTTTGACCAGTGCTGCCCATTCCATAAACTGGACTGGTTGTATGATTCCTTCACTTCCAGGCCTCTACTTTTCTGCCTCTACTTTTGCCCAATGGCAAAATGGCAGTGTCGGGGAATTACTCCCTGGTCAACATGTACTTTGGTAAAACGAACAAGTGCAGGACTGGTACAATGAAATGTAGAGCCTTTGGTAGTGTTGTAGAACAGAGACCTAGGGATTCAGGTACACACTTCTTTGAAGTTTGTATCACATGTAGACAGAGTGGTTAAGAAAGTGTTTGCTAAGACCTTGAATATAGCAATTGGGATATCATGTTGAAGTTGTTAAGGATGTTACTGAGGCCTCTTCGGGTACTGTGTCCAATTGTTGTAGCAATGATATAATTAAACTGGATAATGCTTAGAAAAGA
Source organism: Chiloscyllium plagiosum (assembly GCF_004010195.1). NCBI lineage: Eukaryota > Metazoa > Chordata > Chondrichthyes > Orectolobiformes > Hemiscylliidae > Chiloscyllium > Chiloscyllium plagiosum. The sequence goes on from NC_057712.1 coordinate 37,756,114, forward strand.
TTTACCAGGATGGTCCTGGGAATACAGGGCTTGAGTTATAAAAAGAGGCTGACTCGGCTGGAACATTTTTCACTGGATTGTATAAGATAGAGGGATGACCTTATAGAGGTTTATTAAAAAATGAGAGGTATGGCACCTCTCTTTCCCCACACTTTCCCTGGGGTTCTACACAAGGGTGTACCCTAAACCTCCCCTTCCCCAGATAATCTCTCCAACATTGTCCTGTACAGGGCAAAGGTGGAACATGTCAAAAGGTTGCAGTAAAAAGTTGTGTGCGGGACTGTGTGTGTGCGCGCGCTATTTGGGGACTCACCCCCCTAAGGCAGCAGCAGTCTTACTGTTGGTGTTCAGTCCAGCTGCCCCAGAGTGGGTGTGAAGATGGGCAAACCTAAGGGTTGGAGTGCAGAGTGAATTTTGTGAAAGACTGGTTCTGCAATTATTGAAATGGCTGCGCCAGTAACAACCTCCATTAGAACTGGGTGACCATTTCTTCAGACGTTTATTTTGATGCTGTTTGGAATTTGCTAAGCAAAATGACTGTTCCAAAGTAGGTAGACTTGCCAGGGTGTGCACTCTCCTGGATACTGGCCTATGAGTTTTTTTACTCAATTTAGATCACGTGAAACTGTTTTGCTGTTTTGAGTACACATACCGGCAGCAACTGCATTGGCTTTCTGGCCCGGATCCCAAAGGAAATGTAACTATTTGGCTGAAGCTTGGCTTTGTTTTGGGGTTTTGCTGTGGGCTAACCTCGAGTCCCTCTGTTCAGGACATGTCCTGAGTGAGGCTATGCAATTGCCTTCACTCAAGTGGTGTCCCCCAAGTTCAGCTGGCCTGGCAAGGGTGCCCACTTCCATTGGAATATCCCACAACACATACGCTCCATTTGCTGCATTTTCCAATGAGAAAGCCAGTTGTCGTGCCTATTTGAAGTCCAGTTGGGCTTCAGCTATTAGACACTGTTGCATGGTTACAACATTAATTCCACGTACCAAATGGTGTCTCAGCATCTCATTAAGGGTTAAACCATAATCACATTCATCTGACAGTCATGTTAATCAATCAAAAATCCTTGGTTCTCGAATTGCTCAGTAAAACAAATAGCGACTCAGGGTTAGAGGTGGTTTGGAGTCATAATATTCCTTAATTAAATCTGTCAACTCTTGAAATGTTTTACTATCTGATGCCTCAGGGAGAGTTAGGCTCCTAATAAGAGAAAAAGCTGCGGCTCCACAATCTGTCAGGAGAATTACTTGTTGCTTTTCATCTGCACCAATGTCATTTGCCCAGAAAAACAATGCAGTATTTCCACATACTGGGCCCAGTCTTTCATGACAGGATGGAACAAGTCAAGCTTCCCAAATAACGGCAAGATACCAGAAATGCTTACTCCAACTCAAAGACAATTATTGCGAGTAAATTTCTTCGGAGTGTGTTTTACTCTCATCACCACTGCAAACTCTACAGAGGCTGGTATCCCATCACCAAGTCATCCTTTATTTACATGTGGAAAGTCCTTGACACTGACCCAGCTCCTACAGTCCTGATGAAAGGTCCTGACCTGAAATGTTGACTCCCCTGCTCCTCTGCTGTGCTTTCTCCAGCTCCACACTTTATCAACTCCAGCTCCCTCAGAGCCAACTGTCAGAGTAACAGGATGTCTGACATTCCTGCTTTTATCTGCCAGCACAGGCTTCCTGATTGGACTAGAGTTCCAGCTCCAATCAGGGAAATCATATTCTAGGAGGTCCATCTGACTGACCACATTATAATCACTACAATTTCAGTTTGCTTGAATTTTGTGATTAATCATAAGAACTAGGTCACCTGACCCTTCAAGCCGGCTCTGCTATTCAATAAGGTCATGGCTGATCTTTTCATGGACTCAGCTCTACTACCTGCCCTTTCATTGTAATTCCTTAAGTGTTCAAAATAAAATCTTAGCTAAAAACTTTTACTGAAGTAGCATCAACTACTTCATTGGGCAGACAACCCTCTGGGTGAACAAGTTCCTTTTCAATTCGGTCCTAAAGCTGCTCTCCCTAATTTTGAGGCTATGCCTTCTTGTCCTAGCTTCGCCCAGCAGTGGAAACATCCTCTCTACGTCTATCTTATCTATTCTCTTCATGATTTTATTTGTTTCTATCAGAACCGCCCCCACTCTTCTAAATTCCAATATAATCCTAGTCTACTCGGTCTCTCCTCATAAGTCAAATCCCTCAAATGCTGAATCAATCTAGTGAACCTCCTCTGCATCCCCTCTATGCCAGTACCCCCTCTTTCAAGTAAGGAGACCAAAAATGCATGCAGTACTCCAAGTGTGGCCTCACCATCACCCTACACAGCTGCAACATAACCTCCCTGCTTTTAAACTCAATCCCTTTAGCAATGAAGAACAGAATTCCATTTGCCTTTCTAATTACTTGTTGTACCTGCAGACCACCCTCTGTGATTCAGGCTCAAGGACACCCAGGTCCATCTGCATAGCAGCACGCTGCCGCATTTTATCATTCAAGTAATAGTCCTTTTTACTGTTACTCCTTCCAAAATGGAAGACTTCACATTTATTAACAATGTATTCTATCTGCCAGACTTTTGCCCACTCACTTAAAGTATCCATGTTCCTCTGCAAAGTTTCACAGTCCTCTGCACACTTTGTTCTGCCACTCATCTTAGTGTCATACGCAAACTTTGACATACTATGTTTGGTCCCCAACTCCAAATCATCTGTATAAATTGTGAATAATTGTGGTCGCAACACTGATCCCTGAGGCACACCACTAGTTACTGATTGCCAACCCCAGAATAGCACTCATTTATTCCACTCTTTGCTTCCAACCAATCCTCTATCCATGCTAATACTTTACCCGTAACACCATGCATCTTTATCTTATGCAGCAGCTTCTTGTGTTGGACCTTGTCGAAGGCCTTTTGGAAATCTAGGTATTTCACATCTACTGGGTCCCCATTGTCCGTTTTGCTCATAATGTCTTCACAGAATTCCAAAAGATTAGTTAAGCATGACCTGCCCTTCATGAATCCATGCTGCGTCTGCCCAATGGGACAACTTCTATCGAGATGCCTTGCTATTTCTTCCTCGATAATGGACTCAAGCATCTTCCCCACTACAGAAGTTAAGCTGACTAGTCTATAATTCCCCATCTTTTGTCTACCTCCCTTTTTAAACGGTGGTGTCACATTTGCTGTTTTCCAGTCTGCTGAACTGCCCCAGAGTCCAGCAAAGTTTGGAAAATTAACACAAGTGCACTTGCTATTTCTTCCTCCATCTCTTTTAGTATCCTGTCTAGTATCATTTCTTTCTGTGCAGTGTAATGCATGAGGATTTTGTATTCAGACTTATGTGTGTATAGGTCTGCTCATAATGTAAACTCATATTTTGGGTGAACATATAAACAAGTAACAAGAGTCGGTCGCTCAGTTCTTTGAGGCTTCTCTGCCATTGGTTGATTCAATAAGATCATGGCTGACCGAATTTTAACCTCAACTGTACATTCCTGCATACCCCCAATAATCTTTCATCTCCTTGGTAATCAAGAATCTATCTGCTGCAAAAACATTAAAAGAGTCTGCATCCGTTGCCTTTTGAGGAAGGGAATTCCAAAGTTTCAACCTCTGAGAGAAAAAGTATTTCCTCATCTCTATCTTAAATAAGCAATCGCATATTTTTAAACTATGATCCCAAGTTCTAGATGCTCCCACAAGAGGAAGTCTACTTTTGACATCCAGCTAGTAAGTCCTCTCAGGATGTTGTGTTTTAATTAAGTCACCTCTGATTCCACTGAACTCCAGACAATACAGACCTAGGCTACATAGCCTTTCTTCATAAGGAAATCTTCTCATTCTAGACATTAGTACAGAAAATATTCTCTGAACTGCTTTCAATACATTAACACCCTCCCATAAGCATGGTGGCCAGGTTAAAAAAAAACACAGTAGTCTAGAGGTGATCTCATCAGTGCCTGGTACAACTGAAACATAACATTCTCACTCTCTCATTCAATTCCCCTCACAATAACATACAACATTTTATTAAATTTCCTGATTACTTGCTGTACCTGCATCCTAACCTTTTGTGATTCATGCACCAGGATACCCAGATCTATCTGCCTTTCAGAGCTCTGCAACCTCTCAAATCATTTATATAATATGCTTTTTATTCCTTCTACTAAAATGGGACAATTTTACTGTTTCCCACATTATATTCCATTTTCCAAATCATTGCCCACTCACTAACCTACCTATGTCCCTTTGCATGCTCATATCCTCTTCACAACTCACTTTTCTACCTATGTGTCACCATCAAATTTAGCTACCCCACCTTTGGTCTCTTCATCCAAACTATTGTAAAAATGATCAAAGCTTAAGTCCCAGTACCAACTGAGTGGTATACCACTCATAACATTCCGTCAGCCTGAAAAAGTCCCCATTTATTCCTACCTTCTGCTTCTGCTCTAGCCAGCCAATTTTTATGTTCATGCCAATATCAATAGCATTTCTATTGCCAACACCATTAGCATTTATTTCCTACAATAATCTTTGATGTGGCACCTTATCAAATGCCTTCTGGAAATCTACACACAATAAATCCATCAGTTCCCTTTTAGCCACAGCCCCAAGTTACTTCTTCAAAAAACTTCCATAAATTAGTAAAATATGATTTCGCTTTGACAAAACCATGTTGGCTCACTGCAAGCAGAGTCAAGAGAATCTACAATGTGGAATAAGGAGAAAGCAGAAAATTCTTACAAATAATTTGTGTTTATCTTCACAGACAAAAATACTAAAAATCTCCCAGAAATCACAGAGCATCCAGGACCCAGTATAAATGAAGAACGGCAATATATTAATATTAATGAAAGAAGTAGCACGAAAGAAATTAATGGGACTAGAGTGGATAAATCCACTGGACCTGATGATCAGCATCCCAAAGTATTGAAAGAAGTTGCCGCGTAGATTGGCAAGTTCCAAATATAAACCCACTGTTTAAGAAAGCAGCAAGTATGTGAAATGGGGAAGTACAGATCTATTAGACTAACATCTGTCATAGACAAAATGCTAGACTCTTCTAATTAAGGATGTGCTGGTAGAACATTTCAAAAATAATAGAAGAACTGGGCAGAGTTGTCATGGATTCACAAAAAGAAAATCATCTTTCACAAACCTGTTGGAGTTTTGAGAATAAAACTAGCAGAATAGATGAGAAGGAAGCACTGGATGTGCTATATAAAGATTTTTCAGAAGGATTTTGATAAGCTGATTTTCAAGGTCAACAAACAAGATTATGGCATATGGGATTAGCAGGAATATACTGGCATGGATGGGAACAAACAAAAAGTAGGAATGAATGCACGATTTTCAGACTGGCAAGCTATGACTGGTGAGATACCACAATGATTAGTGCTTCAGTCCCAGCTATTCACATTTTATATTAATGATTTGGATGTGGGGTTTAAATGTTAGATTTTCAAATTTACAGATAAATCTAGGTGGGAGTGAGAGTTGTGAGAAGTTTGGAAAGACACTTCAAGGGAATTTGCATCGACGAAGTGACTGGACAAAATTTGGTCAACAGACCAAAATGTGGCGAAATATGAGGTTATCCGCCTTGGCAGGAGAAACAGAAGCAGAATATATTTAAGCAGTGAGAGTCTAGGAATTGGTGCTGTAGTGGACAGCGAAGCAGGTTATCTTAGAACCACAACGGGACCTTGATTAGATGGGCCAATGGGCTGAGTAATAACAGATAGAGTTTAATCTAGATAAATGTGAGGTGGTGCATTTTGGTAGGGAAAATCAGTGCAGGAATTATATACATAATGGTAAGGTCCTGAGAAGTGTGCTGAACAGAGATCTTGGCATGCAGGTTCATAGTTCCTTGAAAGTATAGGTAGACAGGGTAGTGAAGGTGGCTTTTGGTATGCTCGCCTTAATGGTCAGTACATTGAGTGTAGGAATTGGGAGGTTATGTTGCACTGTACAGTACATTGATTCACCACTTTTGAAATACTGTGTACAATTCTGGTCTCTCTGCTAATAGGAAAGCTGTTGGGAAACTTGAAAGATTTCAGAAAAGATTCACAAGCATGCTTCCAGAGTTACAGGGTTTGAGCTATAGGGAAAGTCTGAATAGGCTGGGGCTGTTTTTGTTGGAGCATCAGAGGCTGAAAGGTGACCGTATAGAGGTTTACAAAATCATGAAGAGCATGGATAGGGTGAATAGACAAGGTCTTTTCACCAGGGTAGGGGAGTCCAGAACTAGAGGGCATACGTTTAAGATGAGCGGGGAAAGATTTCAAAGGGACTTATGGGAAAAGTTTTTCACACAGAGGGTAGTGCATGTATGGAATGAGCTGCCAGAGGAAGTGGTAGAGGCTGGTACAATTACAACATTTAAAAGGATTGAGAGATACAAGGGCCAAACGTTGGCAAATGGGGCTAGATTAATTAAGATATTGGTTGGTATGGACGAGTTGGATGAAAGGGTCAGTTTCTGTGCTGTACAGCTTTATGACTCCTATTATTGAATTTCAAAAGGACTTGGGTGAACTTGACCAGGAGCCACTGAAAGTTAACAGCAGAGACAGCAAGAAATTAAAAGTGCAAATGGCCATTTTTCACAAGAGCATTTGAACATGGGAGTAAAGATGGGCGGCACGGTGGTACAGTGGTTAGCACTGCTGCCTCGCAGCGCCAGAGACCCGGGTTCAATTCCCGCCTCAGGCGACTGACTGTGTGGAGTTTGCACGTTCTCCCCGTGTCTGCGTGGGTTTCCTCCGGGTGCTCGGGTTTCCTCCCACAGTCCAAAGATGTGCAGGTCAGGTGAATTGGCCATGCTAAATTGCCCGTAGTGTTAGGTAAGGGGTAAATGTAGGGGTATGGGTGGGTTACGCTTCGACGGGTCGGTGTGTACTTGTTGGGCCGAAGGGCCTGTTTCCACACTGTAAGTAATCTAATCTAATCTAAAAGATGCTTTACCGCAATTATATGAAACCCAGATTTGTGTGCATAGTTTTGGTCTCCTTACACAAAGAAAGATATAATTGCCAGAGAGGGCAATGAAAGTTCATCAAATTAATTCCAGGGAAGTAGTGATTGTCTTGTGAGGCAAAATTAAATAAACTGGACCCACATTACATGGAGTTTAGAAGAATGAGAGATGACTTAAATCAAACACACGGAATTCTGCAAGGGCTCAACAGGATTGATGCAGGAAGGATATCTGTGCTGGTTAGGGAGAGGCAGTGTTGGGAAGAAGGAAACTCAGCGTCTGAATAAGCAGCAGGCATTCAAGACTGAAATGAAGAGGAATTTCTACATTAAGAGATAATAATATGTCTTTGGAACTCTCTGTTCCAGAGAACTATGGAGGCTCAGTTGTTGAGCATGATCAAGACTGAAATTGATAGATTTCGAAATATTAGAAACATCGGGGATATGGTGAAAGACAAGGAAATGATGTTGAAGAAGATAATCAGTAGGCATGGTGGCACAGTGGTTAGCACTGCTGCCTCACAACACCATGGACCTGGGTTTGATTCCAGCCTCGGGCAACTGTCTGGATGGAGTTTGCACATTCTACCTGTGTCTGAGTGGTGCTCCGATTTCCTCCCACAATCCAAAGATGGGCAGATTAGTTAAATTGGCCACACTAAATTGCCTATAGTGTTCAGGGATGTGTATGTTAGGAGCATTAGTCAGGGGTAAACGTAGTGTATAATAGGGTAGGGGAATGGGTCTGGGTGGGTTACTGTTCGGAGGGTCAGTATGGACTTGTTAGGCCAAATGGCCTGTTTCTACACTAGAGGGATTCTATGATTTAGACATGATTTCATTCAATGGCAGAGCTTGAAAGGCTGGCTGACTGTCTGACTCCTGCTCCTATTTCTTATTTTTTAGGTGGACCGTAAATATAAACTCTACCATCCTGACTGATTCCAACAGACACAAATGCATTTTAATATTTGTGGGCAAAAATGATGAATCAAAATGATGTTACTACACAATGTTTTTAAAATTCTAAATACTTTTATGGTGTACAACAATAAGAAGAATTGAGGACCAAAACACAATAACAATGCGTCATTCAGCTGCAACTAGCTAAAGTAATGCAGCCTTTCTTTTAAACAGAAGGATTTCTCCATAGTTTATCGTAACAACAAATAAAACTGCAGATTAAAGCATAGAATGACAAAGATATTTATGAGGCCATGCCTGCAGAGGGATCATAGAATAACTACAAGATATGCAAAATAATGTAGCAATTAGGTTAGTTCATTTTCAGGACAACATACAACAGCCTCAACAGGACTAAGAAACCTAAATAATGCAAAAACCACCGGATCTACAAAGATCAAACATTGCAGGTCCTTACCAGACACTTCCAACCCTTCAGAAAGTACATCAAGGTTGATATTTTGCATTGTTTTGAACAAACTAGTTGAGAGACTAGTTTAAGCATTGTACTTGGTACCCAGGAGCTTATTCACGATGCCAGTGATTAAGCAGATTTATTTTTTAGAATAAGATTGCTTTTAAAATTCATGGGATACAGAATCCATCTTTAGTGCCCAGTTGGTACATTTCAGTCAGCTGGGTGAATTGTTGCTTATTCTAGGCAAAACTGATGTAACAAATATTATTTCTTAAACCATCAAATTGAATCAAGCTCATTTCTAAAACTTTTAAAATTAACTACAGTCAGCAATGCTTTGAAAAAAAAATTGGTCCCAAACAAGTAAAACAAACTGGTTGCTCATTCCAGATCATTACCCAATGAGCCCAGTTGGAAAATGTATTTTCTGTTCCTGGTGAAAGTAGGATCTGGTTTGATTCCAATGCCTCTCACAGTCACAGCATAGAGTCGTAGTGGTAGAGCATGGAAACAGATCCTTCAGTCCAACTAGTCTATGCCGACCATGTTACCAAAGTAAACTCGTCCCACTTGTCTATGTTGGACGATATCTCTCCAAACCCTTCCTAGTCATGGACTTTTCCAAATGTCTTTTAAATGTTGTAACTGTACCTGCATCCACCATTTCCTCTGGGATTTCATTCCACTCACGAACCACTCTCTGTGTAAAAACGTTGCCCCTCATATCCTTTTTAATATGGATTGTCTCAGGTGCTATGGGTGGAAATAAGATTACAGGCAGGATAAACCAAATTGCAAAGATCATTATTCCAGATTTTAAGGGTGGGTCAGTCTTCTCTGTCATTTTGATTTTTAACATGCAGCTGTCTGTAAGGTGATGGTCACTCTTTGATTTGACAGTTGAGGAGATGGACACAGGTCATCTCTTGATTTGGTATATTCTCTCTTTGTCCCTCAAACGCTGTTAGTGGGGATGGGTGTGGGGGCAGGTTGGGGTTCAGTGTGGCTGGGTTATAGGAAATATCAAAAAAAGAGGAGAGGGAAATCAAGGAAGTAGGGAGAAGGAAAAGGGAGCTGAGGGGGAGGTTACAGAGTAGGGACAAAAGAGAGCTGAGGTGGCAGAAGGGAACAGTGGAGGAGTGAGGGGAGAAAGAAACTAAATCATATCAGATACAGACAGACAGTCACCATAAATAAAGTTTAGCCATTTGGACTAAATTCAGTTTAAATTGTGCCAAAATACACTAACTACTGGCATAGAAAGGAAAAAAAACAAGTTTTTTAAAGTACTGCGATTTTCAAGTCCTGCAAGGTTTGTTGCAATTACAGCTTATTTGGTTGCTGACAGTTTATTAACTCCCAACGTCAAAGTCTAAAACGACAGTATTTATGTCACCTAAGAGCTCTGAACGAAGCTTGTTTTAGTAAGTGAAATCCAGCAGAGAATCTACACATCATATTTAACTCGAGTTTCCAATTTCTAACTTTCAATAAAGAGCATGTTTGAAAAACTCCACATCAGTATAATGGCTCGTATCCCTGCCTGCCACTTAGCAGATCAGAGATCAATTCCCTGACTTGGAGTGGCTGATCTTTGTATGAATGGCTGTGTGCAATTCAGGATGTGTTTTGGGACAGTCACACTGCTAGGAATGTATTTAGACCCCCAAACTGTCAGCGGGCAATAGAGAAGCAGATATCTCCACAACTCTTCCAGTTTAGTAAGTGAAGTGGCCATCCAATTTACTTTTGAAATAATTCTTTGGCTTCCACACCATTTGTAGGCAATAAGTTCCAGGTCATTACCATTTGCATAAATCTGTTTTTCCTCAACAACTCCCTCAACCGATATCTCTTGCCGAAAACCTTATATCTGTTTGGATTACTTTTACAACTAATGGGAACAATATAAAATCTCCCTTCAATTTCCTTCTTTCCAAGGAAAACCCCAGTTTTCACACCCTAACCTTAGAGTCTTTCATCTTTGGAATCATAGAACCAAAGTCCCTACAGTATGGAAACAGGCCCTTCGGCCCAACAAATCCACACCGACCCTCTGAAAAGTAACCCACCCAGAACCACTCTCCCTCCCCTATATTCACCCCGACTAATATACCTAACCGACACATCCCTGCAATTTAACACAGCCTATTCACCTATCGTGCACATCTTTGGATTGTGGGAGGAAACCAGAGCACCTGGAGGAAACCCACGCAGACAAGGGGAGAACGTGCAAGCTCCAAACAGATGGTCACCCCAGCCTAGAATCAACCCCAGGTCCCTGGCACTGTGAGGAGTATCTGAGCAGTTGCGATTGGTGTGCAAACACTGGCAATTATCTCCACCCTTCGACCCAATGATGAAGGGAAGAAAAGCCGAAGAAGGCCAGGACACGACCCCAAAGAACTCCCGCAGCGATCCCTGGAGCTGAGACAACCAATCCCGAACAACCACAACATTCCCCGCCCCATGCACCAGGTACAATTCCAACCAGCAGAGAGCTCACCCCTCCAACACCCAGTGACTTCAGCCCTGTCAGGAGTACTGTTGTCTAGCACCCTCCTGTATGAAAATAAATATTAAGCACAACTTTTTTTTTTTCTCCCTATGCCATTTTTTAAACCAAACTGACAATGATCTTTCTATTCTATTAGCTTCAATTGTATTACCCAGCTTAATGCAGTACAATTTGAGGAAACAACAGCCAACACTCAACATATCAGTGAACAGTCCCAATCATTATAGAAGACCATCAACGATTAATTTGACTCACTCCAAGCAATACTTGAGCCATTGGCAGAACCAAATTCATACGAGGACTCTTCTTCTTCTTCAGATGAAAAAGGAAGTTTAACGTTGAATTTGCTGTATATGTAGGCATGGGATTTGACTCAGGCTTTAAAAAATGTTCATGGACATGGATGGTATGTAAAATGATAGGCTATGGCGCTGCAAATTGCAAGTGGCCTTCTATTTATACAATAAGTAAGTTTATGGATGACATAGGAAAGGAAGCTGTTAGGTTACAGAAGGATATAAACAGATTGTTCAGATGGCAAAATAGTAGTTGATGGAATTTCATAAATGTGAGGTGATGCACTTGGAAAGAAAGAATAAGACAAGGCAATACACAATGAATGGCAAAACACTGGGAAACTCAGAGCAACAGAGGGGTTTTGGGGTGCTTGTCCGCAAATCCCTGAAGGTGGCAGGACAGATTAATAGGGTGTTAAGGAGGCATGTTTGTCTTTATCAGTTGTGGCATAGATTTTATGAGCGGGGAGTTCATGTTGGAGCTGTGTAGACCTTTGGTTAGGCTATAGCTAGGGTCCTGTATGTTGTTCTGGTCACCACACTATAGGAAGGATGAGACTGCAATGGAGGGAGTGCAAAGGAGAGTCACCATGAGGTTGTCTGGGATGGAGCTTTTCAGTTACAAAGGGAGGCTGGATAAACTCAGGTTGTTTTCTTTGGAGCAGGGAAGTTTGAGGGGGAACCTGAAAAATGCGTATTCAATCATGATGGGCATGGACAGGCTGAGTAGAAAGCAGCTGTTCCCCTTAATCGAAAAGGGGGCATAATTTTAAAGTGAAAGGAGGTATAAAGGGATTTGAGGAAAAACTATTTAACCCATAAGGTGGCGAGGGTCTGGAGTGCACTGTCTGGGTGAGTAGTTGGGGTCGGAAACCTCACAACCTTTAGGCAGTATTTGGATGAGCACATGAAGTGTCATAATGTTCAAGGCTGTGGGCTTAGTGTGGGACAGTATACTAGTGTAGGTAGGTAGTTTAGTCACTATGGATTTGATGGGCCAAAAGATCTTTCCAGTACTGTGAGATTTTATGAAAGTGGACAGGAAGTGAGGCTGGATGTGCAAAGATTTTATCTTCCTCATTGGGAAATCAGCACCTGAAAAGATCCTGCAGGTAGAAGTGTCAGCTCTACTTCAAATGAATATTAAGACCGTACAATGTATTTTTTAAACGGAATATATCACAGCAAGAAGAGCAAAACTTCAGTAAGAATTAATTTGAACTATCTGGGACTTTCCAGGTTACCTGAAAGGCTGGAATGGAACTTTTAGCAGATGTACCAACATAGTGAAAAATGTTGTTTTGTGTGCTTATACAGGCAGATCACACCATACAAAGTGCATTAGGGTAGCAGTTTTACATCCGTGGAGAGAGAGAAAGAGAGAGAAAGAGAGAGAGAGAGAGAGAGAGAGAGAGAAAGAAAGAAAGAAAGAAAGAGAGAAAGAGAGAGAGAGAGAGATCAGAATTAACTTTTGAGAGATCCGCTTAAACATATGATAACAGCAGGAAAGAAGCTGTTCTTGAAATCTGTGCGTGTATTCAAACTTTTATATCTTTTGTCCGATGGAAGAGGGTAGAAGAGAGTACAACCAGGTTGGGAGGTTGCAAGTTGGTTTTTTTTTTAAATACCTGTTCCACGAAGTTGGGTGATAAAGATTGGGTGTGTAAATGGAGAGTCCAGAATGAAATAAGTTAAGTGTATTTGAATCTTTCCTTCAATAATTGTAATTGTAAGGTTGCAAGAGTTTTCAGTCATGTTTTAGACAGTTTCTCACCTTAAGATTTTGAAAAGAAATTACAACTAAAGATATGTTTTTCAAAGTAAAATTAGAGATAAAAAAGCTACATATTTGACACCTTTGTTAAGCTACAAACATTGGCTGTAGAATATTTATTTGCCTGTATCAGCTGGATATCCCTGAGGTAAGCACATTCTTAAAGTCATCCATTGTAATGCTCACCCAACAACTGATTCTTACAGCTCAAGTATTTTTGACAAGGTCAGCTTGTTTCTTTTGATTATTTATAATATTAACATCAAATTCAAAGGTGGAAAGAAAACCACTTCAGCAATTTGCTGTTAAAGGTGCTCAATGAAGTTTTATTTCCAATCGTATAAGTGAAACAGGCTGCAAAATGTCATTCTTCCAGGGTAACGTGCAGAGAAAACTTCTCGATAAACAATGTTGCACGATATTTCTTACCCTTATAGAATCTTAAATATTTACTACCTTGAATAATGTCACAAAAAATATCGCACAATTTACATTATAGCTTAATGGCAGTAAGTTAGAAGCATTTTAGAGTCTTACAGCATAGTAACAGGCCCTTCGGTCCAACCAGTCCATGCAGAATATAATTCCAAACTAAATTAGTCCCACCTGCCTGCTCCTGGCCCATATCCTTCCATACCTTTACGATTTATGTACTTATCGAAATAGAATCATAGAGATGTACAGCACCAAAACAGAGACCCTTTAGTTCAACTCGCCATGCCAACCAACTATCCTAACCCAACCTAATCCCATTTGTCAGCACTTGGCCCATATCCCTCTAAAACCTTCCTATTCATATATCCATCCAGATGCCTTTTAAATGTTGTAATTGTACCAGCCTCCACCACTTCCTCTGGCAGCTCATTCCATACACACCCCTTAGGTCTCTTTTAATTTTTTTCTCCCTCTCACCCTAAACCCATGCCCTCTAGTTCTGGACTCCCCAAACACAGGGAAAAGACTTGTCTATTTACCCTATCCATGCCCCTCATGATTTTATAAACCATAAAGTCACGTCTCAGCTTCCAACTCCCCAGGGAAAACAGCCCCAGTCTATTCAGCCTCTCCCTATAGCTCAAACGCTCCAACCCTGGCAATATCCTTGTAAATCTTTTTTTAACCCTTTCAAGTTTCACAACATCCTTCCAATAGGAAGGAGACCAGAATTGCACATAATATTCCAAAAGTGGCCTAATCATTGACCTGTACAGCTTCCAATTCCTATACTCAATGCTCTGACCAATAAAGGAAAGCACACCAAAACGCCTTCTTCACTACCCTATCTATCAGTGACTCCACTTTCAAGGAACTATGAACCTGCACTCCGTGATTTGCCTTTCCAAAGTGCAGCACCTCACATTTATCTAAATTAAACTACATCTGCCACTCCTCAGCCCATTGGCCCATCTGATCAAGATCCTATGTTTAAATGTTGTAATTGTACCCACATCCACCACTTCCTCAGGAAGTTCATTTGATACTCAAACCACCCATTGTAAAAAATTTGCACCTCATATCTTTTTTAAATCATTCTCCTCTCGCCTTTGAAATGCGCCCCCAGTCTTGAAATGCCTCATCCCAGGGAAAAGACAATTACCATTAACTCTATCTATACCTCTTATTATTTTATAAACTTCTATAAGGTTGTCTCTCGACCTCTCACACTCCAATGTAAGAAGTCCCAGCCTATGCAGCCTTTAGAATTCAAACCTTCCGCATCTGGCAACATCTCTTCTGAACCCTCTCCAGCCTAATAATATCCTTCCATTAACTAGGTGACCAGAACTGGACATAGTGCTCCAGAAGAGGCCTCACCAATGTCCTCTCCCACCAATGTCCTCTCCAACCTCAACATGACTTCCCAACTCCAATACTCAAAGGATTAAGCAATGAAGGCAAACATGCTAAACACATTTTTAACCACTCTATCTATGTGACGCAAACTTCAAAAGAATTATGTACCTGAACCCCTAGGTCCCTCTGTTCTACAACAGTACCTGAGCCCCTCCCATTAATTATAGAAGCTTTACCCTTTTTTGTTGTACCAAAACGCAGTACCTCGCATTTCTCCAGATTGAACTCCATTTGCCATTTTTCAGCCATTGACCCATTTGATCAAGATTTCTTTGTAATCTTAGAAACTGTCCACTATTCCACCAATTTTGGTGTGGTCTGCAAACTTACTACTCATGACTTCTACATTCTAATTGAAAAATGACAAACAAATGAGGACCCAAAACCGATCCCTGTGGAACACTGCTGATGGCAGGACTCTAGTCCGAGAAACAACCCGTTAAACAATTATACATGCAGTTGGAAGCTCAGTGTGAATTCCATGTGATCTAACTTTACTAATAGGTTTACCTTGGGGAACCTTGTTGAAGACTTTAGTAAAGTCCAAGGAAAGAACATGCCCTCATCAATCTTTTTGGGAACGTCTTCAAAAAATTCAATCA
Source organism: Chiloscyllium plagiosum (assembly GCF_004010195.1). Taxonomy (NCBI): domain Eukaryota; kingdom Metazoa; phylum Chordata; class Chondrichthyes; order Orectolobiformes; family Hemiscylliidae; genus Chiloscyllium; species Chiloscyllium plagiosum. The sequence goes on from NC_057712.1 coordinate 37,771,550, forward strand.
AGTTTATGAGACACAATTTTCCTCACATACAACCATGCTGACTATCCCTAATCAATTTTTGCTTAAATGTCCAGAAATGCTATCTTTTAAAATCACCTGTTAGATTTTACCCACAACTGAAGTCAGACTGCAGTCTATAGTTCCCCAGCTTCTCCTTATAACCTTTGTCACTCTCCAATCATCAGGCACTTCACACGTAGTTATAGATGATGCAAATATTTCTGCAAGGGGTCTCGCAATTTCCTCTCTTACTTCCCACAATGTCTGAGATATGTTAGATCAGGTCCTGGAGATTTATCCACCTTTATATTCTCTAAGACCTTCCAAGTTTCCTCTTCTGTAATGTGAACTGTTTTTAAAACATCAAAATTTATTTCTCCTTTGCTGTCCTTCCTATAGCATTTAAAACCTGAAACATTGAGCTGCCAGTCCTGTCCAACATTCAGCCAAGTTTCTGCAATAGCTATGACGTCTCAATCCCATGTTTTTAAACACGCTTGAGTTCATCAGCCCTACCTGTAAGACCTCTTGCATTGAAATACATGCAATTTAGTGCTTTGTTGATTAATTTCACTTGCTGAGTGATTCATTTAACCCACATAACCTATTTTAAGCTCCTTCCTTGAGAATAACCTTGCACTGTCCTTTAGCTATAATCATTGTGCAGTGTAACCCTTCGCTGAGTCAGGCACAAAACAGTTAGCCTGCCAATCCTCCAGGACAGTCCTGGAATCTACTGGAACTTATGATGAGTGCTTTGAACACTACTGTGAGAAACCGAGAGAGAACGAACAATAATAAAGCACACGAGGGCCTTTGGCCCTCCAAGCCTGTGCCAACACATTTTGCCCTTCCATACTAAAACTGTCTTTACGTACAGGATGCATATCCCTCCATTCTGTTCAGATTTGTATTTGTTCAGATGCTTCTTGATTGCTGTTTGTGTGTCTGTTTCTACCACCTCCTCTGGCAGCGCATTCCAGGCATTCACCACCCTTTGTGTGAAAAACTTGTCTTGCACATCTCTTTTAAACTTCCCTCCACATTGTATCTTGAACCTGTGTCCCTGAGAAATCGACCCCTCCACAATGGGAAAAAGTCTCATACTTTCCATTCTATTCATGCCTTCACAAACTTATAAACTTCTATCAGCTCACCTTTCAACCTCCTGTGTTCCAGTGAAAACAAACCCAGTCTATCTAAACTTCCTTCATAGATAAAATCCCTCATATCGGGCAACATCCTGTTAAACCTTTTCTATACCGTCTCCAAAGCATCCATTTCCTTCTGGTAGTTTGGTGACCAGAACTATACAGAATATTCCAAATGTGGCCTAACTAAAGTTCTAAAAAACTGCAGCATAACTTAACTATCCTTATATAGAGGAACCTTGATTATCCGAATGAGATAGACGGGCAATATTTCATTCGGATAACTGATTCAATGCCTCTCCACTGGGAGTCAGTTTTCTCAAGTTTCCTTTCTCCTCAATCTGCCCGCCTTGCTCTCTCTGGCTGTGTCAGGATTTGTTTCAGAACAGACACAGACTTGTGTGTAAGGAACCTGCAGCATTGCTGAAGCCTCTCCCAGCTGCTGCTTCACTTCAATGTGATTGACAGAGTGAGTCCACTCCCCATTCAGGAGACCAGGCAGCAGCACAATGGGTCAGTAAATGTATACAACATCAATCACTTTTCCTTCATCAATCATCATGTCCTCAAAAAACTCAATCAAGTTAGTGAGGCACAATCTCCCCTGCACAAAAACAAGCTATTGCCAATAACAGAAAAGAGTAGAGGCACTGAAAAGTTTTTTTTTTAGATGATTTTAGATTCCCTACAGTGTGGAAACAGGCCCTTTGGCTCAACCAGTCCACACTGACCCTCCAAAGAGCAACCCATCCAGACCCATTTCCCCTCTGACTAATGCACCTTACACTATGGGCAATTTAGCATGGCCAATTCACCTGCCCTGCACACCTTTGGATCGTAGGAGGAAACCGGAGCACCTGGAGAAAACCCACACAGACACGGGGAATGTGCAAACTCCACACACACAGTCACCCAAGGCTGGAATCGAACCTGGGATCCCAGGCATCTTTTGTTTAATATTTATACAAAGCAGGAATATTAGTAAAAGGTGTTTGAGTTGGTGTGGTTTGAGATCTTGTGACAAAACCTTCAGGAATATATGCAATCAAATTGGCAACTCCAATGAGAGATGTTAGAAGACATAATTTTCTCCTGATGGACCAATAACATAGCCTCAAAATTTCTTTATTCAAAGATGCACTTAAGAGCAAGCTGGAAAACCACATTAGGGAGAAAGGAAAAGAAGATAACAATGATAGAGTTTGACGAAGCAAGTTTTGGGAGGGGTTAGCAGTGAAGGAGATTCGTACAGGGCATATGAACCAACATAAACCAAATGGGCCAAACAGCTTCTCTCTGTGCTGTTCTCTTTGCATTGTTTTGAGACTGGAATTCAAACTGAAGACATTTATTTGAGACTATGGCAGGCTTCCACCTTGAAAATGCTTTTAATGATTTTGCATTTGAAATCTGTTTTACATTGGCTTCTTGTGTTCTAACTCAACCTTTTAATTTAAAAGCTGTGACAATGTATTGCTAAAATGTGCTGTCTAAATCAGAGTTTGCATTCATAGAAATGTGAACAATTTACACATCATCCAAAAGCACTTTCCAATCTGGACTTTATATCCTTTCCTGTAAAGTTCACCCACCTAAATACAGTATTTATCCACCACACTTTTGAAAATTATCAAATCTGTTTGGGCTTGTATTCATATTTATGTGTTAAATCTGAGATATGACCATTTCTATAAAGGTTACAGATAGCTGTTCTCTTTACCTTCAAATGCTCGTGCAGCATCTACAAGGTTTGACCAGTCTAATCCAGACGCAGTATCTGGAAGAGGCATCAAGCCAGGATCTGTAAACCTTGACTTATCCACTAGAGATCCATCAGAGAACCAGAATTCAGCTGCAGGGAGAAAGATTTATTCTGTTATGACATGATTAAAATTTGAACTTCTATATTTTCAAAATTTTAATTACCACAGAGATTTGGTGTTTTTTTAAAACAGGCACATATCCTTGCCAGTGACAAACTGTGGCGCCAAAGACTGTACGACTTCCACAACGCTATTTGAACAATGTTCATACAGCAACTTGTTTTACTGCATGCTGTAGGCAATGTCAGTACTCGTTTATAATCCATCATTTTAAATAAAGTTGATACTGTTTTGTCAGTAAAAGTCGATCCCATCTTAGAGCCCCTCATATGCAACAAAACTCTCTGGCTCAGCATGGTTGACGCTGTACTGATTTTTGAAATGACCCAGCAAGCCACTCAGAAGGCTGTCCGACACTTTGAGAGAAATAATAACTTTTGTCAGGGATGCCCAAATTTCTAGAATGAAAGAAAAAGCATACAAGCAGGAGCTTGTTATAAAATGCAGAGTTATTGATAGTGGAAATATCACTGCTGCTGTCATACTTTGAGATTTGGCCTGGAAAGAATATTATATTTTATTGTGAAATCATACTTGATGGTGTAGATTTTAGTTTCACTGAAAAATATTAGAACAAGGGGCATTAAATATTGTATTACCTTCTCTCAAAGGGACAGAAAACACCGAGATGGTTAGCCACATTAGTTTGAGCCAATTGTTGATGGATTGTGAGAATTGAAATATAGAAGATCTGGACAATTCTTGGATTACAAAGTGTTTAACAGGTGACGTTTTGGAATACAATACAGGTCGTTCTGCTATAATGTACGTTTTGCTAATGCCAATGCGCTGTAATGCGATTGACGAACTGGGGACACTGTTTCTAAACTGCAAACTTTTAAAATGTGTTGGCTGTATCGCAAGTATTCGCAAACACTTTAAACACTGTTTCTAAAGCGTGATTTTTCTATGGTGCAGGGTTGCACAAGAACACACCATCACATTAGAGAACTACCTGTAGTCAATGTAGAAAAAACTGGGGCTGGTATGATGTTTAAAAATAGCTAAATGACTTTTGAGAGGGGTTTTTGAGATAGGAGATTGTTTTATTACTTCAATTGCTAGACAAACAGATCGAGGTTTAGAAGGGATCTACTGCTGAAGGATCCTGAGACTTGTAGAGAATATTTACCTGTGTGATTCAGAAACTGACTGAGATGCACTTAGAAAAGCATCTTTGACTGTATCACAGTCCATTGAAATCTCTTCTGACAGTGATGTATAAATCTCATGTTCTGTACCTGTCAATCTGCTCTGCATGTGTATTGTTCAGTGTTCCATTGACCACCTTTTTAATTTGCTTTATCAAATGACGTAAGGAATGCCTGCATGTCCATTTCCTCAACCTTTGGAGGGTCTCTACAGGTGTAATGTTTTCTTGCTGAATTTTAAGTTATGGCTAGAGTTTTCATCAGAACCATTGTCGCCATCATTGAATTCCAACCTATTTTGTAATGCTCTTTATTTACTGTTTGTTAGTTCTGTAAATGCCCTCCTATCACTTTTGATTTCTAAAAGTGGTCAATAATGAACTTAAGATGACATATCTTTTTCTTAGTGCCTGGTCATGTTACTAATTCCGATTAGTCTGTGTCTTTAGACTGCACACTGTTCCTTTCGTCTTAGTAAATGACCTCCTATCAACTGAGGATCTTCCATCACTGCAACTAATAGCAACATGAACTCTTGAGAGAAATGATCCACTTCTATCCTTCTAGACTATATTCTTGATCAACTTTTCCATACTTTTTCACTCATTATTGCTCTATTTTTCCACATATCAGTGCTGTGAACAGTTCCGTTGTCTTGTCCAGTCTGTCTGACAGTGTGCAAGTGTTTAGGAGAAAGGGGATATAGCTTAGTCCTTTTGCTTGACTTAGTTGATAACCAGTCTATCTACTTTTAAATCACAAGCTTTTTTCTATAAGCAAGTTTTTATTGAGTTTACTGAGGAAACTTATTCAAAGTCTCTTTTCTTCTAGCTATCAGTGTTAGCAATGATAAAAAAAAAAATGGCTTTTGTGATTATATGAACATTTATATTTTTGGTACTGCTCATGGAGAAGTGGGCTGGATTTTCAGTGAAATTCAACCAGAGTCAAAACACAATGCAGAGGTCACTGACATATTCTCGGTTTTCTCGGTTGACTGATGCTTCCATGCATACTGCAAAAATGGCTTCAGTTTTGTGTCTGTTTTGACATGCAGGTATGTGGAGAGTAAGGAGCATTGCCAGATAAATTGTAGTTGGTTTGACTTGCAATTCAACTGCAAAATCCTTGAATATAAAGGCGGGGATGGGTTTGACATCAATCTTTCTCCTTCTTCCCTAGAAGCTAAGAAGAAAGGAAGAGTGTGCGGTCTAAAGACATAGACTAATCAGAAATGGTACCATGACCAGGCACTAAGAAAAAGTTATGTCGTCTTAAGCTCATTATTGACCATTTTTAGAAATCAAAGATGATAAGAGGGCATTTACAGAACTAACTAACAGTAAACAAAGAGCATTACAAATTCATTGACAGAGAAGATGATTCTGATGAAAACTCTAACCATAACTTAAAATTCAGTAAGAAAACATTACACCTGTAGAGACCCTCCAAAAGTTGAGGAAATGGACATGGAGGCATTCTTTATGTCATTTGATAAAGCAAATAAAAAAAGTGGTCGGTGGAACACTGAACAATACACATGCAGAGCAGGTTGACAGGTACAGAACATGAGATTTATACATCACTGTCAGAAGAGATTTAAATGGACTGTGATACAGTCGAAGATGCTTTTCTAAGTGCATCTCAGTCAGTTTCTGAATCACGCAGGCAATATTCTCTGCAACTGACAGCAAAGCAATCTCATTGACAAGAAATGAAGGGATTGGTTGTAAAGCCACCTCATTCTACCCTTTTAGTTTGAACTCTTGATCAACTGGAAGTTTCCTATTTTTCCACTAATAATTACTCTGTAAAACTCTGTTGTTCTGTATCATCTGTCTGTGAGAATGCATGTGTTTAAGATTAGGGGGATATAGTTTAGGTTCGCTTGCATACTAGCTTAATTGATGACGAGTCTCGACACATTTAAACCAAAGTTCATTTCCAACAAACAGGTTTTTGAGTTTACTGAGGAAACCATAGTGGAAGTCTTTTCTATTCTAGATAACAGTGATAAAGAGAAACAAATTGGTTTTTTTTGTGATTAAACATTTTTAATTTTAAATGTTGCATTGGCAGTATTTATTGCCTTTCTGCAGTTCCCCACTAGTCTTCTTAAATTGTTGAGTCCATCCTGTGAAGGCGCTCTTTGCAATTATTTTAACACAATGGAGTGCCTTGCAGGGATAATTCAAAGGGCAATTAAGAGTCAACCGTAGTGATATGGAACGGAGTCCCATATAAATTCAGACTGGGTAAGGAAGCTTTCTTTGAATAATATAAGTTCATCTGCTGGCTTTATAGTGATAATCCAACATTTCATTCAGCTTTTTATTACCAATCTTTCAGTTCAACTTCTCAAATGCTGTGATGGGATTTCAACTGGTATTCTCTGGGTCTGTCCTGGATTCCGGATTACTTGTTCAGGATCATTATTGTAACCATTGATAATGAACTAAGGAAATATCTAGTGCAGATGTAAAATTTGATTACCTTATGAGATAATTTGGAGTTTAAAACATTATTCTCTCAATCAAAGCCATACTTGGGAAAGGAGACAAAACTAACAAAAAGCGTTAAGCTTTCTTCTTTATACTGTGTGTCATGACACATCTGGACAGGTTGATTTTTTAAAAAAACCCTATCCATACTAGTATCATGTACATAGATCTTTTGTGTAGTACCTTACTTTATGTCTTTTCAAAATCAATGCCCTAGTTTCCCTTTTATCTACCCTATTAACTATAACCTCAAAATTCTCAAATAAAATTGTCAAACAATTTCCCTTTTGTAAAGCTTTTTTGATTTTGAATTGATTTTCTAAGTGCGTTGTTAGGATTTTCTTAATTGCACTTTCCAAATAACTGATTACAGGCTAATGATATGGAATAAATTCTGTTTTCTCTCTTTGTCCTTTCTTGAATGGCAAAATTGCATTTGCAATCTCACTATCTGTCAGTGCATTTTTGATCTCAGCACAGAATCAAGTCACAGAGTTATACCAATTCATCCATGGCGATCAGACATCCTAAATTAAACTAGTCCCATATCATGCTAATCCCTTCCGATTCATGTATCCACGCAGATGCCTTTTAAAGGTTGTAGTTGTAACAGCCTCCAATCTTCCTCTGTCAGCTCATTCTATACTCGCACCATCCTTTGCATGAAAATGTTGCCCCTTAGGGTCCTTTTAAATCTTTCCTTTCTCACCTTAAGTCTATGCTCTCTAGTTTTAGACTCCCCTACCCTTAGAAAAAGACTTTGGCAATTTAGCTCAAAAACTGCATGAATTTATGTAAAACTCTGTTATCTCACTTTTTAGACTGGAATCAATCTAAACATCAGGTCATAGACAGAGAACACAGGGGGCTAACACCTTCAACATATTGTCTAGCTATCACCATTGTTAACAGCTAACCCGAGAATGCAACTTTAAAAAAAAGGGTTTTGTGATTTACACATGAAAGAAGTGAAACTATCACTGTATTCTAACAGATGAATATCATCTTTGATTTCTAAAAATCGTAACACAGAATTTATAGCAAAAATTTGCAGTGTGATGTAGCTGAAATTATACATTGAAGAATTGATTGTCTGTTAAGCTTTCTAACAGATGAAAAGCTTAACAGACAATCAATTCTTCAATGTATAATTTCAGCTACATCACACTGCAAATTTTTGCTATAAATTCTGTGTTACGATCAAGCCCTCCACAATCACCTGATGAAGGAGTGTCGCTCCGAAAGCTAGTGTGCTTCCAATTAAACCTGTTGGATTATAACCTGGTGTTGTGTGATTTTTAACTTTGTACACCACAGTCCAACACCGGCATCTCCGAATCATAGCTTATTCATGCCCTCATGATTTTATAAACCTCATAAAACAAGGCTTTTCATAAAACAAGTGTATTTTAAATATTTAGCCCAGAATGATGAAAGGCTTTGATTTAAATATATTGATCAATATGAATGAGAATGAGATAGTTTCAGCAAACTTGTGTATTTCTCCACTTTTTGTGCAATTTAGATGTTTGCCAAAGTGAATTGCTGGATACTGTGAATTACACTGCACCACAGAAAATGGTTCAGCAACAAATATTTGAAAAACAGAAATACATTCTTCCCTTTCAATTGTTACAAATTTCATATCAATTTTGAAAGGAGTTGAAACTTCTGATCAAACTCTCACGCAGATCTGTGAAGCAGAACGTCCAGATAGAGATCATGACTGCTTGGAAATAAAAGATCCACTTGTCCCATCAGAAATCATTTGAAACTCTCCCAAAGTTCACAATAAAATGTACTTTTCTTGCTCTTCGCAAGCTAACACTGGTTATTTGCTCTTTGTTTTTTCAAATGCCTGGGAGTCCCTGTATTAGCTGCAGTAAATTTAGTTTAATTACAGTTTTGACAAGTATGCATCCATGAGAAAATGCCCAACTGGCTATTTCCCAGCAGGGTAAACATTATTATACAGATTATATTTTGTGATGAGCAGAATGAGAAATATTGCTGTTCACTCACTTCGTAGGCCAGTGGCGCTGGGGCTGAGTGAGGCACGTGGGGGTAGAGTGCAGTGGTATGGTGGAGTGGTGCTAAATAAGATGTCATTTGGCAGTGCCTGTTCAAGCACTGAACTTCGGGAGCTGTTGTACGAAGAGCCTCGCCGATTACTGCATATGCTTTCATCTGAGAGCGTGCGATACAGAGACTTCCTTGGTGATAAGTTCCCAGAAACAGAAATCTGCACAATATAGGAAAAGGGAAGACAGCAGCATTAAACACAACCTACATATTCAAACTGAATGTTGCAAAGCAATGGCATCCAAACATGGGGTTCCGAGTGTCAAAACAGTGCTGCATAATTTTGATTATTTTAAAAGCTATTTTGCAAAAAATCCTACAATGTCGTACAGCAGGTCTGATGCTCGATTCTTCATTGACTAATATTGCAGAAAATGCTGACTTCAAGGTATGGCTTGCCCAAGTTAAGGATCAACTTGTCTCACTCTCATCTTAAAAGCAGAAGGCTTTGGGTTTATAGCCTACTTGAGAGCCAGGAATATGTAATGCTAGCTAATTCGTATTGCCAACGTGAATTGTGAGCCTGTGGAATGTATTACCAGAATTAATAACTGAAACAGAGACCATGTCAACATTTAAGGATAGCTTAGAAATGCAATGGAAGGAGAATAAAGAGAGGTGGAACAGGGCAGCATCATCTGATTAGGACTTTTGATGTGGAGAACAAACATCAGCATGGTCTGGCTCTGTACTGTAATCGCTATGTCATTCAATGAATAAGCCTTACAATACATCAGGCATTAAAGTTGGTGAGGAGTCCGGATGCTGCAATTACCAATTAAGCCGCCAGGAACTGTTCATGACATTGGACTGAAAGCAAAGCTGATTATATTGTTTTGTTATGAACCCATTCATCTATGTACTGCAGTTAACATTTACAAAGTAGGCTTTTTAAGCTTATACAGAACCAGGAAAAATGTTGAGTTTACTCCCCTTTCCTACAACATTTTGGCTCTGTAATCATTTAAAAATTAATTAATCTTTAACACTTTCAATCTCTTGAAAAAGATAGTCTTCCTGAAATGTTAACTTTATTTTATTCTCCACACAGATGTTGCCTGACTTCCTCAATGTTTCCAAAATGTTCAGTTCTCATTTCTTTTCCAGCTTATTGGGTTATGCCTCTCCCAAAAGTTCCAGATGTTTACAGATTAAGAACCAGCAAAATTCATTTTGTAGGTATCCTATGGTGGCTGTATATAGCATGCATGTAATGCACCACATCATTTAAATAGAACCGTCAGCCTTGAAGCTCCTGTGCGATATATGAAGAGTATAGTGATCTCTGATGACATCAAACATTTGGAGGGGAATGGGGTGAACCAGTGAAGAAAGGTGGTTGATATGTGCCAATTGACAAACTAAATGCATATCCTGATAAATCCTCAGCATAATATCTTAGAGCAGATTTTGAGTACATAATTTTACATTACACACTTTCTGAAACCTTAGTAAAAATCAAATAAGACTTTTAAAGTCTAGTGACAGTGATGGCTCCCAGGAAAATATGAGGGCAGCAGTCCTGGCAGTCTTTATTAAAGATCATGCTTAGCCCTACTTGATTTTAATATAAAATGACTTTATTTTAATATAATGCCTTTCAACATTGATTAACAGAATGTGATGTGCAGCCTTATTTCGATAATGAAGCAAAGAATTTGGAGCAGAAAGTAAAGCTGCATTAGTGCAGGCTGATGGCAATTCTAAACATTCCCATTTTATGCCTCTATCTCCTGACAGGATCTAATCTTTCCTCCTCAGAAGCCAAGTAGCTTCTCTCATCAACAATCACTGGCTAATGAAATCTGTATTTCAATGAAGCTCTTGTCTCCTTCTCTCAGCAACTTCTGCCCAGAATTAATTGCCACCCCCCACCAAATGACTAGGCGGCATGGTGGCTCAGTGGTTAGCACTGCAACCACACAGCACCAGGTACCCAGGTTCGATTCCAGTCTTGGGTGACTCTCTGTGTGGAGTTTGCTCATTCTCCCCATGTCTGTATGTGTTTCCACTGGTTGCTCTGGTTTCCTCCCACAGTCCAAAGATGTGCAGGTGAGGTAGATTGTCCTTGCTAAATTACCCATACAGACCAGGGATGTATACGTTAGGTGGAGTCACTATGGGGAATGCAGGGTTATAGGGTAGGGGGTGGGATGCTCTTCAGAGGGATAATATAGTCTCAATGGGCCAAAAGGCCTGTTCCACACTATAGGGATTCTATAATTTGATATGATATCACTCTATATCCCACATCTTTGCCTTTGATCATGGCATTGCACAGGTTAGTGGCATCTGAGACTGTCAGCCTGCCATGCAAAGCAGCTCATGGCTTGCATTTTCACAAAGCCCGATTGGATAGCTTTTTCGATCCTTACTTGCTGCTGGGAATTTTAATTTTATTCTGCCTGTGAATGTTCTGAGAACTCAGCTCAAACTAGCAATGTATTGCTATTGTGTACAGGTATTGCTGGCAGATCAGAGTTATAAAGTAGACCTCTTATTTATAAAGGAAAGCCATTTTCATTTTGTATTAATAACTGGGTATTTCTTTCAATGTGAACAAATCTAACAGACAGTGTAACTTGGAAAATTTCAGCACAAGACCTGGGCTATGTTGGAGAACAACAACATTGAAAATTGGTTGGTAATTAAATGAGAAACGAGAAATGTTACTAAGTTTTCTGCCTTTCTTTTATAATCTTGTCATCTGAGAGTCTCCTTGAGTGTTAACAGAGTCACAGTCCAATTAAAGTTTAGAGACTACGAAATGTGACAATGCAGTTGATGACCTAAAGTTCTGAATCATAAATCACTTGAGCCCCATTTAGATAGTTTGGATGATTCATTACAACAACAAGTTTATCATGGAATCTACTCTTTATCAGGAGCTTCTTTTTACTGACAACAGAAACGTAATCACACTTACCAAAAGGTGTTCCTTCTCTAGTTTTAGGTAATTGAGAATCTAGATACAGCATAATGCTGTGGATGAATAAACTATTAAACAATCAACATTGGGCGGCACGGTGGCTCAGTGGTTAGCACTGCTGACTTGTTGGGCCGAAGGGCCTGTTTCCACACTGTAATCTAATCTAATCTAATCTAATCACTGTAATCTAATCTAATCATATAGGAGGCTATTTAAACATTTACCCAAATTATTGACCACAATTCCATTTAGGGCTCTTTCCCAACATTCCTTTTATATTTTAAAATAATTATTCAATTTGAACCTCCACAGCCACATGGTAAAATCCTCCAAATAGAAAGGAGGAAAGTAATATTTCCCAAGTTGTCCTTTTGTTGTGTTACTGATAACAGTTTGGTTCTCCTGTTATCAATTTGCTAACCAGGAGATACTAACTTTCATCTGTATCTGCTTAAGACCTTTCACAATTTTGAACATGGCTATTAGACCTTCACGACTTCCCTCAAACCTGTAAAAACTAAGTACCATAATAACATAACCACAATTATTCATTGCATTCAGGGATAATTCTGAAATTAATAGTTCAAGGTCATAGCATTCTCACCAAAATCCAAATTAAAACATTGACTAAATGGAACAATATTAATGGTAGGATTCAGCTCAGAAACAAGATTTTACTTGTTCCAATCATATGAAAACATTTATTTCACAAGACCACTTTTCCACTCTACATACAAATTAGAGTTGAGGGGCATGATTTGTTTTTCAAGTTAAACCACTCAATGTCTTTGGAACAGGTACGTATTTAATTGCTGTGCATGAAATATCATGCTATATTTTATTCTATTCTGAATTCCTCCCCCCATTTCCTAAAACTCACTTCCTTCATACTGGCCACTAGAACATCATCCGGTTAATAATTCTTCATTTGCGAGTCAGAACAATAAATATCACCAGGCTGTCTAGCTATGTAAACAGAAGAACAAACAAACTTGCATTTACATGGTGATGCCTACAACTTCAGGATTCACCAAAAAAGTGCTTTATAGTAAATAAAAATAAACTCACGTGTTTTATTAAGTTAAATGAACTACACGAATATGAACTGTTGTCAAGGGGAAAGGTGTGATACTTTTGTAATGTAGAAATGTAGTAGTTAAATTTATACAACTAACAAAAAAAAAAGATTGTCTGTTAGTGGACGGCACGGTGGCACAGTGGTTAGCACTGTTGCCCCACAGTGCCAGAGACCCGGGTTCAATTCCCGCCTCAGGCGACTGATTGTGTGGAGTTTGCACATTCTCCCAGTGTCTGCGTGGGTTTCCTCCGGGTGCTCCGGTTTTCTCCCACAATCCAAAAAATGTGCAGGTTAGGCGAAGTGACCATGCTAAATTGCCCGTAGTGTTAGGTGAAGGGATAAATGTAGGGGAATGGGTCTGGGTGGGTTACGCTTCGGTGGGTCAGTGTGGACTTGTTGGGCCGAAGGGCCTGTTTCCACATTGTAAGTAATCTAATCTAATCTTTAAAAAAATGGATTGAGGATTATACATTTCTTTTTCTTCTTAAAACTAGTTTAATAGCTTAATCATACAACACTTCATCAAAGGGTAAGTTTTAAGGAATTAATGTGAGGTAGAGAGGTGACAAATCATAGAAGGGTATTCAAGGCTGAGTAACTAAGCAGCGTAAGACACAGTCACCAATATTGGGGTGAGTAAAATCAGAGATCCTCAAAACACTAAAATTAGGGAAGCACAAATACCACAGACGGTTAAGAGAATAAAGGATATTGCAAAGATAGAAAAGGATAAGATCTTGTAGAGAAACAACAAAAAAGAAATTTAGAGCGAAGGCACTAGTTTCCAGATAAGCAATGTAGGTCAGTAAGCACAGGGACAATAGATGAATAGGATTTTGTGTTCATTAAGACATGGACAATTGAACTTTGGATAACCTCAAGTTTATTGAGGATAGAGAGTAGGAGACCTGACAGGAACGTATTGGAATAGTCAAGTTTAGAGATAACAATAGCATGAATGAGGAATTCAGCAGCACATGAGCTTAGATATGGGTGAAATCAAGTGATGATACAGACATGTTAAGACATGGACAATTGAACTTTGGATAACCTCAAGTTTAGAGATAACAATAGCATGAATGAGGAATTCAGCAGCACATGAGCTTAGATATGGGTGAAATCAAGTGATGATACAGACATGAAATTAAGTAGTCTTAAGAGATATATGATTGAAAACTCCTCTCTGGATCAAATGTAACATCAAGATCATGAACAGACTGGGTCAGTGTCAAAATACTGTCAGGAAGGGAGATGGAGTCGGTATCTAGACAATAGCATTTAGAAAATGGATCAAAAATAATGACCACAGTCTTTCTAATATTTATTTGGAGAATATTCCTGTTTGTCTCATACTAGGTGTTCAGCCTGATAATTTAGCAGCATTGTAGTGATGGTGAAATAGGAGTGTCATCATTCTACAAATGAAAATTGAGACTGTGCTTCTGGTTTATATCATTGAGGGATAGCATAGCGATGACAATAGGAGAGTACCAAAGATAAATCCTCAAGACATACCAGAAGTAACAACACAGGAGTGGAAAATAGTTCTGTGAGATCTTTGTATCCACCTGATGGGCTAGAAGGGTTTAGTATTTGCAAGACTACACTTTTGACAATGCAGCACTCCGTAAATTCTGAAATGGAGTATCAGTCTACAGATTGTGCCCAAGACTTTGGAGCGGACCTTCAACTCACAACTTTGACTCAGCTTACGGAGCTACCCACTGAACCTGACTGAAATAATGTGATGTCCATCCTCATCCTGTCTACAAACCATGAGATGGTTCACTACGATGTGACACTCTTTTGAAAGAAAAATAATCTGCAATGATTTGCATCACATATGTATCTCCCATTTGCATGTTACTTGGATTTTTAATTCTTTTTGGTACTTCCTGAATGAACAGAGATGTATATCTTGTAGAACGATCAACTCACTGGACTGTTTTTGGAACAAAGTCAGGAGCTGGACAAGGCTGCGAATAATGATCTTCTGACTCACACAACAGATAGGCAAAAGTGAGGACTGCAGATGCTGGAAACCAGAGTCTAGATTAGAGTGGTGCTGGAAAAGCACAGCAGGTCAGGCAGCATCCGAGGAGCAAGAAAATCGAGGGGAAATGAGGAAACTGGTGAAGTCCACATTGATGCCCTGGGGTTGAAATGTTCTGAGGCAGAACATGAGGCATTCTTCCTCCAGGTGGTGAGGGAGCGGTGGTGGAGGTGGTCCAGGACCTGCATGTCCTCGGCAGAGTGGGAGAGGGAGTTGAAATGTTCGGCCACGGGGTGGTGGGGTTGATTGGTGCGGGTGTCCCTGAGATGTTCCTTAAAGTGCTCTGCGAGGAAGCGTCCGGTCTCCCCAATGTAGAGGAGACTGCATCAGGAGCAACGGATACAATAAATGACATTGGTGGATGTGCAGGTGAAACTTTGATGGATGTGGAAGGCTCCTTTGGGGCCTTGGATGGAGGTGAGGGAGGAGGTGTGAGCGCAGGTTTTGCAATTCCTGTGATGGCAGGGGAAGGTGCCAGTACGGGAGGGTGGGTTGTTGGGGGGCGTGGACCTGACCAGGTAGTCATGGAGGGAACGGTCTTTGCGGAAAGCGGAAAGGGGCGGGGAGGGAAATATATCTCGGTAGTGGGGTCCGTTTGGAGGTGGCAGAAATGTTGGCGGATGATGCGGTTTATGCAAAGGTTGGTAGGGTGGAAGGTGAGGAGCAGCGGGGTTCTGTCCTTGTTACAGTTGGAGGGGTGGGATTTGAGGGCGGAGGTGCGGGATGTGGATGAGATGCATTGGAGGGCATCTTCGACCACGTGGGAAGGGAATTTGCGGTCTCTAAAGAAGGAGGCCATCTGATGTGTTCTGTGGTGGAACTGATCCTACTGGGAGCAGATACGGCGGATGTGGAGGAATTGGGAAAACGGGATGGCATTTTTGCAGGAGGTAAGGTGGGAAGAGATGTACAACAGATATCTCTTCTCTGTTCCTGGATTGCTGTGCAACCACTGCACAGCATGACTTTGTGTTTAAAAGTGTATCAAGCTTTATCCAAAATTATCACAATGAGAAAAACTGACTACGAATAATACCAATAAATGAAATAACGCAGAATGTTACAACTGGCCCACATGATACCAGTTTGCAGTTTTGTATAAAAGAAACCTGAATTTATAGCACTGTAATATAGTAAAATATTCCAAGACATATCATGGAGTGTTTTCAAACAATTTCCTTCAGAATCACAGAAGGAACAGTAGGAAAGGTGAGGTAGGTTTTAAGGAGCATCTTAAAGGAGAGAGATGCAGAGAAGAGGAAAGGTTTAAGGATAGAATTCAGAGCCTGGAACTGCAGGCATGGCTGCTATTGATGAAGTGATGAAAACCAAGGATTTAAAGAGGCTAGATTTGGAGTTGTATAGAGATCTCTGATCATTCTTCACAAAAAGCATTTCAGAATTCAGAATAAATGTTGCTGTAATATAATTTATATTTGTCAAGCTGGTTGCCTGATTAAATATATATTTAATGCTTCTTGTTAGTAAGCTCAGTTAACAAGCTGTCTGTCATGTATCAACTTAAAATCAACTTTTTCAAACATATATGGAATCAGACACAGTATCATTCACAGGTAGTGGGTAGGATGGATGAAATAAACAGCTTGTCCCCTTATGCAAGTTCTCTAAAATAGCATCTTTATTGCTGTTTCTGAGTTTAGGCTAAAAGAAAGAACAGCAGAATGGTCACGGCCATGACGTCAAAAATATATTTAACTAAATATTTTAAATTTCTCAAGATCTGGATTAAGAAAGAAGGAACAAACTTGTATTTAGACAGCATCTTCTACACCTTTTGCACATTACAGAATCAATATCGCACAGAAAGAGGCCTTTGACTCATCAAGCCTGCACCAGTTCTGTTTTCCAGTTCCAATCTCCTGCCTTTTCCCTACATCACTATTTCTATCCAAATAAACACTATCCAAATACCTACTTGAATGTCTCAATTGAACCTGCCTCCACTATTTTTCCAGGCAGTGCATTCCATACCCTAATTACTCAGTGTGTGAAAAGATTTTTTCCTTGCACCACACTTGTTTCTTTAGCGCATCACTTTAAATCTATTCCCTCTGTTCTTTTTCCTTATCAGAGTGGGAACAGCTTCTCCCTATTTACTATGTCCAACCTGCTAGTGATTTTGAAAACTTCTTTCCTATCAACTCTCATGTCTCCTTCTCTGGCTGGAGAACAATCCCAACTTCTTCAATCTACACTCATAACGGAACTTTCTCATTCCTGAAACCATGCTTTTTCATCGATCTTACACTCTCCCCAATGCAGGCACCTGCAAAAATCTGCAAAACACAGACACAGGTCCCTCTGTTTCAGCACATCCTTGAGAACCATATTCTCCATTTTATATTGTCTTTCAATGTTCTTCTGACCAAAGTACATCACTTCACAATTCTCTGCATTGAACCTCATCTGCCAAATATCTGCTGATTCCACCAACTTATCAATGTCCTTTTGGAGCTAGAAAATGCATTATAGTCACAAAGTATTTCTGAAATGTAGTCACTGTTGTAAGAGTTAGATTTTGTACTCTCCCTCAGAATTCAAGGGTTTTTAAACTTCTGGCCTTTCCACTACCTCCACCTGATCTTGACTTGTATAAATTTTATAGTGGATGGTGGAGATGTTGGATATATTCTTGGCTCTATTAACGGCCATTCAATGGCCTCCTGTCTCCTGCATTAGTTAATGAGAAGGAGCAACTCACACCTCATAAATAACCCTGCAGCTATAATTGCATGGTTTCATGCTGGACATATTTAAGTCCACTGTGCCCATCAGAAACCTTCTCCCAAAGATCTTTCTTCCCTCTTTATCCCACTAAATTCCCTACCAGCCTCTCAAACATGGACCCCATTTCTATGAACTGGGCCAATATAGTTATGGCTGCAATAAGGGAATCATAGCCATTAAATTGTTGCAAACAGTTAATTACCATAATCGGCACTGTGACAATGACCAGATAATCTGTTTTATGATGTTGACTGAGGAATAAATATTGGCTAGGACACTAGAAAAACTATCCTGTTCTTCAAAACAGTGCAATGGGATATATCCCCACCTGTAATTTTGGCTTAATGTAACATCTGAAAGATGGCTCCTTTGGCATTGCAGCACTTCTTAGAACATGAAGACTCAGAACTAGGAGCAGGAGTAGGAAATTCAACCCCTCAAGCCTGCTCCGCCAATTGATATAATCAATATGGAACAAGTTAGAGGAAACATATAATACCATCAACTATATCCTGACAGGCATAAAATTCACAAAAGAGGAGAACGACAACAGATTCCCATTCCTAGGCATGACTGTTGAACGTACAGTTAACGGAAAGTTTCAAACCAGCTTCCACAGAAAAACAACACACACGGACTGAATACTTAACTTCAGAAGCAATCACCCCAACACCCACAAATGGAGCTGCAGTAAGACATTATTTCAATGAGCTACATCACACTACAGCACCCAAGAACTACAAAAAGCAGAAGAAAAATATCTATACAACATTTTCAAGAAAAACGGATACCCAATAAACACAGTCCACCGATTCTTCAGAAACAAACCCAAACAGGCAGACATAAAGCAACCAAAAACTGTAGCTACATTACCTTACATCAAAGACACATCAGAAATGACTTCCAGACTACTCAGACCCCTTGGCATGGTAGCCCACAAACCTACCAACACACTTAAGTAGAGACTAATGAACCTAAAGGATCCAATAGATATTACCAGCAAAACTAACGTCATTTACAAGATAGCATGCAAGAACTGTAAAAAAAAACTACATCGGACAAACTAGCAGGAAACTTGCTACTAGGGTACATGAACACCAACTGGCCACCAAAAGACACGACCCACTCTCACTAGTTTCCATACACATAGACAAAGAAGGACACTGCTTTGACTGGGACAATATACACATTCAAGGACAGGCGAAACAAAGACACGCATGAGAATTCTTAGAGACATGGCATTCTAAGTAGACCTCCCATCAATGAACGCATCAACTTAGATCCCATCTACCTACCCTTGAAAAAAAACCTGGAAATGACATCACCCTCCTTAAGAGACCAAGACCTATACGTAGAAAGGTGGGACATACCAAAAGCACTCACCAGTGACTCTCACTGATGATGTTACCTAGTATGGTGACGAAATGTCTGAAAACAAACCTTCAAGCTCAGCTAGCTAACTTACAGACTTATCATCAATCTGAGCTATAAATCTTCTCAAAAATCACTAACTAATCTCATCTTGGACTCAACTTTACTTTCTTGCCTGCTCTTCATAACCCTTCTATCCATTACTGATTAAAAACTTGTCTACCTTCTCCTTGCCTTTACTTCCTCAATGCACCATCATCATCCACCACACTCTAGATAGTGAATTCCACAGATTCATGACCGTTTGAGAGAAGTAATTTCTCCTCATCTCTCTTTTCAATCGCTACCCCTGATCTTCCTTTTATTTATTCATTCACAGCATGAGGCAGCATTTATTGCCCATCCCTAATTGCCCAGAGGGTAGTTAAGAGTCAACCACATTGCTGTGGGTCTGTAATAACATGTCGACCAGATCAGGTAAGGATGGCAATTCCCTTCCCTAAAGGACATTAGTGAATCAACAAAGGATTCATGGTTATTATTAAACTTTTAAATTCCAGACTTTTTTTTAATTGAATTCAAATTCCACCATCTGCCATGGCAGGGTTTGAACATCATAACATCATCAGGGTCTCTGGATTAACAGTCTAGCGATAATATCACTAGGCCATCACTTCCCCACACATTATCTTAAAACTATGACCTCTTGTTCTAGATTGCCCCAAATAAGGAAACATCCTTTCTACGTCCACTCTTGTCAGTCAGAGCAACTTAGGTCTCCTCCCATTCTTCTAAACTCCACAAAGTATAGGCCTGACTGCTCAATCTTTCTTCATAAGATAAACTTCTCATCTCTGGCATCAATCTAGTGAATCTTCTCTGGGCGGCTTCCAATACAACTACATCCGTTCTCAAGTAAGGGGACCAAAATTGTATGCAATACTCCAGGTGCCTTTGCACTAACACCTTCTCCAGTTGTATTCTATTCCTTTAGCAATAAATGCCAAACTTCCATTTGCCTCCCTTATTACTTGCTCTACCTCCACTCTCATTTTCTGCAATTCATATATGAGGACACCCAGATCCCTCTGGTCTGAAGCACTCTGAAATTTCTGTCCATTTAGACACTAATTCTAATCCTCCAACCAAGTTTGATATCAACATCAAACTTCATCTGTCAAATTTTGGCCCATTCACCTAAGCTATCTGCATCATCTTGTAAATTTAATATTTATTCAATGCAAATTACTTTCCTACCGATTTTAATGCCATCTGCAAATTCAACGATAGTACTTTCTATCCCCACTATTAGTACCACAAAGGAGCATCAGTCTCAAATTTTGTGCTCAAGTCTGGAGTGGGACTTGAAAATACAACCTTCTTTCTCAATAAGCAATCTATTGCAATTCATTGACATCCATCAACAAGAAATAACAAAACAATTTCTTTATCAACATCCAACAGTTAAATTGTGGAAGAATGTGAGGAATAAATCTGCTGTCTATTGGTAAAATTAATGATCCTTGAAACATTACTCAGTGTATTGCTATTTTTAAGATGCATTAGAAACTGACAAGAATAAGATAGAATACCTTCAATATAGATAGTACAAATAGTAGCAAAATACATAGATTAAGTAATGTTAAAAAAAAGTCAACTTCAATCCAATGTTCAGAGTGTGGTGCTGGAAAAGCACAGCAGGACAGGCAACAGGGCTTTCCTGATGAAGAGCTTATGCCCGAAATATTGATTCTCCTGCTCCTCGGATGCTGCCTGACCTGCTGTGCTTTTCCAGCACTACACTCTCAACTCTGATCTCTAACATCTTCAGTCCTCACTTTCTCCTAACCTCAATTCAATGAATGATGATGGAGTCATTCACAGAGTTGGTCTGATGACAGTACCTGCTGTCTGAGATTACAATGCTGGCAACTGGCAAAAAAATTGTATGAGGGACAGAGGAGGGTGAAGCGTGAAAAGGAAACATGATTGACAAGAGGGTATAATCTGAAAATGTGTTGCTGGAAAAGCGCAGCAGGTCAGGCAGCATCCAGGGAACAGGAGAATCGACGTTTCGGGCATAAGCCCTTCATCCCGAAACGTCGATTCTCCTGTTCCCTGGATGCTGCCTGACCTGCTGCGCTTTTCCAGCAACACATTTTCAGCTCTGATCTCCAGCATCTGCAGACCTCACTTTCTCCTCCAAGAGGGTATAATCTCAAGATAAGGACTACTTAAGAGAGAACAATTACGCAGCACTGCACCTGGATAACAGAATGAAAATACAAGTGATGTCTGATGCTTATCTAGTCATTGCATTTGAATAACCAAGATATAAAATGAATTCAGGAAAAGAAACTGTGTGAATTCAGATATCATTTGGAGCTTAAAATCAGTGCAGGCAAGAAAGCAGTAATGGCTCCCTATTGTGCTGAGCAATCTGTTTCTATAAATTATATAATGAGCTTCACTTTCTTGAAACCATTTAAAATTAAACAATCTTCTTCATTTAAAATAAAAATGATCTACACAAAAGAATGAAAAATGAAAAAAAAAAATTCCATTGGAATTTTTATTGCAGTTTTTTTGGACTTTTCACAGAAATATGCTGAATTTTTTGCAATATGTTCAAACCTGATCATCTACTTTAAATTGTGTATTTATTGTAGAAAATATGAAATGAGTAATGAGAAATTAAAACAACTTGATATTTAGGTGAGGATGTGAAGAGAAGGCAAGGTTGTTGCCCTTTATATATAATTGCATTTAGAGGTTGTTAGAGGTTGAATAGACACAGTCATTAACTTGAATGTAAATGGTACAAGCTACATGATCAAGCTATTAAGTTGTGTCCACTGAATATAACAACTATGATAATTCCCAAATGTTTACTTGACATCTCAAAATGCAGGCACAGTATGGTTAATGATTCAGCAGCTTTTTTTGGTCACCCCTTTTATAATGATGTCCCTTGTGTGTTTCAGTTCTTGCTACAGAAGATATTGTTAAGGTGCAGTTTAGAGATGGTGCTCAAAATAGTTCTACGAAACAAAACGCAGAATTGTTCTCGGCTGGAACCAAACTATTGAAGCCTATCCAAGCAGCTGCTCCTGAGTGCTGTCGGAAATAACAGATATATATTGTGAACTATTGACTTGTATGTTCAATAGCTATGATAACTGGGTATCAGCTGTGGCATAACAGTAACACTATTCCCTCTGAATTGGAAGCTTTGGTTTCAAGACCCAGCTGGAGAAAAAAATACACAATTTAGGCTGTCCTGGGTGAAAGTTATTCTTCAACCAAAACCTTAATTGATATCAGTTCATTATCTCACTGCTGTTTATGCTGTGTACACATTGGCTGCTGCATTCCTGACATTACAACAATGAATATACTTGGCAAACACTACATTGGCTATAAATTGTTTTAGGATCCAAAATTTTGAAAAGCACTACATAAACCTGTGAAGTGCTGCTTCAGATAGATTGGAGGAAATCTGAAGTAATCTCAATGATCAAGGGGAAGAAAATCAGTCTTTGGGAATTATACGCTTGCTCATGAGCTGATACTTTTTTGGAAGGTACAGAAATCCATTACGAAATATGCAAAGCTAAAGTTGCGGTTCAATTGGTAGTACCATGCCTCAGAATCAAAATAGATGTGGGTTCACCAGGGCTTGAGCACAAAAATATAGGCTGACATTCCAGTGTAAAACTGAAGGACCTCTGCACTGTTAGAGGTGCTATTATCATTTTAGGACATGATAAACAGGAAGAAATAATAGGGGTTTGTTAGAAACATATGACTACAATCCTGCTGATTTGATGAGTTACATGGCAAGGGCAGCCTGGATGATGAGCTCGTTAAGTGTTTGCAGGACTGTTGGTTAGCGCAGTGTGTTCCGAAGCCAGGCAGACAGCAAGCTATACTAGACCTCATAATGTGCAATGAGATAGATTTAATGAATTATCTCATAATAAAGGCACCTCCATGTAGTAATAATCATAATTTGACAGAATTTTGCATTCTCTTTGAGGGAGCAAAAAAAAAAGGATCTAAAAATTGTCTTTTATATTTTCTATTTATTCTGTTCAGAAATGTTACACAGCTTTTGGGCAGTGGAACTTGAACTTGGGCCTCCTGGCCCATAGTTACGGACTTTACCACTGAGCCACAAGATCCCTCAAAGAATAACATTTTAGACCTACTTAATGGCAATTATGAGGGCTGGAGAACAGGGCTGACCGAAGAGAATCAGGAAATGGGGTGAAGAGACACAGAAGCAAAGTGAGAGGGATTTAAGCAGCTATTTCAGAATATAGAGAAAAAATACATCCCAACGAACATTAAAGATTCCAAAACAGGATGCACCATCTATGGTTAATGAAGGAAGCTAAACATCATATCAAGCCGAAAGAAAAAGCACATAACTCTGCAAAGTTGAGTTGCAGGCCAGAAGATTGGATAAAATATAAAGTAATGCAAAGAATGACTAAGAGATTAGAAAGAAGGGAGAAATTAAAGTTCGAGATAAAGCGAGCTAAAAACATAACACAAAAAGGAAGAGTTTCTACAAATACTTAAAAAAAGAAGTGTTTCAAGTTAGAATTCAATCATGAAAAAAGGGAAGATAAACAAATATTTAGCATCCATTTTCGCTATTGAGGAAAGAAATGGCAGCCTTGAAATAGTTGTAAATCAGAACGTGAAAAGGATTGAGAAATCTCCAGAGAAAGGGGGTTGAGCAAACTATTAGATCTAAAATCTCACAATTCCTCTCTTTCTGACAGCTTTCATTCTACCGCGTTCAAAGAAGCAACTGCTAAGATAACAGATGCGTTGGCTTCAATTTTACAGTGATACATGGATTCTGGAAAGGTCCCATCAAACTAGAAAATGGCAAATGTGACCCCTCTGTTCTAATAAAGGAGGGAGGCAAACAGCAAAATTATAGACCAATTTGTCTAACATCTGTCAAAGGGAGTCTTTTATAATAAGGAATAGCAGAGTACTTTGAAAATCTTAATGCAACCTAACTGGACAGGGAAGCTCCACAAACTGCCCCAGCTTCAATGATGGGGGAAGCCAACATGTCAGTGCAAAAGTCATGACTAAAATATTTCCATCCATGTTCAGACAGAAATGCTGTGTGGATGAGCCATCTTAGCCTCCTTTCAAGGTCCCCAGCTGATAATGGTCATGAAGCTATTAGATTCATGCTATCAAGAAATGGCTGAAGCCAATGAGAACTGCAAAGGCTTTGGGCCCAGACAACATTCCAGCAACAGTACTGAAGATTTCTGATCGGAATGAGCTATGCCGTTAGCCAAAGGTAGTAGTTACAACACTAAGACAATACTTGATAGTGTGGAAAATTGCTCAGGTGTGTTCCGTCTACAAGGGGGAGGATAAATCCAGTTACCATGCCTTCAGTCTACTCTTGATCATTGACAAAATGATGAAAGGGGTTACCAATCATTAAGCAACACTTGGAACGGAATATCCTGCTCATTAACACTCATTTTGGGTTCTATTCAGCTCCTGACCTTAATGCAGCCTTGGTCCAAACATGGAGAAAAAAGCTGAATTCCAGAGATGAGGTGAGAACAACTGCCTTTGAAATCAAAGCAATATTTTACAGAGTATGGCATCAAAGCGTCAATGAGAATTGAGGAAAAACTCTTCAATGATTGGAGACAAAACAAGATAGTTATGGTTTTCATTCTCAGTCCAAGGACATGAGTTTCTCAGGGTAGTGTTCTAAGCTTAAACCTCTTCATCAATGACCTTACCTAAACCATAAGATCAGACGTGGGGATGATCGTTGATGGTTGCACAATATTCAGCAACTTCCACAACTCCTCAAATACTGAAGCAGTATGTGAGTATATGCAGGAAGACTGCACAATATTGAGGCTTGGGCTGACAAGTGATAAGAAGCATGCACGCTACACAAGCGATAGTTATCTTCAACAAGCAAGAGTCTAACCACTACCCCTTGACATTCAATGGCGTTACCATTGCCGAAGGACCAATATCAACATTCTTGGAGTTAACAATGATCAGAAATTAACTAAACCAGCTATATGAATATAAATGCTGAGACTACAAGAATAGTTCAGAGGCTGGGGTTTCTGCAACAAGTAACTTACTTTCCTTCTGTCCAACATCTGTCAATCATCTACATGCCATAAGACAGAATTGCGATTGAAAACTCTCTATTTGCCTGGATGAGTGCAGCTCCAACAACACTCAGGAAGATCCGCACTATTTCGGACAAAGAAGCCAGGTTGGCATGTATGACGTGGTGGGCATTACAGAGACGTGGCTGCAAAGGGATCAGGATTGGCAACTGAATATTCAAGGATATACATCCTATCGAAAAGGCAGGCAGAGGGGGTGGGGTTGCCTTAGTCGTAAAAAATGAAATTAAATCAATAGTAAGAAACAAAATAAGGTCAGATGGTATAGAATTTGTGTGGGTAGAATTGAGGAACCACCAAGGTTAAAAAACCATAGTTGGATATATGTACAGGCCTCTAAACAGTCGTCAGGAGCTAGGGTGCAAGATGTGTAGGAAAGGCAAAGTTACAGTGATCATGGGGATTTCAATATGCAGGGAGACTGGGAAAAATCAGGATTGCAAGAAATGGAATTTGTGGAATGTCTATGAGATGGTTTTTTGGAGCAACATGTGGTGCAGCCCATTAGGGAATAGGCAATACTGGATTTAGTGTTGTGCAATGAGGCAGACTTGATAAGGGAGCTTTAGGTGAAGCACTCTTAATGAGGCTGTGATCATAATATGATTGAATTTACCAGGAAAGACAGTGGAGTAGCAATGGCAAGGGTTTCTGGGAGTAATTCAGGAAACACAGCAGAGATTCCCCAAGGAAAAAGCAGCATGGTACAGGGAGGATGAGGCAACAATGGCTGACTAGAGAAGTCAGGGATAGCATAAAAGCAAAACAGAAAGCACATAATGTGGCGAAGGGCAGTGGGAAACCAGAGGATTGGGAAGCTTACAAAGACACACAGAGGGCAACAAAAACAGAAATAAGGAGGGAGATGATTAAATATGAGGGTAAGCTAGCCAGTAATATAAAAGAACACTGTAAAAGTTTCTTTTGATATATAAAGGGCAAAAGAGAGGCAAAAATGGACATTGGACCACTGAAAAATGACACGAGAGAGATAGTAGTGGGGAACAAGGAAATCGCTGAGGAACTGAAAAATTACATCCCATCAGTCTTCACGGTGGAATACTTCATTAATTTCCCAAAAATTCAGGAGGCAGAGCTGAGTATGATGGCCATCACTAAGGAAAAGATGCTAGAAAACTGAATGGCCTGAAGATGGATAAATCACCTGGACCTTATGGCCTACACCCTGTGTTCTAAGGGAGAGAGCTGAAGAAATATTGGGAGCATTAGTTCTGATCTTTCAGGAATCACTAGAATCATGGAGGGTCCCAGAGAACTGGAAAATTGCTAACATGACACCCCTGTTTGGAGAGTAGGGAGTAAGGCAAAAGATGGAAAATTACAGACCAATTAGCCTAACCTCAGTTGTGGGTAAGATCCTGGAATCCATTGTGAAGGAAGAGATTTCTGAATACTTGCAAGTGTATGGTAAAATAGGCAAAGTCAGCATGGTTCCATCAAGGGGAGGTCATGCCTGACAAATCTGCTAGAATTCTTTGAGGAACTAACAAGCAGGTTAGACTAAGGACAGCCAATAGATGTTATCTATCTGGACTTCAAGAATGCCTTTGACAAGGTGCAACATGACCTCATGGCTCCAAAATACAATCCCTCTACCAATAAAAGCCAACACACCATACACCTTCTTAACAACCCTTTCAACCTGGGTGCAACTTTCTGGGATTTATGCACATGGACACCAAGATCTCTCTGCTCATCCACATTACCAAGAATCTTACCATTAGCCAGTATCCTGATTTCTTGTTACTCCTTCCAAAGTGAATCACCTCATACTTTTCCACATTAAACTCTATTTGCCACCTCTCAGCCCAGCTCTGCAATTTATCTATGACCCTCTGTAACCTGCAACATCCTTCCGCACTGTCTACAACTTCATCGACCTTAGTGTCATCTGTAAATTTACTAATCCATCCCTCTATGCCTTCATTCAGGTCATTTATAAAAATGACAAACAACAGTGGCCCCAAAATAGATTCTTGCAGTACACCAGTAGTAACTGAACTCTAGGATGAACATTTCCTATCAACCACCACCCTCTGTCTTCTTACAACTAGCCAATTTCTGATCCAAACCACTAAATCACCCTCAATCCCATGCCTCCATATTTTGTGCAATAGCCTACCATGGGGAACCTTATCAAAGGCTTTACTGAAATCAATATATACCACTTCAACTGCTTTACCTTCATCCAGCTGTTTGGTCACCTTCTCAAAAAACATATTAAGGTTTGTGGGGTATGACCTACGCTTCACAAAACCGTGTTGACTATCCCTAATCAAATTATTCTTTTCTAGATGATTATAAATCCTATCTTTTACAATCTTTTCCAACACTTCACCCACAACCGAAGCAAGGCTCACTGGTCTATAATTTCAGAGTTGTCTCTACTCCCCTTCTTGAACAAGGGTCAACAATTTCTCTCCTCCAGTCTTCTGGCACAATTCCTGTAGACAATGATGACATTAAAGTCAAATCCAAAGGCTCTGCAATCTCCTCCCTAGCTTCCTCGGGAATCCTTGGATAAATCCTATCCGACCTAGGGAACTTATCTATTTTCACACTTTCCAGAATTGCTAACACCTCTTCCTTATGAACCTGAATTACATCTAGTCTCATAGCCTGCATCTCAATGTTCTCCTCAACAACATTTGTCTTTGTCTTTTTCCTGTGTGAATACTGACAAAATTTAAAATGGTTTGGTGAAAGGGAAATTATGTTTGACCAGCGTATTGGAGTTCTCTGAGGTAAGTACCAAACAGTGTAAATATAGGGTCAAAGCGTGTGGTGCTGGAAAAGCACAGCCTGTTAAGCAGCATCCAAGGAACAGGAGAGTCAACGTTTCGAGCAGAAGCTCTTCATCAGTAATGTGGGGGTGATAACGGGGTTGGAATTGTTGAGGATGAGGACCAGTTCAGCCAATCGGATGAGTGTGTTGGTGGAAGGGTACTGGCTGGAGAGGAGGAAACGGAAGCCTTGGAGGCCTTCATTATGGCAGATGGACGTGTACAGTGACTAGAAGTCCATGGTGAAGATGAGACACTGGGGCCGGGGAACTGAAAGTCACGGAGGTGGTGGAGGGTGTAGCTAGTGTCTCGAATATATATGGGGAGATCCTGGGTCGACTGGGGCAGTCAGGTTTGAGAGTTTTGGGTAAGAATGCCCAACCAGTATCCTTCCACCGACACACTCATCCAATTGGCTGAACTGGTCCTCACCCTCAACAGTTTCTCCTCCGAATCCTCCCACTTTTTCCAGACCAAAGGGGAGCTATGGGCACCCGCATGAGCCCTAGCTATGCCTGCCTCTTCGTCAGGTACATATAACAGTTCACTTTCCGCAGCTACACCAGCACCATTCCCCACCTTTTCCTTCACTACATCGATGACTGTATCAGCGCTACCTCGTGCTCTCACAAGGAGGTTGAACAGTTCATCAACTTCACCAACACGTTCCACCCTGACCTCAAGTTCACCTGGACCATCTCGGATACCTCCCTCCCCTTCCTAGACCACTCCATCTCCATATCCGGTGTCCAACTCAACATGGACATCCACTTCAAACCCACCAACTCCCACAGCTAACTGGACTGCACCTCCTCCTACCCTGCCTCCAGTAAAAATGCTATCCCTTTCGCCTAATTCCTCCGTTGTGCCGCATTTGCTCCCAGGAAGACCAATTCTACCACAGAACATTCCAGATGGCTTCCTGCTTCAAGGACCGCAATTTCCTTTCCCACGTGGTCAACAATGCCCTCCAGTGCACCTCCTCCACTTCCTGCACGTCCGCCCTTGAACCCCACCTCTCCAATCGCAACAAGGACAGAACCCCTCCTCGTCCTCACCTTCCACCCCACCAACCTCTGGCTACAACACATCATCCTCTGCTATTTCCGCCACCTTCAAACAGACCCCACCACCAGAGATAAATTTCCCTCCTCACCTCTATCTGCATTCTGCAGAGACTGTTCCCTCTGCAACTTCCTTGTTAGGTCCATGCCTCCCACCAACGTACCTTCCATTCCCGGCACCTTCCTTTGCTACCACAAGAGGTGTAAAACCTGCACCCACACCTTCCCCATCATCTCCATCCAAGGCCCCAAAGGATTCTTCCACATTCAACAGAGATTTTCCTGCACCTCCACACGTCATCTACTGTGTCCATTGCTCTCGATGTGGTCTCCTCTGCCTCTTGTGGAACATTTCAGAGAACATCTCTGGGGCACTGAACAACCCACCGCCCTGTGGCCGAACACTTCAACTCCCCCTCCCACTCCGCCAAGAACATGCAGGTCCTGGGTCTCCTCCACCACCAAATTCTAGCCACCAGTGCCTGGAGGAAGAACACCTCATCTTCTGCCTTGTGACCTTCCAATCAATGTCGATTTCCTGAACCACCCCACCTGACCATATCCCAGATCCAACCCTCCAACTCAGCACCACTCTTCTGAACTCTCCTACCAGTCCATCTTCCTTCCCACCTATGCACTCCGACTTATCACCATCACCCCCTATCTTCACCTACCTCTCGCATCCCCCAGCTACCTTCTC
This sequence comes from Chiloscyllium plagiosum, assembly GCF_004010195.1. Lineage (NCBI taxonomy): Eukaryota > Metazoa > Chordata > Chondrichthyes > Orectolobiformes > Hemiscylliidae > Chiloscyllium > Chiloscyllium plagiosum. The sequence goes on from NC_057712.1 coordinate 37,801,271, forward strand.
CCAGCCCACCCTGTCCCATTTATCTGTTAGCCCCCTTGCCACCTCCCACATTCTTGATGAAGAGCTTATACTCGAAACGTCAACTCTCCTGCATCTTGGCAGCTGCCTGACTGGCTGTGCTTTTCTAGCACCACACTTTTTGACTCTGATCTCCGGCATATGCAGTCCTCACTTTCTCTAAGTATAAATATAGGGGAACCAGTAGATGCACTGCACTTAGACTTTGAGAAAGCATTTGGAAAAGTGTTACATCAAAAGCTACTATGGAAAATAAGAGCTCACGATGTAGCAGGTAGCATATTAGCACGGAGAGAGGACTGGTTAGTTAATAAGCAGCATAGCGTGTGCACAAATGAGCCATTTTGGGGTTGGTAGGATGCTATGAGTGGCTACCAGTAGGATCAATGTTAGGGACAAAGAGACCAAACATATAGTTGCTAAATCTGAGGATACATAGATAGGTTGGAAAATAAGTTGTGAAGAGGACATAGATGTCTGGAAGCTGAAAACGGTAAAAGCTAAGTGAGTGTAGAAGAATTTGGCAGATGGAACATAATACGAGAAAGGTCTGTTTCTGTGTTGCATGATTCTTTGACTATTTAAATTGCCCACTTTGGTTGGTAGCAGAAAACGAGCATATAATTTAGTTATGCCACGTTTGGAATATTGCATACTGTCCTGGTCAGAGCACTACCAGAAGGAAGCAGATACTTTGGAGAAGGTACAGAAAGGTTTATCAGGATGTTGCCTGGTATAGCTGAATTTAGCTTTGAAGAAAGGTTGAATAGACTGGGTTTGTTTTCACTGGAACGTAGGAGGTTGAGGGGCAACCTGATAGAAAGTTATAAGATTGAGAATGGCATGGATAGAATGCAAAGTACGAGGCATTTCCCCAGCATGGAAGGGTCAATTACAAAGGTACATATGTTCAAGGTACAGGGTAGAGGGAAGTTTAAAAAAGATTGTGAGGCATGTTTTTCACACAAATGGTGGTGAGTGCCTGGAATGCGCTGCAAGAGATGGTGGTGGAAGCAGACACAGTTGCAGCACTCAAGAAGTATCTGGAAAAATACATGAATAGGAAGAGAATGGGGGGATACAGATCCTTTAAGTGAAGGCAGTTTTAACATGGAAGGGCAAATTGTGTTGTTGCAGACTTGGAAGGCCGAAGGGCCTGTTCTGTGCTGTATTGTTTTTTGTTCTCATTTAAATGAATTGAGATTGCAGAATTCTGAGGTACAGAGAGATTTGGGTGTGCTGGTCTATGAATTACAGGAGAAAAAGCATGTCTGTACATCAAGTGATTAGGAAGGTAAATGGAATAAAATAAAAACAAAGAATGGCAGATGTTGGAAACCTGAAACAAAAACAATGCACTGGAGAAACTGGTATGGCAATTGAGAGAAACACAGTTATCATTCTGAGTGCAGTGACTCTTCATGAGCAGATAAATGGAATGTTGCTGTTTTGCAAGGGGAAAGAAAGCTAAAAGTGCTTTGCTATAGTAATATAGAATATTGGTGAGGCCACAACTGTGGTACTAAATGGATTTTTGGTCTCCAAACTTAAGAAAAGATTTATGCATTACATGGAGTTCCAAGACGGTTCATAAAACTGATACTTAGGATGACAAGATTATTTTATGAGGATAGATTGAGTAGGCCAGGCCTGTAATCAATAGAATTTAGAAAATTGAGAATAGAAGAGTTATTGAAAAATAAAGGATTCTCAGAAGGTTTGACAGGGTGGATGTTGAAAGGATATATCCCTTTATGGGAGACAGCAGAACTAGTAGGCACAGTATAAAACTAAACAATCTCCAATTTACAACAGTGATAAGGAGGATTACTTTCTCTCCAAGGATAATGAGACTTTGTAACTCTCTTCCCGAGAGTGTGGTGGAGGATTTTAAGGCAGAGGAAGACAGATTTTTGATTGACAAAAGAATCAATTATTGGGGGAGGCAGGAATGTGGATTTGAGGCCATACTGGATTAGTCATGAGATTATTGAACAGTGGAGCAGACTACAGGGTGCGAATGGCCTAATCCTGCTCCTAATTTGTATGCTTTTTCTGAAACTGTGAATAGACGATATGCTCAATAATCCAGCTGAGTTCTTTAATGAAGTGTCAAACTAGGTGGATGATGCCCATCCAGTAGAGGTTATGTACCTTACTTTTCAGACAGCCTTTGATAAACTGACACATGGGTGTCATTTGGAGCAGGTTGGATTATATTGGATTGGAAGTCAGCCTCATAGATAGCTAGTTGAAATCGCACAGGCAAATGTAACTATCGAAGGTTTTGGATGTCTATGGGGACAGCTCATGATTGGACTTTTGCAGGACTTTGTGTTGGGATTTTCAGTGTCCATGACTGTTAATGAATTGAATTAGTGCTGTGATGGAACCATTCAGAAGTAACCACTAAAGCTAATGAGGCCCCAAAAAGAAACTGGAGGTCATTGTGGATGCATCATGGGAATGAGACTAGGCCTTACTGAATACAAGTGGGGCTTCCAGGTGATACTGGTAGAATATATAATCTAAAATTAGGAATACTCAAATTTGGCTGTACAGCACAGTCGCATGGTCACACCTAGAAAAATGGTGTCTTGTTTAAGTCCTCATATGGTTAGCTTAGAAGTCTAGGACACAGTAGGTATGTTTAACCACCAGGGAAGGTTTGGAGGGGGTGATAAGTCTCAGTCTTCCATCTGTCCTATAGTTTTACAGATTTATTCTGTGTTACATATATAAATAAGATGCATATACTTACATCCATGGTCATATCTGAAATATATCACTGGATCTATCCTGTGAACACGTGATATGAATCTGTCTAGTCTCATCTGCATGTACCTTAGGGAGGATGTGATATAAATCACTAAAACTGTTATTTGGAATGCATGTCTTTTATGATTGCCTGTGGGAACGTACTTTAAATAACAAATTCTGCACACTGTTGATTTGTCATCCTAAGGTGTGAAGATGGGCAGCAAAGACATATGCAGTATCTCAGAGGTATTCCAGTTCCAATGTTACAATCAAGTGTGAGGTTATCCATTTTGGACTGAAAAAGGAAAGATCAGAATTCTCTATAGTATGAAGTTACATGCAGCGAATGTCCAAAGAAATTTGGGGTTCAGGTGTAAATCTTTAAAGTGTCACAAACAGGTACAGATAATAATCAAGAAAGCTAATGGAATGCTAGCTTTTATATCTAGAAGACTGGAGTATAAGGACGGAGAAGTTATGCTGCAGCGATATGGTTAGACCCCATTAGGAGTATTGAGAGCAGATCTGGGTACCACACCTTAGGCTGGATATATTGGGAGTACAATATAGATTTACAAGAATGATACCTGGGCTTCAGAGGTTAAGTTATGAGGAGAGATTATAAAAATTGGGCATGTTCTCTCTAGAATATAAAAGGGTACTGGGTGATTTGGAAAACAACAGGAAAAGACAAGATAAAATGGTGGCAGAGTAAGACATTCCTGCCGGAGCTCTTCTGGTCTGCCTGTTCTTTTTTGTTTTTCTATTTCTTTTCTCTCTCGGAGCCTGGAGGTGAATCCTGGCGCAGCAGCAGGCGCGGGCAGCGAGACCCGGGCAGAGACCGGCACAGGGGAGGCAGTCCTGGAACTTACTTTGGAGCAGCTGAGTGCCAGTATTGAGCAAACTGGAGACTTGGATCGGAGTGGGGATGGCTGTAGGAATGAGGTCTGGCAGGGATGGTCACACCATGTGCACTGAGCTGCTACAATGTAATGTTTGTTTGAATTTTTTTTTAACCTGGCTGTAAAGTCAACCCTGTCTCATTTCTAACTTATTTCTTAAACTCTGTAAAGTAATGCAACTACTTTTTAATTCCTCTTCTGTATCCAAGATTTGTACCTCCGTATTTGTACCTAAGGTGGCACCATAAGGCAGAGACATTGAAAAAGCTTTTCACTGTACTTCTACAATGGAGTACACGTGACAATAAAGGATATTCTAATTCTAAGATAAAAAAAACTATTTCCACTGGTTGGAGATTCTAGAACGAGGGGGCAAAGTCTAAATTTGAGGCCAGTCCATCAAGAGAGATGTTTGAAAGCACACCTACATTAGAGAGTGGTAGAGATTGGGAACCCGCTTCCATAAATGACATATGATGCTGCATTTTAAATCTGAGATAGATAACATCTTTTGGATGTAGGTTTGCCCACTGAGCTGAAAGGTTCATTTCCAGACGTTTCATTACCCTACTAGGTAACATTTTCAGTGGGCCTCAGGCGAAGCAATGCTGAAAATTTCTGCCTTCTATTTATATGTTTGGGTTTCTTTGGGTTGGTGATGTCATTTCCTGTGGTGATGTTACTACCTGTTCCTTTTCTCAGGGGGTAGTAGATGGGGTCTAACTCGATGTGTTTGTTGATAGAGTTCCGGTTGGACTGCCATGCTTCTCGGAATTCTTGTGCGTGTCTTTGTTCTAGGATGGATGTATTGGCCCAGTCGAAGTGGTGTCCTTCCTCATCCATATGTGAGGATACTAGTGAGAGAGGGTCATGTCTTTTTGTGGCTAGTTGGATGTTCATGTATCCTGGTGGCTAGTTTTCTGCCTGTTTGTCCAATGTTGTGTTTGTTACAGTCCTTGCACTGTATTTTGTAAATGATGTTAGTTTTGCTCATTGTCTGTATAGGGTCTTACAAGTTCATTAGCTGCTGATTTAGTGTGTTGGTGAGTTTGTGGGCTACCATGATGCCAAGGGGTCTGAGTAGTCTGGCAGTCATTTCCGAGATGTCTTTGATGTAGGGAAGAGTGGCTAGGGTTTCTGGATGTATTTTGTCTGCTTGTTTGGGTTTGTTCCTGAGAAATAGGTGGACTGTGTTCATTGGGTACCCATTCTCTTTGAATACACAGTATAAGTGATTTTCCTCTGCTCTGCGTAGTTCCTCTGTGCTGCGTAGTTCCTCTGTGCTGCAGTGTATGTTGGCTCGTTGAAATAATGTTCTGATGCAGCTTCGTTTGTGGGTTTTGGGATGATTGCTTCTGTTGTTCAATATTTGGTCGGTATGTGTTGGTTTTCTTGTAGATGCTGGTTTGAAGTTCCCCATTGGCTGTTCGCTCTACTGTGACATCTAGGAATGGCAGTTTGTTGTTATTTTCCTCCTCTTTAGTGAATTTTATGCCAGTAAGGGTATTATTGATGGTCTTGAATGTTTCCTCTAATTTGTTTCATTTAGTGATGACAAAGGTGTCAGCCACGTAGCAGACCCAGAGTTTGGGTGGGATGGTTGACAGAGCTGTTTGCTCAAGACTCTGCATTACTGCCTCTGCTAAGAACGCTGACATCGGAGATCCCATGGGTGTTCCATTAGTTTGTCTGTAAGTTTTGTTGTTGAAGGTGAAGTGGGTGGTAAGGCATAGGTCCACTATCTTGATGATATTCCCCTTGGTGATGAAGTTAGTTGTGTTTGGTGTATGTGTCCTTGGGTCTTCTAATAGTGTAGTCAGTGTTTCCTTGGCCAGGTTAATATTGATTGAAATAAACAGGGCTGTTTCATCAAAGGAGATCATTATTTCATCCTCTTTTATCTTAATGTCTTTGATGGTCCTCAGAAATTCTTGGGTGGAATGGATGGAGTGGCGTGAGCCTTCTACTAAGTCTTTTAGTCTTTGGTGTAGCTCCTTGCCCAATCTGTAAGTTGGTCTGAGGGGGCTTCCAGGGTCTGAGGGGACTCCTGGTTTGTGAATTTTGGGTAATCCATAGAAGCGTGGTATGTTGGATCCGTCTGGTTTCATTTTTTGGAAGTTGGCCTTATTTACTTGTCCAGATTTCTGACGTTTTTTGAGTAGGTCTGTGATTCGGTTCTCTAGGTGTGGGGTCAGGTCTATCGCCACTTGTTGGTAAGTGTTGGTATCTGTAAGTAATGCGTTTGCATTTTCAATGTAGTCTCTTCGATTTAGAATGACTGTCAAGCGTCCTTTGTCTGCAGGTAGGATAACAATGTTTTTATCTTTTTTTTAAGTCTTTCCAGTGCTTTCCTTTTTGTGTATTGAGTATGTTTCCTTCCTTTTCTCTGCTTAATGTTGGTGGAACTACTTGTCTGATGGATTGTTGGGTTTCTTCTCTGAGTTGGTTGTCTTTTAGTGTTGTTTCGAACGCGGCTAAGAAATCTTTCTTGTCCGCATCCTGGCAGTTGTAATTTAACCCTCTTACTAAGACGGCTTTTTCAATGTCAGACAAGTTTTTTATTCGTGCTTCTGTGTTGTTACTTTGTGTAAGTTTGTCGATGTTTTTCTGCAGGTCTAGATTTTTATTTTCTGTGTTTGTCGTTGTCTAGGATTTTGACCTAACTCAAGTGAAGGAACACTGATACAGATCCAATTTGGAATGTCGGTGAGTTGACGCAGAGTATCATGTAGATAATACGCAATGCTGTCACTCTCTGTCAGTGGTGGAAAGAATGGCTATTAGAGCTGGTCAATAGGGTGTCAATCAAGTGGCTGCTCTGTCCTGGAGTTTCAGTGGTTTTCCAGCTGCATTCATTCAGGCAAGTGGAGTGTATTCATTCCATCACAGATCTGATATGCACTTTGTAGATGGTGGGCAGGCACTGGTGAATCAATAGGTGAGTTACTCATTGCAGAACTCCTGGCCACTGACCTGCTACTCTCTGCAACAATGACTCCCTTAAGCAATCCCTTGATTGTGATCAAGTGTAAATACAATGCAGCCCATTCTTCCACCAGAGCCAAAGCAGATAACTAGCCTCCTGAAGAGGAGTTTCTGAGGTGGAATAGTCTGGGGAGGTGTCCTCACAGTACAGATTTGGGGAGGCAACGACCTGGAATTAAGTGCCTAATGATGACCATGAAGTTATTGTCGATTTTCAGAAAAACCTATCAAGTTCACTAATGTCCTTTAGGGAAGGAAATCTGTCATCCTTACCTCGTCTGGCTTACGTTACTCCAGACTCTCAGTGATGTGGTTGACTCTTAACTGCCCACTGGGTAATTAGTCAATAAGTGCTGGCTTAGTCAGACACCCACCTCTCGTGAATGAATAAAGAAAAACAAGTCCAGACGTAGTGTACTGCACAATTTTAACATCTCGTGCTCTGCAGCAATGGAGCAGCTAAGTAAAAACTGTGATGCATACTGAAGAGATGGGAGAGAGGCAGTAGCATTCTGAGGAGGAAGAGGAGGACAGCGAGCAGGGTGAACATCATCTTCAGCATAACAGATTGATACAGAATTGGCTCAATAAGCCAAACATGACTTTACTGACACCCAGTTTCGATAGGTGCAAGTTGGATGAAGTGATCAATCATTCACTGTGAATGTATTGTTGTTCAAAGGCAAGCAACCCCTTTTTTGCCCCTGAAGCAAATTCAGCCTTTTTTGTTGTTTCTTCACATTTTTCCTGTTGTTCAGTAAAATTGAATGATTTCACTCGTTCAAAGGTTTTTCAACATGTGATGTGCCTGCATTAAACAATTACAAAATGTTTTGCTGTACTGTGTTAGTGAAAAAAGTAGTACTCCCTAAGTTGGGTTTTAACATGGTATGGTGCTGAGGTTGGTTAGCCTTTGTACTTCCTTCTTGTAGGTGGAGGTACGATGACAGTCGATCAGACCGATGGGTGATGGAAGTAGCAATACATTTACAAATTTGATATTCCATTTCTAATTAGGTGTTAACTATGTCACCTTAGACACTGTTCTTGACCATTTCCATCAAACTAATGGACTTTAAATATTACGCTGGTGGTAGAAATCTTAGAATGTACCAGCAGGGGCATGTATTTCTGCTGCTGGTGAAGGCATGATAGCACAACACCACAGAGGTGTGGTGCATACATAATGAGATGAGCAGTGAAGAATTGAACAATATAACTCACAGGTACTCGCAGAGAGAAATCCTCTGTGAATTTCTTCAGAGCTACCACTTAAATAATCTTCTTTTTGCCTTTTTTCACTGCCCGGTGTGTTGCACAGGGAAATATAATGTAGAAAGTAACTCCAAATTTCATTTCCATTCAATATTAGGATGCCTTAGATGTTCATTTCTAATATTTTCTAGTTCTGATGAAAATGATTAGATGGAAACACTACTTGTTACTCTGTCCCAATTCTGTATGACATTCTTTTATTCAATCATTGGACATGAGTCCTGCTGAGTAGGCTAATACTTGTTTCCCACACCTAATTGCCCTCGAGCAGATGGTGGTAAACTGCCTTCTTGAACTGCTGTGGTTCATGTGCTGTAGGTAGACCCACAAAGCTGTTAGGGAGGGAATTCCAGGATTTTGATCCAGCCATTGAAGGAATGGTAACTTACTTCTAGAAACTTAATTTAGAATGAATTTAAAACTGCTGCTTGAATCCTAACTCTCAGCAATCCTGCTCAACCATATCCCCAGTACTTGACTATATTGGCTTCTGGCCCAACTATGCTTGATTCTTTGTAATTAATCCTTATGTTCAAAACTCCACGCCCCACTACATTCTTTCATTACTTCCTTGAACCTCTCTCTCTATATTCACCCCACAACCCCCTCCATTTTGAGATACCTGCACTCCTTTAATTCTGGTACCTTATGCATTGTTCAGTTCCTTCACCCAACTGTGCATTCAGCTTTTAAGCCCAAAGCTTCCTAAATTTCCTTTTTCACAGTAAGGCGCTCCTCCAAATGTCCCTGTTTGGTGAAGCTTTTGGTCACCTGCTCCATCATCTCCTATTTGGCTCAGCAGCACTTTGTTGTGCCTTGGGACATTTTACTATACAAAGAGCAAGTTGTTGCTAAACTGTTCCACATATACAATCTGTGCAGTTCACAAAAGATTTCCTTGTAAACTGTTCCACAGAATATAGCTGGGTAAAACACAGCATGGAAGCTACAGTCCTGTTAGTCACTGGATGGAAAGTAGGGTCAGTCCCCTTTAACCTAACAAATGCAGCTAACTGTAGTCATATTAATCAACACAACAACAGTATTTTTAGTGAGTAGTGAACTGCATTTAGTACTGATAATAAGTAAAAAAAGTTTTCCATTCTGGGTGCTTGTGAAAAGCATGTCATGAATGTAACAGGAAGAGCTGCCAACCATATTATGGATTTGATTGACCTGAAGTCTTAGACTTGTTAGTATATTTGGAGTGAAGTCAGAATGCATCCTTGGGAGTGATTTGTAGAAGCATAGCATTGTTCAAATTCAAACTGTCTGTCAGTTAGAGTTTTGTTAATAAAATCAGTGGTCATGTCTTGTGAATTAACCCCGACAGGTGCACAGACTAAAGAGATGGCTAACCTTCCTTCTTCTCTGTTCCAAAGGAGGGCTGTCTGGCAGCATCAGCTTCAGAAACTCCTCCTTGGTAAATGTTTGCTGCGGTTTACTGATAGGATTCAGGTCCTCTGCTGAAGCCTGATGTTGGCTAGAAGTTGATAGTTCTGTTACATCACCATACAGTCTCCTAGAGAAGGAAAAGATGACATGAGTATTTAGTGAATAACAGCAATTAAACTGAGCTCTATACTTGTGCCTGGTGATTGCAATTGTTGAATGATATACACACATGCAAGTACAGTACAATGTTCTATCAAGTGAAAGCTTAATCTCTAGCATTAAGTAAATTAATATTTAGTAAAACAGGTGATTGCATATCTACAAATAAGGAGTATTTATTTCACTGTAAAGTTGATTATTTTTAAAGTCCAACAATATTCTTGCATTTTAGGCACCTTTCTTCAATCAACTACATCCTGCACAATGCAGTGTTTATGGGGTAAAACATTCCAAGGTTCTTTACAGCTGTGTTATCATGCAATGTTTGACACTAAGCCACAGAAGGTGACAGTAAAATAGGTTTATGAGGATCTTAACAGATAAGAGAAAAAGAGGTTGAAATTATGGGTTATATAAATTGAGAGAGATGAGGCCATGTAGGAATTTGAGAGCAAGGAGTCAAATTTTAAAACTGATGCACCGCCTGACATAGCTAAGTGAGTTCAGAGATTAGGTGCAAGTTAGAATACGGGCCATAAGAATTTTGAATGAGCTCAAGTATATTAAGGGTTGAGAGAGCACGGTCAATTTTTAACCCATTTCTTTGAAGTTGGTGGACAGAATAGAATGACTAAACATTCTGTTGGTCAGAACTGTGTACAACTGTGTGGCCAGCTTTTATTCAGCATCTTTTTGTACATAACAAATGGAGGCCCCTTGCCAGTTTCCTGAAGAAGGGCTTATGCCCGAAACGTCGATTCTCCTGTTCCCTGGATGCTGCCTGACCTGCTGCGCTTTTCCAGCAACACATTTTCAGCTCTGATCTCCAGCATCTGCAGACCTCACTTTCTCCCCTTGCCAGTAAGCACAACAATAAGAACTCCAACATTTTGCTTGTATATAATGCATAAAGAATGATTAAAGATCCACATGAATGATTGCTTGGAAAATTTACTGGCAGTTGTCCTAATACAGGGTTACTTAAAACACAAGTCGAAACACGCTGAAAGACTGGAGCGACTGGGCTTGTATACCCTTGAGTTTAGAAGACTGAGAGGGGATCTGATTGAGACATATAAGATTATGAAAGGATTGGACACTATGGAGGCAGGAAATATGTTTCCGCTGATGGGCGAGTGCCAAACCAGAGGATGCAGTTTAAAAATACGGGATAGACCATTTAGGACAGAGATGAGGAGAAACTTCTTCACCCAGAGTGGTGGCTGTGTGGAATGCTCTGCTCCAGAGGGAGTGGAGGCCCAGTCTCTGGATTCATTTAAGAAAGAGTTGGATAGAACTCTCAAGGATAGTGGAATCAAGGGTTATGGAGATAAGGCAGGAACAGGATACTGATTAGGAATGATTAGCCATGATCATATTGAATGGTGATGCAGGCTCGAAGGGCAGAATGGCCTACTCCTGCACCTATTGTCTATTGTCTATAGAATCACTTATAATTGGAAATCATTAATTCTATATATTATTCAGAGAGAGGATGTTTAGATATGCACTGAGGCTTTCAAAGTTAGTAAGACTTTATAGAGTACACAATACAAAGTAAGATAATTTTTTCCAGAACTTGATGCTCAATATTTTACATCTCAGAAGCTTACATGCAGATTTAAATAATTTATTTTTGTTTCAGTTGAATCTGTTATAACATAAGTTTCTTCAATGAGAATTGGCTATAACACAAAAGAAGAATTTAGACTTTAGAATTTGTAGAATGTGAACTTTCCTTACCTGTATTGACTATAACATGATCCGGTCCCACTGGTTTAAATGGAGCAGCTATTACATGACTATCATATAACGTGGGATCGCATGAGAACAGAACTATTGCATTATACCAGAACAGACTGTACTTATGTAGATATTTAGTATTTTGATCAGCAGAAAATACTGTGGACAGTCTCCTGAAAATGGCTGGGAAGGTCACAGGAGGTGAAGTTAAACAGGTGGGTTGATATCAGGGGAACCCCTGCTGTCTTTCTGTCACCACAGGAATTAAATTCCAGGGAAGATTTACTCACCCTATCAATTGAGACATTTAAGTGGCCAATTAATAACTAATTAAAGTCTTCTCATGCCACTGTCATGATTAATCCTGTCAGGCAAGAACACAAGCAGCTTTCTCGCTGGTAAAATCGAGTGACCTATATTCTGCGTTGGGAAGAAGCAGGACTTCAAACAGTGCAATAATCAGGGACATGGATTGGACAGGGGTGTGATAATTGAAAGCCAAGCTTCCAACAGCCTTTGATGTGGTGCTGTGGATCACAGTGATTGCCATGGCTGGCAGGTTCAAATGGGGCATCTTTGCTATCCCCCTGGGAAGTGATCCAAGCGGAAAGGTCACTGGGTGACTCATTAAGCGGCTACCTGCACATGATCTAGAGGGGTTTCCCATTGGTGGTAGTGTATCCTGTCCTTTCTCACAAGTGTTACTACACTACCAAGCAGAAGATACTGTCCTATGGAAGCAATTAATATCCCCAATAGTTTCTTGTCAACCTAAAACATCTTTGGAGAATATTGTAGTTGTTTTAAAATGTCACTAGATTCTTGTCATTGATTCTTGTCTCAGTGTTCAGATACCTACTTGTTCTAAAAATAGTTTATGTTCATGTAGTCTCTCAAATATGTTAAATGATTCAGTACCTAGAAAATCATAGAATTGTCATAAACAGAAGGAAGCTATTCAGTCCATCGAATATACACCAGTTCTGAGACCAATTCTGTTATTTCCATTCAATGTGTTGTACATATCCCATGAATAAAGAAAATAAATTTTAGGCAAAGATATATGCTGATTTTCAGTTGAAAATCAACTTTCACAATTACGTAGTGGAAAAATGCATCAAAACTGTGAGTCTGACAAATAAATGCATTGATGCAAACAAGAAGGTATGACCAACAATCAGACATAAAATGTTAACCTCACTCTTGCATTCTCTCCAATCAGAACATTGTCATTCTTGATCAGATACAGTAAAATAGGGTTTTGCAGAAGGGTCATTGGACCCTAAATGTTAATTCTGATTTCTCTCCACAGATGCTGCCAGATCTGCTGAACTTTTCCAGCAAATTCTGCTTTTGTTTTTGTGGAGTAAAATAAAGTACTAGGAAGGTAGACTGCCAGGGTACAAGGTAGCTGGGGGTGGGTGGTTGGGTAAACATTCAGGGTTGGTTCAGGGTGGGCTGGAGAAAATCACATGAACAGGTTGGAGAGAGGTAAGGTGTCAGGTGTAAGGGGGCTTGGGTTCAGTGGTAGAGGTGACAGGTTGGTCCTTTGATGGGGTCGAAATTCAAGGATCAGTTTGGGGGTAGGAGGGAAGGTATGTTAGGTCACTGGGGGTGAGTGTTGCATCTAGGGAGACACAGTCAGATCTCAGGGGTGTCAGATCAGGCTCTGGGAGTTTTAAGTGGTCCAGAGGTTGTGTATTTGGGAGTGCGCAAGGCAAATACGAAGTTCACTTGAGCAGTTACTCAGGAGTTATATTACGTATTACATTACAGTTCCACTTAATTTCATTGCAATCATCCGAAATCTTCAATTTCTATGGAGACATTGAGATTTTCTAGCATAGAGAATGTGCCCAGAGGAAAATTCAATTTTCCAAGCGATGCCTTTGGAATGTGCTACAATGGGTATTCCACAAGTTCCCACGCGCAACTTGCAAAACAACTGTCTGGCTGGGGTAAATTTTCCCATTCGCTGACCACTATTAAATAGCTGTCCCATTAAACTGTTCACTAACATTAATTAGAATAACAAAATCGAAATGTCAGCTAAATGGTCCAACAGGAGCGTACTTTGTAACCATTCACCATAGGCAGCAAATTGTTCTCAAAATTTCAAAGATTTTTGTGTTACTAGGATTGCCGGTGTTAGGATTTTAACATTTCAAATGTAGTTATGCTCTTAACATTCTGTGCAGATATTTCTGATGGCACCGGTCTGTTTGTGCCACTAATACTCAGTTAAAACAAGAAAATAAAGTGGATGAAAGATGAATATTTATGAAAATATTGGGATGATACTAACAATTAATTTAACTGGTCACTAGTCCAACTGTTTTCAGTCTAGGCACTTGGTAAAGGATATATTGATCCTGAAGGGGATGTAGGGCAGGTTCACCAGCATGTCAGTGGAATACAAAAATAATTAGATTATCAAATCAAATTACGTAGACTGGGTTTGTATTTTCTTTAGTAAAGATTAAAGAATGATCAAATTGAGGATTAGTGAGAGAGGAATGATTGCTTTGTAGATGGGAGGAGCGCAAGTAGAATCTCAAAACTGAAGCTGTCTTTCAGTGGTGATGTTGACTTGCTGTTGTAGCCACAGAATTGATATGGCTTGTCTAGTTCAAATTCATGTCAATGGTAACCCCATGGTATTGACAGTGGAGGATTCATTGAGTATTTGTACGGTTACGATAACAATCAGAAATTTAGAACTCTTTCCTCCAAACGCTTTTGAGTCAGCGAGTCAGTTGAAACTTACAAAGTTGAGATTGATAGATTTTAGTTCAGCAAGAATTATGAAAACAAGGTCAGTAAATTAAATTAACCTAAAAAGAATTAAAAAATTGCGAAACAGATTTGAGAACCAAAGTGGCCGACCGCTGTTCTCATGTCCTGATCTTTGCACCATAAAATTTTGAATAAAGAGGTGCTACACATTCAGCACCATCACTAATGAGAATTAAATCTAAATGACTGTTCATGGTTTCTCAATAAGTAGGACTGAGAGACTGTTAACTGTCAGAAGTGTAGAATGTATCATATGTATGTCATTCCTAAAGTTGTCAGAATATTTTTTTAAAAAAGGTGCTGGTAATATTCACAGTCCCTCACATCAATGTTACTTTAGTATCTCCAGAGTGTTTATTGCATGCCATGTACCAGAAATTGCAAATTTGAGGATTCCAAGTTACATTTGGTTGTGAAGTCCTTCTCTGAAGCAGCAATGGTGGTTGTGGAAAGCAGCCAAACCAGTTTGGAGGCTCTGTCATGACAACTGGGGGAGGCAATGGTCTATTATCACTGATATTATCACTGGTCTATTTATCCAGAAAACTCAGCAAATGATCTGGAGAGCCGGGTTTGAATTCCACCAAGGCTGATGGTAAAATTTGAATTCAATAAAAGAAAAATTTGGAATTAAAAATCTACTGATGACCATAAAACCATTGTCAATTGTAGGAAAAACCCATTTGGTTCACTAATGTCCTTTAGAGAAGGAAATCCTCACCTGATCTGGCCTACGAATGACTCCCGACCCACAGCAATGTGATTGACTCTCAATTGCCCTCTGAAATGGCCTAGCAAACTATTCAGTCATATCAATCACTACAAAACCTCAAAGAAATGAAACTGGACGGATTACCTGGTATTAACATAGGCACCAGAAAAGACAGCAGCAGAAACAGTTTTGTCAACCCTGCAAAGTCCTCCTTAACAACATCTGGGGGCTAGTGCCTAAATTTGGAGAGCTGTCTCACAGACTAGTCCAGCAACAGCCTGACACAGTCATACTCATGGAACCATATCTTAAATACCAGGACAGACCCAGCAGAGATGGTGGCACAGTGGCATAGCTCGGGAAGGAATTGCCCTGGGAGTCCTCAACATTGATTCCAGACCTCATGAAGTTTTGTGGTTTCAGATTAAACATGGTCAACGAAACTTCTCGATTTCCAAGTACCATCTTCCCTCAGCTGATGAATCAGTATTTCTCCATGTTGAAAAACACTTAAAGGAAGCTCTGAGGATGGCAAGGAAAGAAACGTATTCTGGGTGAGGTATTTCCATTTCTGTCACCAAGAGTGGCTTGGCAGTAGTACAACAGACAGAGTGGTCAAGTCCTCAGGGACGTAGCTGCTACACCGATCAAAGCTGCTAGCTCTGATGAAGAGTCATCTACACTTGAAACATTAGCTTGCTCTCTCTCCACAGATGCTGCCTGACCACGGTGATTTCCAGATTTTTGTCTTCAGTGCAGATTCCAGCATTTACAGTAATTTGCGCCTAGCTGCGAGACGGGGTTTGCAGCAGGTAGTAAGGGAATCAATAAGAGGGAAAAATATATATGACTTCATCCTTAATGCAAATGCATCTGACCATAACAGTATCACTAAGAGTGACCATCACACAGTTCTTGTAGAGATGAAATCATACCTTCAAACAGAGAATAACCTCCATCATGTTGTGTGGCACTAACACCGTGCTGAATGGGATGGATTTCAAATAAATCTAGCAACCCAAGACTGGGCCTCCATTAGGCACTGTGGACCATCAACAACAGCAGAATTGGATTCCATTACAATTTGAAACTTTATGGCCTGGCATATCCCCGACTCAACCACTACCATCAAACCAAGGGGTCAATGCTGGTTCAATGGAGAGTGCAGGAGGGCATGCCAGGCACAGCGCCAGGTATACCTGAAAATGAGGTGTCAACCCTGTGAGACAAGTGATCCCACAACCAACAAATCAGATCCAAGTTCTTCACTCCTACCATATCCAGTTGTGAATGGTGATGAACAGTTAAACAACTCACTGGAGGAAGAGACTTGACAAATCTCTCCATTCTCAATGATGGAACAGCCCAGCACATCAGTGCAAAAGAAAAAGGCTAAAGCTTTTGCTACAATCTTCAACCAAGAATGCCATGTGGATGATCCATCTTGGCTTCTTCCAGTGGTGCACAGCATTACAGATGCCAGTCTTCAGCCAATTTGATTCACTCCACTTGATATCAAGAAATGTTTGGACACATTGGATACTGCAAATGGATACAGACCTTGACAACATTCTGACAATAGCACTTAAGGCTTGTGCTCCAGAACTTGCCGCTCCCTTCGCCAAGCTCTTCCAGTATAGTTACAATACTGGCATCTACCTGAAGTGTGGGAAATTGCCCATGTGTGTTCTATACATAAAGAGCAGGACAAATCCAACTCAATCAATTACTGGCCCATCAGTCTACGCGCGATCATAAGTGCTGGCAGGTGTCATCAACAGTGTTATCAAACAGCACCTGCTCAGCAACATCCAGTTTGGGTTCCGCCAGGACCACTGAGCTCCAGACATCATTACAGCCTTAGTCCAAACATGGATAAAAGAGCTGAATTCCACAGGTAAGGTGAGAGTAACAGCCTTTGCCATCAAGGCTGCATTCGACATGGAGCAAAACTGGAATCAATGGGTATCAGAGCAAACTCTCCGCTCATTGGAGTCATACTTGACAAATAGGAGGATGGTCATGGTTGTTGGAGGTCAGTCATCTTAGCTTCAGGACATCTCTGCAGGAATTCCCCAGGGTAGTGTCCTCGGCCCAACCAGCTTCATCAATGACCCTCCCTCCAACATAAGGTCAGAAGTGGGAATGTTCACCGATGATTGTATAATGTTCAGCACCATTCACCACTCCTTTTACACTGAAGTAGTCCATGTTTAAATGCAACATAATCTGGACAATATCCAGGTTTGGACTGACAAGTAGTAAGTAACATTTGGGCCACACAAATGCCAGGCTATGACCATCTCCAATAAGACACAATCTAATGATAGCCCCTTGACACTCAATAGTGTTACCATCACTGAATCCCCCACTATTAACATCTTGGGGGTTATTATTGGCCAGAAGTACAACTGGACTCACCACATAAACATACTGACTACAAAAACAGGTCAGAGACTAAGAGTGCTGATTCGAGTAACTCACCTCCTGACTTCCCAAAACCTGTCCATCATCTACAAGGCATAAGTCAGGAGTGTGATGGAATACTCCCTACTTACCTGAATGGGCACAGCTCCAAAAACACTCAAGAAGCTTGACATCATTCAGGACAAAACAGTTCACTTGATTGGCACCTCATTCACAAGCATCCACTGCCTCCACCACCAACACTCAGTAACAGTGTGTACTATCTTCAAGATGTACTGCAGAAATTCACCAAATATTTCAGACAGCACTTTCCAAACCCATAACCGCTTCCATCTAGGACAAGGGCAGCAGATACATAGGAACACCATCACCTGCAAATTCCTCTCCAAGCGACTCGCCATCCTGATTTGGAAATATATCACCATTCCTTCAATGTTGCTGGACCAAAATCCTGGAATTCTCTCCCTAATGGCATTGTAGGTCAACCCACAGCAGATGGTCTTCAAGGGTTCATTGAGGTAACTCAAGGCAGGCAAAAAATGCTGGCCAGTCAATGACGTCCACATCCCACAAAATGAATTAAAAAATACTCAGAGTCCATAGGATTGTTGTTGACAAATGGACAGGGATTGACTTTTTGTTTTATTCATTCATACCAGCATTTATTATCCATCCCATTTGCCCTGGAAAAGGTGGTGACAGCCTGCCTTCCTGAACTGCCTGCAGTCCATTTGGTATTATTCACATTGCTGCAGGAATGAGCTCCAGAAGTTTGACCCAGTGATATATTTGAAAAACAGGATAGTGAGTGGCTCGGAGAGAAGGTTAATGTAGTGGTCATCCATCTCCTTAGAGACTGCATTGATTATGGGCAAGGGAGATATTGTTTAAAGAGCCTTGGTGAATTTCTGCAGTGCACTTTGTACATGGTGCACACTGTTGCTGCTGTACATTAGTCAATGTGGTGGTGTCACTCAAATAGACTGCTTTGCTCTGGATGGTGTCAAGCTTTTTCAGCGTGCTTGAATTACATTCATTTAATAAGTGGGCATTATTACATCACTTTCCCAAATTGAGGCTTGGATAGGCTTTAGGGCATCTGGAAGTGAGTTACTTACTGCACGATTCATTGCCTTTGACCTGCTCTTGTGGCCAGAGCACTTACATGGCGTGTCTAGTTCAGTTTCTCATCACTGGTAACCCCAGGTTGTTTACAATGGAGGATTCACTAATGGCAAGAGGATTTTTGGTCGAGCCCACTAGGGAACAGACAATTCTGGATTTGGTGATGTGTAATGAGTCAGACTTGATTAGGAAACTGAAGGTAAAGGAACCCCTTGGGGCAGTGACCATAATATGCTAGAATTCACTCTGCAGTTTGAGAGGGAGAAGACTGAATCAGATATAATGGTATTACAGTCGAGTAAAAGTAATTGTAAAGACATGAGGGAGGAGCTGGCTGGAGTTGATTGGAAGGGGAGCCTAGTAGGGAAGACAGTGGAACAGCAATAACAGGAATTTCTCAGGATAATTCAGGAAGCAGAGCAGAAATTCATCCCGAGGGAGGATGAAGCAACCAGGCTGACAAAGGAACAGCATAATAGCAAAACAAAAGCATGCAATGTGGTGAAAATTAGTGAGAAGCTGGAGGATTGGGAAGCCTTTAAAGCCAGAGGACAACTAAAAAAGCAATAAGGGGCAAGACGACAAAATAGGTGGGTAAGCTATCTCATAGTATCAAAATGGACAAACAGGACGCTGGAAGAACACAGTAAGCCAGGCAACATCAGTACATTATACCTGAAACATTGACTTCTCCACCTCTTGATGTTACTTTGGATTCCAGCATCTGCAGTTTTTTTTGTCTCTAATGAAATATCAAGACGACTGCAAGAGTTTTTGTTTGATATATAAGACCAAGAATGCTCATTGGACATTGGAAAATCAGGATGAGTAGTCATGAGGAACAAAGAAATGGTGGAAGCATTGAATGGGTACTTTGTATCAGTCTTCACAGTGGAAGACACCAGTAACATACTGGAACTTCAGGAGAGTCAGGGGACAGAAGTAGACTAGTATCTATCACTAAGGAGATGTTGCTGAAGAAACTAAAGGGTCTGAAGGTGGATAACTCACCCAGTCTGGATGGACCACACCTCAGGGTTCTGAACAAGATGGCTGAGAAGATTGTGGAGGCTAATCTTTCAGGAATCACTGGAGTCAAGGAGTGTGCCTGAGGATTGGTAAATGGCTAATGAAACACCCTTATTTAACGGAGGCAAAAGATGGGAAATTATAGGCCGGTTACTCTGACCTCAGTCATTGGTTGGATTTTAGTATTCATTATGTAAGTGCATGGTAAAATAGTGCTGAGGCAGAGTGGTTTGGTCACAGGGAAGTCATGTCTTAAAAATGTTAGAATTCTTTGAGGTAATATGCAAGTTAGACAAAGGAGAGCTGGTGGATATTTGGATTATCAGAACGCCTTTGCAAAGATGCCACACAGGGGGCTGTTAAATAAGAGCCTATGGCTTTATGAACGAAGTACTGGCATGGATAGAGGATTGGCTGACTGGCAGAAGGCAGACAGTGTAAATAAAAGGGTCTCTTTAAGGGTAGAAACTGGTGACTAGTAGAGTTCTTTGGGGGTCAATGTTGGGATCACAACTATTCACATGATACATTAATGATCTGGGCAAACAAACAGAGGGCATTATTGTTAAGTTTACAAATGACACAAAGGTCGGTTAAGTTGTGTGAGAAAGCAGGCAGGCTGCAGAAAGACGTGGATAGGTTAGGACAGTGAGCAAAGAAGTGGCAGATAGATAGTGGCAATGTGGGAATATGAGAGGTTATACACTTTGGTAGGAAGAATAGAAGTGTAGACTATTTTCTAAGTGGGGAAATGCTTTGGAAATTTGAAGCACAAAGGGATTTAAGGGTATTAGTTCAGTATATTCTTAAGGTTAACAGGCAAGTTCAGTTGGCACTTAGGAATGCAAATCCATTTTGAGAAGGCCAGAATACAGAGCAGGGATGTACAATGCTCTGGTCAAACTGTACTTGGAGTATTGTGAACAGTTCTGGGCCCCATATCTAAGGAAAGATATACTGCCATTGAAGGTGGTCCAGAGGAGGTTGACAAGAATGATCCCAGGGATGAAGGGCTTGTTGTATTAGGCACAAGTGAGGACTCTGGGTCTGTACTTGATAGAGTGAAGTAGGATGAAATAAGATCTGATTGAAATTTACAGAATACTGGGATGCCCTGTACATAGAGAAGATGTTTCCAATGTTAGGAGAGACTAGTGCCTGAGGGCACAGCCTCAGAATAAAGGAACTTAGATAAGCAGGAGTTTCTTCAGTCAGAGGGAGGTAAATCTGTGGAACTCACTGTCACTGCCAGAAGGCTGTGGAGGCCAAGTCTTTAAGAAAGAGATAGATAGGGGCTTGATTTGATAAGGGGATCAAGGGTTACAGGGAGAAGGCAGGAGAATGAGTTCCTCTATGCTACTGTTGGTCAAATGTGGCTTTGATGTCAAGGGCAATGACTCTCATCTCACCTCTGGAATTCAGCTCTGTTGTTTATGCTTAAACCAAGGCTGTAATGAGCGGACCTGTGGGAACCTAAACTGACAGTCAATGAGCAGGTTGTAGTACTTCAGATACACTTCAAGCGGTGACCCTTTATATCTGTGATAAACTCAAGAAATAGGAGCAGGGGTAGGCCATCGGGACCCTCAGTAAGATATCAGTTGATCAGGTCCAGGCCTCAAATCCTCTTTCAGCCAGTCTACACCGACTTTTCAAACATTTATCAACCAACTCCTCTTAACTAATTTCAGTGATTTGACTTCCACTATCCTCTGGGAAAAGAAATTCTTCCACATCTCAGTTTAAATGACTGTCCCTTTATTCTGTAACTATGTCCCTTCATTCTAGATTACCCTTATTAGTGGAAACTTCTCAACATCTGTCTTGTCAAATGCTATCAGGACTTGTACAATAAGATCATCTCTCATTCTTCTAAACTCTAATGAATAAAAGCAACTGGTTTAGTTGTTCTTGATAATTAAACTCCTTCAACCCAGAGATCAGCCTAGGGAATCTCTTTTGGACTGTCTCTATTGTAAGTATAAGCTTTCTTAAATACTAGGAACCAAAACTATACACAGTCCACCAATTGTGGCCTCACCGACACCCTGTACAGTTCTCCCTGTTTTTAGACTCCAAACCCTTGGCAATAGAGCCCAAAATTCAACTTGCCTTTTCAATTACTTGCTACATCTGCATGCTGACGTTTTGTGATTCATGCACAAGATCATCCAGGTTTCTTGGTGCTGCACATTTTTGGAACCTCTCTACATTTAAATAGTAGTCTGCCTTTTGATTCTTCCTACCATTTTCCTACATTAAACCCCATCTGTCAAGATTTAACCCACTCACTCAGCCTACCTATCTCCCTTTGCAGATTCCTTATGTCCTCACTGCAACATGCCCTTTCTCCTATTTTTGTATCATCAATAAATAAGAGTAAATTATACTCTGCCCCTCTAAGTCATTAACATAGATAGTAAATAATTGAAGCCCAAGGATCGATCCTTGTAGCACTTAACTAATCACATCTTTTCAACTTGAAAAAAACCCACTAGTCTCAACTTTGTGTCTTGTGTGCTCAATCCATGCTATTACATTACCACTGAATACCATGAGCTCCTATCTCGTGTAATAAGATTTTATGTGACACCTTATCAAATACTTTATCAACTCTGCTTGTTATATCCTCAACGGAAATTTGTCAAACATGATTTCTCTTTCACAAAACTATGTTTGATGGCATTAAGCATTTTTAAACGCACTGCTCTTTCTTCTTTAATAAGTAACATTAACATTTTCCCAATGACAGATTTTAAGCTAACTGGCCTGTAGTTTCCTGTTTTCTGTCTCCATCTCTTTGTGAACAGGGTTGTCACATTCTAATGTTTCCATTTTCTCTGCAGTCACTTCCTTTAAAACCCTTAGATGCAGGCAATCAGGTCCTGTCCACTTTTCTGCCTTCAGTCCCATTAGTTTGCCCAAAAATGTGTCTTTCTTAATGGAGACTGTTACAAGCATCTTGCCTATCTGCTGTCAGATGTTTATAGAGACCTCCACCATGAATATCAATGCAAAATATTGGTGTAAATTATCTGCTTCCTTGCTTCCCCCTCATTAATTAGTCAGCTGCATTCTCCAAGTGGCCCACACTTATTTTAGCCTGTTTCTTTTTACATATCCGCATATGTTCTTGTTATTAGTTTTTATATTTCTCACCAATTTACTGTAAAATTAATTTTCTTCCTCTTCACTAGCTTTCCAGTTAACCACTGCTGGTAGTTAAAAATCCCAATCCTCTGGCATAGCTCCGGTTTTTGCCATTATATCTGCCTTAGTTTTTGATTGGATACTCTCCAATCAAGAAGGTTCATCCTTCTTATTGAGATATTGCAAAGCAAGAGTTGCTTGACAACATCATTGATGACATCTTCCATCACTTTACTGACAACTGATTCAACTAATGGGGCAGTAATTGACTGGATTTGAATGTCCAAGTTTTTGTGCATAGGATGTACCAAGGCAATTTTCTATATTGTCAGGTGGATGCCAGTGTTGTAGCTGTACTGGACAGCTTTATTCGGGACGAAGCAAGTTTAGGTTAGATTAGATTAGGTTACTTAGTGTGGAAACAGGCCCTTAGGCCCAATAAGTCCACACCGACCCTCCGAAGAGCAACCCACCCAGACCCATTTCCCCTACATTTACCCCTTCACCTAACACTACGGGCAATTCAACATGGTCAATTCACCTAACCTGCACGTTTTTGGACTGTGGGAGAAAACCGGAGCACCCGAAGGAAACCCACGCAGACACGGGGAGAACGTGCACACAGTTGCATGAGGCGGGAATTGAACCTGGGTCTCTGGCATTGTGAGGCAGCAGTGCTAACCACTTTGCCACCGTGCCGCCCATGGTGGCAAAATTCTAGAGCACATTCTTATTACTATTACAGAAATTTGTTCAGTCCATAGCCTTTGCAGTATAATGTAACTACAGCTGTTTCTTGATATCACATGGTTTGAAGGCTGGCATCTACGATGCTAGGGTTTTCTGGACAAGGCAGAAATATATCATTCACTCAGCACTTCTGGCTAAAGATTGTTGAAAACACATCATCTTTGTTTCATATTCTGGGCTCCTCTTCCATTGAAAATGGATATTTGCAGAGCCTTTTCCTCCAGTGAGTGTTTAATCATGCACTACCATTCAAGTTTGCATACCTTGGATCTGATTATGTAAGTGCTTAGCTCTATATATCACTTGCTGCTTATCCTGTTTACAGCTTCATGGAGTTAACACCTCATTTTTAGGTAGTTTGATGCTGCTCCTGCACAATTCTAGTTTGATGAGTAATGACAGAGAGGTTACAAACTGCATTGGAGTACAATTCTGCTGCTGCTGATGGCCCAAAGTTGCTAAAGTTTATCCCATTTAGTATTGAGATAGTGCCACTCAACACAATGGAGGGTATGCTCAGCTTGAAGACAGGACTTCATCTTCACTGTGCGGTGGTCACTTTCACCGATACCGTCATGGACAGTTGCATCTGTGGCTGGCAGACTGCTGAGGACGATGTCAAGTATGCTTTTCTCTCTTGTTGGTTTCATCACTACTTGTTGCAGAGCCAGTCTAACAGCGATGTCCAACTGGATCAGAGGTGGTGGTGTGAACCATTCTAGGTGACAGAGATCAAAGTTAACCAACCAAAGTATATTCTGTGTCCTTGTCACCCTCTGTGCTCCAAGTGCTGTTCAGAGTCAATTTTGGGAACTCCTCCAACCCTTCACACCACACAATTCCCCAGGCAATTTCTTCTTGACTCTAAGTTAATGGAGTCACTTGCAATGAGATGATTGTGAAGGCCATAAATAGCAACCCTAAAGGCAGTGCTGCTGGATAGCAGAAAATGAGATGTCATTGACATTTTATGTGAATGTTGACCCCTTGTTTGTGGATGGGTATTGCTGAGGTTAGCCTGTAAGACAACAAATAGGAAGCAACTAAAGCTCTTATCTCTGAGAAGCACCAGAAGTCAGTCGAGGAACCATTTCAGGAAATGCCAAAACTCCACTGGAGAGTAAGATAGGAATGGTAAGGGACCATGGTCCAGGAAGAAAACAGAGAGTAATGAGAATGTGAAGATCAAGAATATTTATGCACTGCAGGAAATTGAACAGTAGTGTGCAATGTTAAGATAGAACTGTTAAAAAGTTGGGACAGTGAAGGATTTGAATAATGTCTGATGTAAATGAATAGGAGACATGTCAACAAGCAAGAGAAGGGGATAAATGATCAGTAGCTGTAGTGAACAAAGAGTAGATTTGACCGAGGAAATTAGTCTCCTGTGGATTGAAGAAAGGACACGTGAGAGAAACTTCAGATTGTTTTAGATCAATGTTGCATAATGTAATTAATTGTTTTGACAAAGTTGGTGTTGAAATTGCATTATTCCTGCCCTATCTCATGTCACATTGTCTTTGAGTGGAAAAAGAATGTTATATGAGGACCTGAAGACAGATGTGACATAAATATTAATAAATGTAAGACAAAAAAAAAAGAACTGCAGATGCTAGATCTAAAACAGAAACTAAAAATGCTGGAGAAACTCAGCAGATCTGGCAGTATCTGTAAAGAGAAAGCAGTGTCAATGCTTTGGGACCAGTGAAGGATCAGAGGGGTGACCTTATAGAAGTTTATAAAATCAGGAGGGACATAGATAGGATGAATAGCCAAGGTCTTTTCCCCAAGGGAGGGGAGTCCAACACTAGTGAGATGGGAAATATTTAAAAAGGACCTCAGGGGCAAATTTTTCACACAGAGGATGGTGCAAGTATGTAATGAGCTGCCAGGGGATGGTAGAAGTGGGTTCAGTACAACATTTAAAAGGCATCAGGATGGGTATATGAATGGGAAGGGATTAGAGGGATATGGGCCAAATGGGACTAGATTGAGCACTGCTGCCTCACAGTGCCAGAGACCCGGGTTCAATTCCTGACTCAGGCAACTGACTGTGTGGAGTTTGCACATTCTCCCCTTGTTTGCGTGGGTTTCCTCCGGGTGCTCCGGTTTCCTCCCTCAGTCCAAAGATGTGCAGGTCAGATGAATTGGCCATGCTAAATTGCCCGTAGTGTTAGGTAAAGGGGTAAATGTAGGGGAATGGGTGGGTTGCGCTTCGGTGGGTTGGTGTGGACTTGTTGGGCCGAAGGGCCTGTTTCCACACTGTAAGTAATCTAAGTAATCTAATCTAAGCTGTAAGATTGACTTAGGATATCCGGTTGGCATGGACTAGTTGGACCGAGGTTGACTGGGACTTTGTAAGGTACAATTCTGTGAGTATGACTATGTCAGACTATTGCTTGACTAATCTGTAAGGCAGCTCTCCCACTTTTATCACTAGCCCCCAGATGGTGCTGAAGGGGACTTTGCCAGGTCAACAGGGTTGAGCTTCAGGTTGTTATTGCTGGTACCTTAAATTGAGACTTCATGTAGTTGTGCTAGAAGATGAGCATCAGCTTGAGAATTTACTGTAGTTCTGTCCCTGTCTCCCTGTTTTACAGGTTCATAGCCCCTGGAATGGTAACTCTGCTTCACATACACCATCACCTAAATCAAACATTGGACGAGAAGACAGACTGCTGGGTGTGTGTGTGTGTGCTTAAGTGCACTACATGCAGAGGCTGGTGATTTGGAAAAAGAAGCTGCTGAGATGGGGAATGGATGGGGAGAGAGATTTAGACGTGAGGCTGCTAAATAACTGAGAGAAGAGAGAATGGGTTGGGAAAATAAATGTTTGGTGGGGGAGGGGAAGGGTTAATTTGAGTGTGGAAATGGGGAATTGGGGCTTCACTGAATCTCCTGCCACCACAGAGTATGGAGAGCTTGTTGAAACCTGCATGAGTGCAAAAGCATTATTATTTTATATAAAGTACTTTAAAAAACTGAGAGTTTCATATTTATATGATGTCTATGTTAATATATAGTATGCATATTTTAATAAGTAATTACTAAACTGTTTTATTGCTTTACTGCTGTTTCTTTTTTCTGTTGTCTGGAATCACATTAATTTTCAAATGGCTTCACATTAGAAAACAGTTTGGGATATGGTCTAGGAACAACATGTTCCTAAACATTTACCAGTACTGCTGAAAGCAGCCACCAAAAGGCATCGAAGAGTAACCTTTTTTGACAGTGTCTATTCTTCCATCTTCACACTGGGGAGTGCCTTATCTCCATCTGGAGCTTCCTTTAATGGCTCAGCTAAAGTCAAACGTGCCAGATGGAAATTGCGCTAACATACTACAACCTACCATTCTACAGTGTAGCTCAGTGCCATTCAGCAGTTTACATTTATGTATCACAGGCACTAAGTTAGATTTGAATAAGTTTGTCAAAATTATTCTCTGAGCCAGAAAGCCTGAGTTCAAGTTCTACATGTTCTGAGCAAGTTGGTTTAAAAATACCTGCAATTGTTTCCATAGGTCAGATCTGTACTTGGGCATAACTTATTATGTATCGTTATCTATGATATAACAAAACTAAATAATCAGTGAGGAGACAAACAGATGGCTCGATTTAACTGTCCCAACCAGTGAACTTGAAGGCCGGGGGATATGCTATATTCAGCAGATAGTCTGCTAGCTGCCAAACATCCCATCCTTTCCTGCCCTCACCTCAATTTTCTTATTGATGGGTGGGAGGATATAATGTTGAGAAGCTGTCCCACTGGTGGACCGATTGAGGCCTTCAATTGGGAAATTAATGCCTATTATTCCCTGATTGCCACCAATGGCTTTTAATTAGAAGAGGCCCACATTAAGTGACCAGTCTGGTTTCCTCGCACAGGTTGGCAGTGGCCATCCTTCTTAACTAATCCCCTGGGTCTGTCAGAGGGATAACTCAGTCGCCCTCTCCTTTTCCACTGCTGTTAGCACAATGTCCTAAAGCTCTATTGGTATAATCAAGAGGTGAACAAGTTAGCCATTTAATGTATATAAGGCAGACATTCTTCCTCTGGGCAAGCCCCTGCCCTTTACGTGGTTGCGCGTGCAGGGACTACAGCAGCCTGTATAATTCAGCATAATTAACTTATTTTCATTTTTTCTCCACAGATATTATTAGATTAGATTACAGTGTGGAAACAGGCCCTTCGGCCCAACAAGTCCACACCGACCCGCCGAAGCGAAACCCACCCATACCCCTAACCTAACACTACGGGCAATTTAGTATGGCCAATTCACCTAACCTGCACATCTTTGGACTGTGGGAGGAAACCGGAGCACCCGGAGGAAACCCACACAGACACAGGGAGAACGTGCAAACTCCACACAATCAGTCGCCTGAGTCGGGAATTGAACCCGGGTCTCTGGCGTTGCGAGGCAGCAGTGCTAACCACTGTGCCACCGTGCCGCCCACACGGGCTGTTGAGTATTTCAAACATTTTATGTTTAATCACATGCTTCTAACATTTGTAGTAATTCAATTGTGTACTATTTTCAGTTGACTCAACATCCAGGAAAAACTGCAACACTGAAATTATTCAGCATCACACTTGCAACTTGGAGAACTTTTATCAGTTTCATCATCTATGTCAGATATTAAGCATTAAAAATGAAGACTTTCACAATGGGATTAAATCATTGGATAATTACACACAGGAGGCCATGTTAATCCATCATATCTGTGCTGGTTCTGTTCAATAATCAGTCCTCTAGTCTTACATTAGCCTAGGAATCTTACCTCTTCTGCTTGTTATCCAATTGCTGTTTGAAAAGACACATTTGAGTCTGCCTCCACCACATTCCAAACAATTCCAAATTCTAGCCACTTGCTGTTTTTCCTCACATCACCTCTGATTCTTTTCTCAATCACTTTAAAATTGATGTCGTCAGGGTTGTAATCCTTCCACTAATAATAATTTTTCCCTATTGACCCTATACAGACCACTCATGATTTTGAACATTTCTATTAAATCTCTCAACCTTTCTTTCTCTAAGGAGAATAATCTAACTTCAAGCTATCCTCAAAATTGAAAGCCCTCATCTCCAGAAATTCTCAGAAATCTTTCTGGACCATCCCTAATGCCTCACAAGATTACTAAATCTTGGTGCTCAGAATTAAATATAATGTACCAGTTAAGTCAAAATGATAGTTTATAATGGTTCACTATAAGTTCCTTGCATTTATTCTTGAAGCCTCATTAGTGGGTGGCATCGTGGCTCAGTGGTTAGCACTGCTGACTCACAGCGCCAGGGACCCTGGTTTGATTCCAGCCTCGGGCGACTGTCTGTGTGGAGTTTGCACATTCTCTCTGCGTTTGCGTGGATTTCCTCCAGGTGCTCCAGTTTCCTCCCACAATCCAATGCAGGTTAGGTGAATTGGCCATGCTAAATTGTCCATAGTGTTTCAGGCATGTGTAGGTTAGGTGCATTAGTCAGGGGTAAATGTAGAGTAATAAGGTAAGGGGAATGGGTCTGGGTGAGTTAATCTTCGTATGGTCGATGTGGATTTGTTGGGCCAAATGGCCTGTTTCCACACTGTAGGGATTCTATGATTAACTGCTGTCTCATACTTTCCTGCCATCTTCAATGATTTGTGCATATACCAGGGATTTATCTATTCCTACACACTTTAAAATAGTACTCCTTAATTTGAATTGCCTTTCTTTATTCTTCCTTTCAAAATCACTTCTCATGTCTTTGCATGAAATTTAATGCCGCTAAAGCTTTAAAACCATTACAGTTGGATGTCACATGCACAGTTATCAGATATCAGAGTAGGTGATTAGGAAAAGCTAGTTGCGTTTTTTCAGTTGGATCACTGACCTTCTGCAGTCTGCAATCTCTGGCTCTTCTGGTGTGGGGCTTCCATCCAGCTTCTTCCAGCCAATGACGTATTTGTTAACAGCACCCTGGTGATGGTAGGATCCAGACAATGACCCTAGGACTTGCTGAGGGCTGTTCTGAGACACTATATAGACCTTGGAGGCATCAAGTGATCCACTAGTTTTAGAAACACGTGGTGATGGACTTCCTGAATGATGTGAACCACTAAAGAAGCAGAGATTTGATGAAGGGATAGAAGAAAACAAAAGAACAGTGAATAATTTCAACTATCTTTACCACGGCTCATATTATTCATTGTTATTAGTTAAAGATGATTAGTTAATTCTGTTATCCAGCAATGCTTCAAGTCAGTAATGTATTGACATTTGTGTTGCGGAATGCTTGTAAACACCCACCCAATTAGTATTTTGGACAAACAACCATCACAGTTAGAGTCAATTTATAAATAAGAAAAAAATTCCAAAAAGACAGATTTGGGTCAGACATGAGGAAATTCTTCTTCTCAAGTGGAATGGGATTGATGTTAATTCATTAACAGATAAGAAAATTTAAATTCTAGAAATGATTTGAGAACCAGCTGGTTCCTGTGATGTGGAGTTATAGGCTAAAGTGGATGGACAAGTAGGGAGGGAATTACTGGGTTTCTCATCTATATTTATTGCGTAAAAACATTATGGATGCAAAACACAGCTGGCTAATGAACATGCCAAGATTTTGATGAGAATTTTTCCAAATGGCAGTTGGAGGACTTATTACAAGGGCAATGAAACAGAACTATCCCCTCCCCTCCAGTATGTTATTATAATTAAACGTTCAGTCAAAAGTCTTTACAATTTTCCTTCACTGAAAGCTCATTTAAATGTCTGCATTTCTGGTCATTTTAATTTAACTTACAATTGCAAATCATTCTCATTCCAAAATTCAGAGTGGCTCTTTTTCATAAATAAAGAAATATAACGCCCTTTCAGAATATCTGAAACATGACTGCTATCATCTTGGTTTTTAATCGATGTTTGATAGGGAGCAATTGACCTTGATTGCCGACTTCTAATATTTGTTGAAATGACAGTGGCCTTTCCACATTATTGCTGCATAAAATTAAGAGCAAGACTTGATCATTACTTCTGGCTGTTTTCTGCAGTCTTGGTAGATGTGTTTGGTAGCAGTGGGGGTCAACATTAAATCATTCTCTGCTTTTCAACAAAATTATTTGATAGTTTTAAAAGTATTGAGCAAATATTTTTCCACCTATTAAGATTCACAGTAGAAATTTTCTGTTAAACTAAATGCAAAAAGTATTGTAAAACATAGCTTTAAATTAAGGGGTGGTAGGTATAGGACAGATGTTAGGGGTAGATTCTTTACTCAGCAAGTCGTGAGATCATGGAATGCCCTGCCAGTAGCAGTGGTAGACTCTCCCTCTTTATGGGCATTTAAATGGGCATTGGATAGGCATATGGAGGATAGTGGGCTAGTGTAGGTTAGGTGGGCTTGGATCGGCACAACATCGAGGGCCGAAGGGCCTGTACTGCGCTGTATTCTTCTATGTTCTATAAGAATGGAGCATAAGAATGCCACAAACTGAAAAATATGAATCATATAGATGGCTTTACATAAAAAGGAGAAAATTAATGTTCATAGACACTAATACATAAATTAAAGAGTATTAATCAGTGTAGAAAGTATCATAAATTGAGTATTAATTCATTTAGACATTCAAAAACTGAAGAGCATTAGCTCTTGTCGAGAGGGTTATAACCTGAAGCATATTAATTTATGTTGACAGTATCACAAACAGAGAAGTATTAATTCATGTAATGTCATAAACTAAAGAGTATTAAGTAATAAATAGATGGACAATATTGCATGAACTTGAACAGAATTAATGAACAGACAATATTGCATACACTGAAGTATGAATTAGTATGAATTAAGGGTGTGACATAAACAGAAGAGTAATAAGTTTTGCAGATAATTTAATAAACTGAAGAGTATAATTTGGTAGTGTTGCACGAACTAAAAAGTATTAATTAAAAGAGAGGGTTATCATTTGAGGGTTACCAGTGACATACAGGAGACGATTCAACCCATCAAGTCTACTCCGAAATTCAATGAGATCATGTCTGTTCTGATGATCCTCAACATCACTTCTACCTTATTTCATAACTCTCAATTCCCTTAGTCAGATTTTGAATCACTATCTCAGCCTTGAATATACTGAATGACCCAGTATCTACATTCCTCTGTGGAAAGGAATTCCACGATTTGCTGCCCTCAGAGTAAAACATCCTTTACGATTCTGTTTGAAAAGCCTGATTCCTTGCTCTGAGGTAATGCACTCAGGTTGTTTTGCTTGTGGGAGAGCCTCAAACCAATCTCCATCTACCCTATCAAGCTCCCAAAGAATCTTATATGTTTATCAAGATCTGCTTTCATTCTTCTGATCTCCAATGAGTATGAATCCAACCTATCCAACATCTCCTTGAAAGAAAATTTTTCCATTCCTGGGACCAATCTGGTGAACCTTCCCCACTGTCTCCAGTGCCTGTATAACTTTCTTTAGAAACGGGGGCCAAAATTGATCACAATATTCTAGGTGTAGTCTAACGCATGCCTCAGAGTTTTAGCCAGACCTCCCTACTTTTTATATTCAAAGTGTCATAGAAGTTTGGAACTGTCTTTCACAAATGACAGGTACTTCTTCATATTTTAATATGAGATCAATATATTTTTTCTTAAATAAAGATATTAAGGCATATGTGCTAAAGGCAGGTAATATGCAGTTAGACCCAGATCAGCCAATATCTCATTGAATAGCAGAATAGTTTTGAGGGGACTGAATGGCCTAGTCCTGTTCTTATGCTCCTTTTTATAATTGATTCCCTTTAAATAATGGCTAACATTCAATTTGCATTTCCTGTTATTTGTTGAACTTGGATGCTTTTTTTTGATTCATGAACAAAGACTCACAAATCCCTGCGCTATAGCTTTATGATAGTATTCAACTCTTCTATGCTTCTTGCCTAAGCGCATTACCGCATATTTTTCCACATTACATTGAATCAGCCAAGATTTTGAACATTTACTTTATCGGTCTATATCCCTCCGTATATGATTTTCATTAATTGTGTTCCCATTTATTTGTGTCATATGCAAACTTAGTAAGAGTACATTCACTTCTGTCATCCAAGTCATTAGTATATACTGTAAATAATTATGGCCCCAGCACTGATCCCTGTGGCGTTCCTAGTTAGAGCTTGCCATGCTGAAAATGCCCCTTTTTATCTCAACTCTCAGTCATTTAGAGTCATACAGTCATAAAGATATACAGCACAGAAACAGACCCTTCAGTCCACCTCATCCACACCAGCTATACTAAATAAATCTAGTCACACTTGTCAGCATCTGGTCTGCATCCCTCTAAACTCTTCCTATTTGTATAACCATCCAAAAGCCTTTTAAATATTGTAATTGTACCAGCCTCCACCACTTCCTCTGGCAGCTCATTCCAAGCACGCACCACCTTCTGCCCCCTTGGATAACTTTTAAATCTTTCGCCTCTCACCTTAAATCCATGCCATCCAGTTTTGGATTCCCAGAACACGGTGAAAAGATCTGATCTATTCACCTTATCCATGCCCCTCATGATTTTATGAATATCTGTAAGGTCACCCCTCAGACTCTGATGCTTCAGGGAAAATAGCACCAGTCTATTTAGCCTCTCCCTATAGTTCAAACCCTCCAATATTGGAAATATCCTTGTAACTCTTTTCTGAACCCTTACAAGATTCACATCCTTCCCATAGCAGGGAGAACATAACTGCACAGAGACTTCCAATAGTGGCCTAACCAATGTCCTGTACAGCCAAAGAATGATCTCCCAACTCCTATATTCAATGTACTGACCAATAAAGGCAAGCATACACAATGCCTTCTGCATTATCAATCTACCTGCGACTTCATTCTCAAGGAACTATGAACCTACACTCCAAGGTCTTTGTTCAGCAACACACTCTGGATTAGAGGTGCTGGAAAAGCACAGCAGTTCAGGCAGCATCCGAGGAGCAGTAAAATCGGTGTTTCGGGCAAAAGCCCTTCATCAGGAATACAGGCAGAGTGCCTGAAGGGTGGAGAGATAAATGAGAGGAGAGTGGGGTGGGGAGAAAATAGCATAGAGTACAATAGGTGAGTGGGGGAAGGGATGAAGGTGATAGGTCAGGGAGGAGGGTGGAGTGGATAGGTGGAAAAGAAGAAGATAGGCCTATTGTACTCTATGCTTTGGGGTTGGGATGGGAAAAGGAGTGGGATGGATAGGTGTTGTAGTACCTAGAGAGAGAATAAAAGGGGGAAGCAGATAAAATGACTACTTGTATGTAAGCTGGGGAAGAAATTAATGCTGAATAGTGATAATGGAATTGTGAATATTTGAAAATAGGTTGGCTTTGCTGGGTGCAATCCATGCAGAATACGACCAGGGAAGTGGAAGTGGAAAACAAACATGGAGGGAGGCGTTCATACTCAGAACTTCTTAAATTTAATGTTGAGTTCTGAGTGCTCTAAAGTCCTAGATGGAAGACAGGGTCATAGAGTCATACAGCATAGAAACAGACCTTTTGGTCCAACTATCCCATGCTGACCATGTTCCCAAAATCAACTAGTCCCACCTGTCTATGTTTGGCCACATCTGTCCAAACCTTTCCAATTCATGTACTTCTCTAAATGTCTTATAAATATTGCAACTGTACCTACATCCATAAATCCTCTGGTAGTTCATTCTACACACTAACCACTCTGTGTAAAAAAGGTAGCCCTCATATTCTTTCTAAATCTTTCTCCTCTTGCCTTAAAAATATGCTATTCATATTATCTATACCCCTCATGATTTTATAAACCTCTATTAGGTCACCCCTTAACCTCCTCAGCTGCAGTGAAAAAAATCCCAGCCTATCCAGCCTCTTCCTACAACTCACACCCTCCAGCCCGAGCAAAATCCTCAAAATCTTTTCTGAACCTTCTTCCTATAACATGGCAATCAGAACTGCACATAGTCATCCAGAACAGGCCTCACCAACATCCTGTACAACCTCAGCATAATGTCCCAACTCCTATACTCAAAGGTCTGAATGAAAAATGAAGACAAACGTGCTAAATGACTTCTTAACCACTCTGCCTACCTGTGATGCAAATTTCAAAGAATTATGCACCTGAATCCCTAGGTCTCTCAGTTCTGCAACACTATGCAGAGCCCTACCATTAAATTGTATAAATCCTGCGCTTATTTGTTTTATCAAAATGCAATACCTTGCATTTATCCAAATTAAACTGCATTTGCCACTCCCCACTCCATTGACTCAGTTGATCAAGATCTCTTTATAATCTTAGATAACCTTCTTCACTGTACACCATACCACCAATTTTGGAGCTATCTGCAAACTTACCAACCATGCTTCCCATGTTCTCATCCATATCATTTAGATAAGCGATAAACAAAAGTGTTCCCAGCACTGTTCTCTGTGGAGTACCACTGGTCACAGGCCTTCAGTCTGAAAACAACACTTCAGCACTACCCTCTGTCTCCTATTGTAAAGACAATTTTGTATCCAATTTGCAAGCTCATTCTGAATCCCATGCAATCCAACTTTATTAATTAGGCTACCACGTGGAACTTTATCAAGGGCTTTACTAAAGTCCAAGTAAACAATGTCTACCTTTCTGTCTTCATCAATCTTTTTGAGTTTTTTGAGGAATTAACCAATCAAGCATTGCAGCAGACCTGAGACAGAAATGTTGGCATGGGAACATGGTGATGCGTTGAGATGGTGGGAACTGAAAACTTGGAGTTATTTTTATAGAAAAAGCAGAAGTGTTCGACCAAACGATCACTCAGTCTTTGTTTCATCTCCCCGGTGTAGAGGAGACTACATAGTGAGCAATGAATACAATAGACCAGATTGAATCAGGTATGGAAGGTGTGTCTTCTACGAGTCAGCCAATCCTCTATCCATGCTGATATATTACCACCCAACACAGTAGCCTCATGTGTGGTACCTTATCACTATGAGGTGAAAAATGTGTTGCTGGAAAAGCGCAGCAGGTCAGGTAGCATCCAAGGAGCAGAAGAATCGACGTTTCGGGCATAAGCCCTTCTTCAGTTATGTTCACTATGTTTGACAGTGTCAAATTATGAAAGTATTCATTCTTGTTGACAATACAGCATGATTTACAGTTACAAAATCCTGTTACAGTTACTAAATCCTGTCAGGATTTGGACGCAGGTCAATGACCAGAGGACACAGATATAAATTAAGTGGCAAAATAACCAGGGGTAAATGATAATCTTTCTTCTAACACAACAAGTTTTTATCTGAAATACATTGCCCAAAGGGCAGTGGAAGCAGATCCCAAAGTAAATTTCAGAGAAGAACCTGAAAACATACTTCAAGCAGCTGAGGAGAGCAGGAAGCAAGGGCATCATTGAGCTATATGGGAAAAGGAAGGAAATTAGATTCATTACACATTTGCTCTAGTCACAATGGATGAATGACTTCCTTTTGTGCTGCAAGATTCTAAAGAATTCCAAATGTAGATTGTCAAGATCCTTTCCTATTGATTAAGCAGTATGTCACATCTGGTAATGCTACCCTCAAATAGTTTTTTAATATTAAGATATTTAAGCAAGTTGATCTGTATTCAACAATGTTTTGATTGGTGTTCTTCAGAGAGCACTCAACATGATTCACATGGAGTACTGTAGAAGTTTGGGAGCCACATTATAGGAAAGATGTAAATACATTGGGGAGAGTTCAGAAGGGATTTACAAGTATAGTTCCAGGAATGAAACACTTTAATTATGAGGGTAGATTGAAGAAGTTGGTTCTGTTCTTCTTGGAGACAAGACGGCTGATAGGAGTTTTCAAAATCAGGAACAAAATTTGGACAGAGTAAATAGGGGGAAATTGTTCCCAGTCAAAAGAAAAAAGGGCGACTGTCATAGCTTAAAAGTGATGTGCAAATGAAGAAAGGGAGTGTGAAAAATGCTTATTTACACATCTAGTAGTTAGGGTAAGGAATGTCTGGCCTGGAAATGTGACTGACGCAGGTTCATTTGGGGTATTCAACAGAGTGTTCGATAATTATTTGGCTAGAAATGATAGACAGAGGTACGGGGAAAAGACAGGAATTTGGAACTGGACAACAGAACAAGCTCAGCAATGATGGGCCAAATAGCCTCCTTCTGCACTGTAACAATTCTGTGATGACTAAACAGATGGTTGTTGGTGCATGGAATGCTTTCAATGGGAATAGTTCAGGCAAAGGTCATTGCATCTTTGAAGGCAAAAGCAAGGCAAGTACTTGGAGCAAATGTCCACAGCTAAGGTGTGAAAGTAGGATTAATGCTGAATTTCTCTTTCAAACACATTCATAGATGCAATTATCCAAATGATTTCCTTATAAGTTGTAAAATTCTGCAGTTCACAAACGTTTTCTACAGTTGCAAAACACACTCCAGATTGGACTTCTACAGAAGCCCGAGACACAGCTCTTTCAGACAAGCACCGCTGACAGTATAATCATCCTTAGTTATCAGTGCCATCAGTAAATTAAGGCAGTCAAAACATTGAAGTGCATGCTTCCGAAACAAGCAATATTGTACTTCCTTGTTGTTTTGATCAAAAGTC
Source organism: Chiloscyllium plagiosum (assembly GCF_004010195.1). Lineage (NCBI taxonomy): Eukaryota > Metazoa > Chordata > Chondrichthyes > Orectolobiformes > Hemiscylliidae > Chiloscyllium > Chiloscyllium plagiosum. Next base: position 37,838,061 of record NC_057712.1, read on the forward strand.
CCAAAGTAAATGTTCTGTTTCATAATGCCAAAGATAATTTAATCTAATATAAATACACATTGATAATGTTATGTTTATTTGCTGAAGTAGGAATTATCTGTACCTGGAATGTGAGGAGATCTCACTGAGATCACCGGTACTTCCTTGGGTAGCAAGGCTGGCAGAAATTGCAGCAGTGTAGTTATGAACGCTGTATGATTTTGCTTGTCCATCTTCAGGCCCTCCATCTTCACAATGATCCACCCACTGTACCATCTGCTCTGCCCTGCTTTGTACAGCTGATCTGTTGCCAGTTAAATGAACCGTGCCCATCAATGGTGGTGGCATACATGGAGCTGTGTCGATCCCACTATCAGTGGAGGCCCCTTTAATGTACGTCAAGCCCAGCAATTCCGGGTCCATTAAGTCACCAGAACCAAACTGTTTATCATCACTATTGCTGGATGCATTACTGGACAGAGTATTGCTGCTGGAATGGCTTGAGCAATTATTATCGGTAATCTAAAGATGAGGAAAAGGGATACATAACCCAGAATAATAAATATTTCCTGGTGCACTTAAATACTTATTTAACAATAATTATAGTTTTACTCTAAAAGCCCTTGTACTATGACCAGAACTGAGTCATGTTTTAGGACAAGATTAATAGTATATTTTAATTTTCACATTAGCATTTAAAGTACAAATATTATAAAACAAAATGAATGGAATTGCTAACGATCATGCCCTTTGACTCTTGGGCAGTGAGTTATAAAAATATAGTGTGGTGTGATCTCATTATAAAAATCAACTTATGCTGTATTTATAACTATTGGCTCTAAAAACATGCATACAAGCTGCACTATAACCCAAGATCACCCAAGTGCCTTCATTATCTCCAGATAAAGTCCATAGACATACTAACTTACAAAAATACTACCTTAATACTAATACAAATATCAGGGAGCATGCTTAGAGAATGCACAAAAGTGTGCCTGTATTGCCTTTCCCAAACCAATTTCATAAGTGGATATCTCATCATCAAATGGTATAATTGCATTAATTGACATGGTTACATTTGACACAGATTGTGAGAGATTGTTTGATCATCTCTTTGTAGGCGCTGTTGCTTTCATTGAGCTCTAATGAAAAAGTGAAGCCACTTGTGCTAATTACTGTTAATTAAATTGAAAATGATTTGGAGAAAATGCCCCATGGCAAGGTTAGAATAAACATTTTTGTTAACTCAAATAAATTTTTGTTATTGAAACAATACATTTCAAATAAAATTACAAAGGGCACATCAAGATTTACTAAATGAACAGAAGGAGTATTCTGGTAAAAATGTGATGTGACATTGCAAAGAATTTAAAGACAGAGGGATTTCATGACCTTACTGTGTATAGCAACTAAACGATCTCTCTCAAGTTTACTCCTCTAATGCAAATACTGCTGTAAACAAGGATGGACACCAAAAGTAATGAGAGAAGAAAGCCCTAGAATCAAATTTCACAAGTTTTTGTTTTTGCAGTTCAAACAATTATACCCAGTGCCCAAGTATTAGCGCTGTTTCTGTAAAATAGCAAAGAAGTTGAAATGATACAGCTGATGTTGCTATTTGCCAAGTTATTTAAACGTTCAAGTTGGACATTTTGAGTGAGATGACATACTCTTAAGTGGCATCTGTTGTCAATGCGGACCAGAATCCTCCAGCACCACTGTGTTTGCTTCTAACACTGGCTTGAATTCTAACTGCTATATATACAGGGCACATAAATGGAGCACAGAATGAAAGCGCTATTACAGGACAAATATTGGAGCTATGTACCATGAACAGTTACTGTATAGATAAATGGAGTCTCCACTATTACATTTCAAGTAAATTGAGCTCTGCATAGTGTACAGTTCACATATTGGAGCCATGTATGGTGCGCAGTTACTGTTCAGACAAATGGAGCTTCACATCGTTACAACTACATTTCAGATAAATTGAGCTATTCACAGGTTACAATTCAAGTAAATGGAGCTCTGCACAATTACGTTTTCATTTAAGATAAATGGAGCTCTGCACTGCGGTTTGAACTCCATACTGCCTGACATAACAGTGCAAAGATGTTGTCAGATCTAAGCTGCCACATCCACACACAGGGAAGGGTGTCAAGCCAGAGATCTATTTTACCGTATTATTATACAAGATAATACATTCCTATTTTACAGAAACATAATGGTAAATACACTAACCAAACATACACGTGATACTATGATCTGAAGCCGTTTTGCTGAAGGCTTTTAACTTGACATTGTCCATTAAACAAGAGTGAAGGGCAATGTGACAACTATTTCCCATCCTGACCCCTCATCTCTATTTTGGAAAAAGCCTACCTGGTGATGTGCAAAAGTAGCTCTGAGAAAAACACTCTGCCCTCCAGCAGGTTTAATGTTTGCTCAGCAGCCCTCACAGCTCCAATGCAGGCAGTGACAACACAACAGAATGTGGAGCAGATAACTGCATGCTGGAAATAAAAACATAAGCACAGATCTGCTCACAACAGTTCCTGATGGCTAGTGAATCTTACATGTAAAATCTTATTTGGAGATTCTTTGCCAATGCTTTCCCTTTGCAGTCCCTTGTAGGAATTCAGGATTTTTGTTGATGGGACATGCCATCTGGGCTCTGGAAGAGAAAATAATTTAGGAAAAAAATTGGTGAAAATTTTGATCAGTACTTAAAGGAAGTCATAAAATGAGAGATAAATTTTCAAACTTTTATTTGACCTTATAGTGCTTTCAATTCTTTTCTTCAATGTTGATACAACCTGAGCTTATTGCTGCCAATAAATCAGGGAATAAGACTGTCCCATAGTCACAAGGAAGGAAAGTCACAGAGCATGAGAACCGACCCTTAGGTCCAACTGGTCCGAACCGACCAGATATCCTAAATTAATCTCGTTATATTTGCCAGCATTTGGCCCATATCCCTCTAAACCCTTCCTATTCATATAATGAATCCAGATGACTTTTAAATATTGCAATTCTACCACCCTCCACCACTTCCTCTGGCAGCTCATTCCATACACGCACCATCCTCCTCGTGAAAAAGTTGCCTCTTGGGTCCCTTTTATATCTTTCTCCTCTCACTTTAAACCTATGCCCTCTAGTTTTGGACTCCCCTACCACAGGGAAAAGACCTGGAGTCTGTGTGGAGTTTGCATGTTATTCCTGTGTCTGTGTGGGTTTCCTCCAGATGCTCCGGTTTTCTCCCACTGTCCAAGGATGTGCAGTTTGGGTGGATTGGCCAGGATAAATTATCCATAGTGTCCAGGGAGTGCAGGCTATGGTGGGAAATGGAGGGTTACAGGGATGGAGTAGGGAGGTGTGTCTGGGTGGGATGCTCTTCAGAGGGTCAGTGTGGACTCAATGAACCAAATGGCCTGCTTTCACACTGTAGGGATTCCATGTTTCTATACTTCCACTGCCTTTATACTCTTCTAGGGATTTATTCAATCCCTGTTGTCTCTACCTGACGTATGCTTCCTTCTTTGTTTGACCAGAACCTCAATTTCTCCACTCATCCAGCATTCCCTTCACACTAACAGGAACACACTGTCTGTGGACTCTCATGATCACATTTCTGAATGCTTCCCACTTTCTAGCCATTCATTTACCTGCCTTGACCAACTTTTCAAAGTTCTTGCCTAATATCGTCAAAATTGGCCTTCCTCAAATTTAGAACTTCAACTTTTACATCTGGACTATCCTTTTCCAACATTACTTTAAAACTAGTTGACTTGCCAACTTTAAGGGCATTTAAATGGTCATTGGATAAACATATGGATGATAATGGAATAGTGTAGGATAGACGAGCTTCAGATTGGTTTCACAGGCTAGCGCAACATTGAGGGCCGAAGGGCCCTTACTGCACTGTAATGTTCTATGTTCTATGATCACTGGGCCCAACGTTCTCCCCAACTGACACGTCAGTCTTACTTAATAAGCCCTGCCTTATTTCCCAAGATTAGGCCAAGTTTTGCTCCTTCGCTAACAAATTTGATTCTTGATTTCCCGCTGACTATTGAGGGGTGTGGGTCGATAGTTCAATCCCAATAAAGTGATCATCTCTTTCTTATTTCTCAGTTCCACACAAATTACTTCCCTGGTTGTGTTCCCAAGAATATCCTCCTTAAGTCCAGCTGTAATGTTATCCTCCCCTCTCTCTCTCTCCTTTTGATCCTTCCATACACTGGAACATTAAGCTGCCAATTCTGTTCATCCCTGAACCATGTCTCTGTAATTGCTATGATATTCCAGTCCCATGTTCCCACCCATGCCTTGTGTTCATCTGCCTCACCTGTTAAGCCTTTTGCATTGAAATAAATGCAGTTTAATTTATAGTCCTACTTCATTCTCTGATTTGTTCCTGCCTGTCTTGATTGTTTGACTGCTTCTTTCCCCAACTGCACAAGTCTCAGACTGATCTCTTTCAGTCAACATTAAGTTGGTTACTACTTCTCTTTACGACAGATCTTTTTGAACTACCTAGATTAGTTCTTCTTGGACATTGCCAAACAGTAAGGACTCTATCTGCCCTATGTCTCACCCTTATGCGTTCTATATCTTCCCTCAAGCAAGTTCTTTTAGTTGCTGGCAATTATTTGGATTTTCTTTCCCTCCTGACTACATAGTAGAACTGCTCCATGGTTAAATGTGGCTTCCCACTAAGCCTCCAGGTCAACAGAGGCACCTAACCCAGCCTGTTTGCAAATAGATGGGTGTCTAGTACAAAACTGATAGGACTGCAGGGAAAGAGACACACTATTGGCAGTTCCTGTGTGGATTTACTAATCTGCTGTCAGTAATAATATTTCTCACTACTCCCTTGTTTACCTAACGTCAGAATTGAAAATTCAAGGTTCATAAAGAAATGCAGCCTATAACATCCCCAGGGATTGGGTCCTCAGCAAGCATTTCTGCAACATTTTCTTGCAAGTGGATTTGTCAATTTCCATCTACATTCAGTTTTCTGACTGTTGCCCTTCTAATATTTCTTGGTTGCTTCACTCTTGGTATTGAACTCTCCACAAGCATCAAAACTTCTGTCAAAAAAAGGTCAATTTTTTCTTTTCTACAAATCATTTTCTTTCCTCTGCCAAAAATCACTATTCTTTGAAACTGCACTGATCACAATCAGCAACAATGCTGTATCTTTGCTACTGAAACAAATCTAAATGTGTAAGGTGCAGTATGCCACAGCTTCTTTTGGCAGCAGGGGATACAGGAGAACAGATTAGTTTCCCACTAGGCCCTTTCTCCATCTCCCAAAGTGTCTTGCTACATGAGTATCATTGCCAACAGTTTTGCATTTTTTTAAAAGTTGGAATTGCAACTATATGTGCCTCCGATGATGGAAACACCCATACAGTCCATTTACATTCAAGCTGACCATTTTGCTACACAGGATAATTAAGTGATTTCTGAATTCACCTATTTACTGTTTAATGACAAATATAGCAAAGAAAATATTGGCTGACTTTGTTTCTCAAAATCAATTGATTATTAGAACGAGATTAAACATTATACATGAGAGAAATGAATGCCTAACAATACAATATTAATAATATTCCAAAAAGTGATTAAACAAAGTCCAACTCGCTTAGAACTCTAGTCTCCAGTTCACCCAGAACTTCACTGTTCACATGTTATCTTGTACAATCAATCCTGCTCTCCAAGATTCCACTGCTCCCTATCTGTCTGATATTTAAAAAACATTTCTTTATGGGTTCCTTCGTGGTTCTTCCTCTGCACCACACATTTCTCACTCAGAATCCAAACTACTGCTGTCTTTACTTTGCTATATGTGGATGACACAGCTTTGGGCCAACATGCTCAAGTGGAATCAACTTCCTGATTCCCTGTACTGCATCTCACCCTGCTACTAAACCTATCCATCAGTCATATTCCCTAGCATTTTCTATTAATTCTGCTTCAGTTCCCCGAGTGAATCTGACAAGATATTTTGCTGCCTTACAATTGCTTGTGTTTTGACTGTTATTGGTTAGAGTCACCACTGGTACTTTTACCAGTTACCTCAAATCTGTGATCACTGGTTATTCATTCTTCTGTCACTGGAAATAGAAGAGTAAGTTGCACAGTTAGAGTGAAGGATTCTTTGACAGCATGGGAGTGATTCAAGGGAATTGTGAATGTGGTGGCTGGGTGGGGTGGTGGTGGAGAGGTACTTTAATCAAGGTTTACCCCAAGAAATAAAGTCCCCAGAGCAGGTGGTGGGTGGGACAGGAAAAGAGGCATGATCCGTGAAGCTTACCTGGACTAAGACCAACAGCAATGTGATGTCATCAGTACAGGGAAAGCAACTGACTGGTGATAAGATTTGGTCAGTATTTGCAGTCTTTAAATGAAAGTTGGGTATTTAAGTCTTTTGACTGCTTTGTCTCCAAGAAATAGCTTGTTAAGTTTTTATTGTTAAGTCCATACTTATTCTCAGGATAAATTATTCTAAGTTTTCAGAGTTACAGGATGGGGAAGGGCTAAGTGGAGTGCATATCCTGCAGTATTTCTGAAGTCATCAACATTGGCCCAGATAAACATATATGCAGAAGTATGATTGGCTGCACAAACGTGAGCTCTGGGCTTTGGAACTGGAGCAGTGGCTGGACTCAAGTTTTTACTTCATACAGGCATAGCACTGTATGAAAAGCAGTGGTGCAGTCCTTGTCTATATTTAAAGCTAAGGTAGATAGATTCGTTATCAGTAGGGAATCAAGAGTTATGGGGAAAATGCAAGAAAGTAGACATGAAGAATGTCAGATCAGCCATAATCCTATTGTATAGCAGAGTAGGGTCAAAGGGCCAAGTGGCCTGCTCCTCTTATTTCTTATGGTCTTAGGACCAGAGCTTAGGGTTTTGACAGTCATTGCTGCAATGACTATCTTCCTATCTGGAGATCTGGGTCATTAAAACAGATCAACAAGAAGAGACAGACAGTAAGATAAACCAATGTAGGAAACAGTTTCAAAACTAAGAAATATAAAGGTGGAATGATTAAGTTCCTCTGCTCTACATGTTCTTTTACTTTCTTTTCTTCTCACTTTTTAGCAGTTCCGGGGCAGCTTGACAGGAAGTGAGTCCTGGGGCAGCGTGAGGGAAAGTGAGTCCTTCGGCAGCACGAGTGGAAGTGAGTCCTGGGGCAGCGTGAGGGGAAGCGAATCCCGGGGCAGCGCGGGGGGAAGCGAGTCCCGGGGCAGAGCAACTTATCTTGGTGCAGCTGAGTGCCAGTGTGGAGCAGGCTGGAGGCTTGGAGTGAAGGGAGACAGTTGTTGGACTGGGGCCTGGTGCAGGTGGTCAGACCACATGCTTAGCTGCTATTTGAAATTCTTTACTGGACTGTAATATCAAGCCTTTAACTATATTGTAGCTATCTTATTTCTAACTTATTTTTTAGACAGTGTACGTAATGCTACTACTTTTCCTTTTATTCCTCTTTTGTGCCCAAGATTTGCACTTAGGTACCTGCACCTAAGATGGCACCATTGGAGACAACCGTTGTAAAAACTTTTCACTGTACTCCTGTACTTTTATTCTATTCTATTCTATTCATTGGTGGAGCAATTAAAATCGAGGTGTGCAAGAAACCAAAACTGAGGAATTGCATTAATCCTGGAGGATTCAGGACTTCTGAAGATTGGAGAGGAGGGATGGGGCTTCAGAGGAATTTCAAACCAAGTTGAGAAGTTAAAGTTAAGACACTGCTTTACCAGAAGCCAATAAAAGTCATCCTGCATCGGGCTGATGGTGAACAAGGCTTGGTGGGTGTCAGGATATGGCAGCAAGGTTTTGATCTCGGGTAGAAAGAGGGAGGTTGTCCAAGGTGGGTGCTGGAATAGTTGAGTTGCATGGTAACAAAGACATTGATGAAGCTGAAGCACGGGCAGAATTGGGAGATGTAAGAAAGATGTTAATAGACAGCCTGAGAAATGGTGTGAATGTGTGGGTGGAAATTTCTCTCTGAGTCAAATGATCCTAAGAAATAGGAGCAGAAGTAGACTATTTGGTCCCTCAAGACTGCTCCATCATTTAATAAGATCATGGCTGATCTGTTAGTTTTGATTTCTACATTCCCACCTATCCTAGTAACCCTCAATTTCCCTGCTTAATAAGAATCTATTCACCTCAGTCAAAGGCTCTGTTTCTACCAGCTTATAAGGCAGACAGCTGCAAAATCGCATAACACCCTTACAAAAAACATCTCTCCTAATCTCTGTCCCTAAAGGGCAAATCCTACTTTTAAAACCGTGCCCTCTAGTCCTGGACTGACTCACAAGAGGAACCATCCTTTCTGCTTCCAGCATGTTAGGACCATTCAGAATCTTACAAGCTTTAATAAAATCTTCCCTCATTGTTCTAAGTTCCAGTGGAAACAAGGGCAGCCTGTCCAACCTATTCTCATAAAACAACTACTCATTCCATGCATCAATCTAGTGAACCTCCTGTGAAGTGCTTCCAATTTATTTACATCCTTCCTTAAATAACACCAAAAAAATGCAGGATTTTCAGGTTATGGTCTCAATGCCTTTTATAACTGAAGCATAACATCCTTACTTTTATGCTCAAATCCTCACATAATTATTTGCAGAACCTGCAATGTAATCTTTTGTGACTCATGCACCACAACACCTAAATTGCTCATCAACTGCGAATTCTATCAAATATGATGCTATGGCGACAATATATTTCAGTCTTAAACAGAGTCAAGGCAAGGGATGGAATCAACAAGCAGGGAATAGGGAGCAACATTTGGGTCAAAGATAAAGCATTGATCCTCTCAATATTTTGCTGGTGAATTACTGCTCATCCAGTATTGAATGTCAGACAAGCATACTAACAATTTAAAGGAGAAAGCGAGGACTGCAGATGCTGGAAAGTCAGTGTCAAAAAGTGTGGCACTGGAAAAGCATAGCAGGTCAGCCAGCATCTGAGAAGCAGGACAGCCGACGTATCGGGCATAAGCTCTTTATCAGATTCCTGATGAAGGGCTAACTCCCAAAACATTAACTCTCCAGCTCCTCGGATGCTGCCTGACCTGCTGTGCTTTTCCTGTGCCACACTTTGATTACTAATAATTTAAAGACATTGAAGGGATCAAGATGATGTATAGCTCAATTCACCAATGTAGATATGGAAACAAGTACTGTGCTTTTGAATGATGTTTTCTCAATACTAGAGTATCAGTGCTCCAACTGAATCATGTAAATGCAGAGTAATATATTTATTTCTTTTGATTTAAACACTCGCAGGAGTTAAAATGTTGCAGGTTTCAATTATCAAGCAAGACATGTGTTGAATTTGTTGTGATTATAACATAATCACATTTTTAAAATTAAAACATTACTCCAATTTAGTAAATTGATTCCAAATGTGGAACTTACCAACACTTCTGGTCCTCTCCAATGTGCCATCTCGTTCTCTTGGTGCGTCATATTCTGTCAGAGCACTGGTTGAACCTTGATGATCGTGTAAAACAGGGGATTGGCACCTTTTAATAAAAAGCAGGATGTTAATAATATCAGTGGGATACAAATTCATTCAACAGCGATACAATTTCACATAGCTGCTAAAAATAATCTAAAAAAATAAGCTGTTGATCTAAATCTAATTTCGACTTCAGGATTCAGAACTAAATAGATACAAAGCTGATATTATCATTATATTGACCATGCAATTATCTGACTGGGAGATTTTGAAAAGATATTTTACTCTTCCATTAAAAAATACACATTAATGTACCACTTCAACAATCATCAATTTCTTAAAGTACTTCACAATCAATATTAGATGTGAAGTCTAATCACTGGCTATGTAAGGAAATATAGTTATCAATTTACACACAGTAAACCCCAACTAACAGCAATTTGCAATAAATAGTTAAGTTGCTTTGGTGCAGTTGATCAAGGGACATAAAGGACACTGAAAGAGCATGTGAATCAACTGGAACAGGAAGAAGTGCGTCACCCATTCTCATAATGCTGTATAATTGAATGATTACCTGCAGATTATATAAATGTAAACTGTTAATCTTCATTAATTATTGAGTGTGCTATGCATCAGTGGGGTATTTGTTGTTGTGCAATCATGCTGTAATCCAATCTAGCATTGAACAGCTCACTAGCTGAACAGTGCTGATTTGAAACAGGCCCTGATATGGCAATTATCATGGAAATAAATGAAGTACCATATTTTTTCTTTATGCAATAAATGGGCTTTTAATTATAAGTAAACATATCAACAGGAAGCATATAAGACTCTTGCAAAACACCAAGATTCCACTCAGAACTTTGGAATTTAAAAACAAATTTCTTCTCACATGTAAATAATGCAACAGACTCCTTGATTATTGGAAGCTATCCTTTTTAGGAATCGCAGTTCAAAAAGGTTCATGCTTCACTTTGCATTTGATTTGAGCCACAGCTCCCATCTTAAACCTGTATCAACTTTGAAGAGCAAGACAGACCTTTCCTTTGTTCATCATCTTGTTTTATTTAATGTGTTGTGCAGTTTTAATGCAAAACATGATTCTGAATCCTTAGAAAAAAAAACTATGTTTCTCGACCTTCATGATAAAAATACACACTTAAATCCTTGACTGTAAATCTGATTGATCGTCTATAGTAAATGCAAACATTTAAGTAAATGCCACAATTACTCAGCTGCCTACTTATTGAAATTCCTTCTTTCCTGAAATTAATCAAAACATTATCTTGTGTGGCTCTGGGGAAATCCCTTAAAAGTTACCCCAAAACCCTTCCATTGGCCACTGCACACATCCTTGGTTGTACGTGACTTTACTCTTTTATTTTTAAAAAATTAACATTGTGTCTCACAGCTGCAAGTAAGTGACAAATGTAAAAAGTTAGCAATAAAGCAAGGAGAAATGATGAAGCATGGATGAATCAGAGTTATTAGCAAGAGTGCAGTGATGGCTTTGTGGAAACCTGGATCAGATAGTCTACGCAGAGAATTCGTGCTGTATGGTGCAACATGTCATTAAACTAAAGCCCAGATGGCACTCTCAGCTAGGACAAAAGATTAGAAGCGGGGAAGTTCTCCCCAGTACCCTGATCAACATAGATCTCTCAACCAGCATATCAATTAGATTACTTAGTCATATACCTTGCTGCTGTTTGAGTTTGCTGTGCGCACCTTTCATCAACAGAACTGAGATGACAGTTCAAAATTATTTCACAGTGATAAAGTGTTTTGGAATGTTGTGAGGTCATGATAGCTGTTGCATAAATGTCAGTCTGTAATTATTTAATTAGTCAGCAACCTTGAAAATGCGTTGGAATTCTAGCTGAAATCATCAAAATAAATTGTTCACATCTTGTGCATCTGCTACAACCATTCTTACAGAACATTAAATGTGAAACTCACTTTTAGAACACTTGATTGAAGTTTCAATAATTGTAATCTTAAACTAATCAGCTATAATTTCAATTACATTGATGTGCCTTATGTTAAATAAGTTTTGAAAGGTTCAGTTGCTTCTGGAGTTGGTTCTCTTTGAAGCGTGTTGACAAAGACCCAGGGTCCTGTAAAGTTGGGAAATGCTTGTGCCATGAATCAAAAAATATTAGTACCTGGAATGCTTTGCTCAGATGGAGGTGACCATTTCCTACATGTAATAAGAAGTTTGCTGAGACACATTTGATTCAACAGTTCACACTCTTCCAGTGGAGAAACTTTCCAGCTGTACAAATTAGTTTTAAATGTTGCAACAGTAGAGGGAATTGAGGTTGGACTTCTGTTGGTGAATAAGCAATCAACAGTTTTCCACCCTTCCTCTGCTGTTTTTAGGCAAATTTTAACCCATTTATTTCAGATGGTTCATCATCTTAAATAAAATAGCAATGTGGGATAAAATCTACTATAAAGTCACCAGAAATTCAATTAGTGCAGAATTCAACACCAACTCATATTCAATTTATAGCAGCAGCCAAGTGTTTGGATAATTGATTTCAGGCCTCTGAAAGTGTACATCAGAAGATACTCCATACCCATCATATCCGGACTGCTGTCTCCAATGACTGCTGCCACTTGGTCCTGGATCACTCGAAGATGACTGATTGCTGGGGGAGTTTCGATAATGCTGACTGGCATCAGCAACATTGGATTGCGCTAGCTGAGCATTTTCCATATCTTGCATGGATCTGTGAGCCACAGGGAAACAAAAATGAGCCTGCTTTCAGCTCTTCATTTCCATGATGCACAAATAAATATTCATATATTATAGTAATGCAAAGAATTTACAGCACAGAAATCACCCAATTGGTTCATACTGGTATTTATACTTCACATTGATCTCCTCTCACCTCTATTCATTGTGCTCGCAGTTTAACACATATTGACACTATCAAAATACTGACCTGATAAAGTTGCCAAATACTACCCATTATGGTGCCCTGCAGAGCTCAAGAAAAGAGGAGAAAAGGGTGGAGAGGTCTCAGACAAAAAGATCCTCCCAAAATAAGGCAGCTGTGAGGAGCTCACCCCATATTCATCAAGTTGCTCAGCTCAAGGTTTTTTTTGGTCACAGCACACAACTGTGGCTGGATTCTTAGGATATTAAACACTTACCAAGAACTGTCATGCTCGCTCATTTGTTGAATCCATAGAAAGATTGTATATGCTTAAAGAAAACAGCTGGGAGCTCTCTGATGCAGTGGTACATAGCCAATTGACTCATGTAATTGAACTTCCATGAAATTGCCTCGAATAATGGAGTAGTATAAACAAATAAAAGCTGCAATTAACTTTACTGGTGCTGGAAAAGCTGTATCTTGTAAATGTGGCAGCAATTCTGAGGCTAATAATAACTTACAGAAACAGCAATATTGGTCATGGCATTGTCTCTTAGTGAGAACTGCACTCTGGAAATCATTATTTTGCTGTGAGCTTGCAGAAGAATCAATACTGACCCAAACACTAGGGAGGCAGCTGAGAAATTACTAGGGAAGTTCAATAACACAATTTTAACTTCAATTTTTTTTGCATTTTTGGGAAGTTATGGATTTGCATTTGGAATTCTTTGCTTATAAGAGGAGGATGAAGTATAGAAAAGGGCAGGAGAGAGTCAGCATTGTTGATGCCATTAAAGCTCTGCTGCACAGTCAACTGTATTGGAGGGTGTCAAGGCCAAAGAGGTCATTGGTGGAATTCACGCGCAGAGAGAAGGCTGCAGTTCCCACAGAAGCAATTATTGTTACAAGAATTGCAGTCTCAGATGTCATGCCTATAGAAGTAGCAGTTCTCATTAATAAATGTTGCTGGACCATTCCAGGCAGCCTCAGGGAAGTTTAGTGATATTGGTCCAAATTAGCCACGCATCACTATTCAGACAGTTCACAACTGTCATCTGTAAACAAACATTACTGTTAATATTCTATTTTTGTGGAACAAGCAAATCAGAGAATGTGTGAATTCAACATTCAATGTCAGATTTGCCTTGACTTGTGTACAGACCACTTTTGTTTGGACAGTGGACTAAAAAGAGAAATGATGCTGCTTTAATCCGAAGAAACAGTGGAAGAAGATGTTGCAGTTAAAATGAATTATTCATATACAATGTGAATTGTATGGACAATGTTGTCTTATTTGAGATTGTTTGTGGGGGGGCGGTGTTGTTGGCAGCTAGGGAATGATAAACACATTGGCTTTGCGTGCATGCATGTGTCTTCAGGGCTGTTTTGCTCAGAGACAACTTTTGATTTTTTTTGACCAGAACCAGTTGTTGTGCGCTCAGGAGGGCTCAGCATTGTAACAACTACTTCATTGATTCTTGGGCAAGTGGCTACAGCCATGTCGGTGGACAATAGAAGGGGTTCCAGCCTGCAGAGAAAGCAGCTTAATCTGCCATCACTCACCATTTCCTTGCAAACTTTCTTCTTTGTAGAAAGGAAAATGAGTAAATACACCTTCTGAGATATTGAAAGAGCAAATCTTCAATCAATGAAAGACCGAGAATCAGTGCATACACAATCTCATGTCATTAGCAAGGAACTGAATGGAGTTGGAAGAAAGCCAAAAGAAAACATCTCATTGACGTCTGTGACCTGAACTGGTGCCAAAACTGTGCTTCTCTAACATTTTTCTCCTTTCCCCTCCTATAAACTTGTGTCTCGTCTTGTCTGTTTGTACGTGTATGGGACTTTTTAAAAAGGGTAGAGTTTAAATTATAGAGTTAAAATTCATAAATCTTTCTTGCCTTGGTTAAGTTTGTTTTTGATTTAAAAAACGTAACTTTCAAATTAATGGTGAAAACCTGGTGTGCGTATTCTTTCAACTTTTATTAGACAGTGAGGTAAAATTGGACAACTTGGTGGTTCAATCATATTTTCACATTTGTGAATAGTTCAGGAATAGTGGGGATTGATTTGGTCACAAGAGCAGCTCAAGCATGAAGAGTTGTAGAGGAAATGGTTTAACACCCAACAGTTAATGAAGACTAGGCATATAGTGCAGGACCCAAAGTCATTTTGCTTTTTATTTGGTATTTGCTTTTGAATACTGTTGAATGCAATAGTGCCTATGGTGCATGCAATTAGTTCCAAGTCTAAAGCACAATGTTTGCAGGTATATGCATAGGTTAGGAGGTAGTGAGGTGAGATGGTGAGAATGAGGAAGGAGGCGATTTAGAAGAACAGCAACGATAGATTATTGTACAGTTATGGAAATTGAAAAGTGTTTCCGCAGCCTCAGAATTGATTCCAGAATGGCAAGTTGTCAGGGTTCATAATGCCATCTGAGCAGTTGCAGGACATTGAGGAGGGAGGGTGAACAGCCAGAGGTTGTGATCCATATTGGTATCAGCAAAATAGGCAGAAAAAGAGTGATGAGGCCTTTTTAAGAACTATTGTAGAGACTAACACAGAATCTTAAAGCTAGCAAGCTCCAGATTACATGCTAATGTGTGTAGAAATAGTAAAGTTACAATGTTGACTCACCAACAGGAAATATAGAAGCTTTTTTTTAAAAGACTGGAGAAATGCATACAGTGGCATTCCTGAAGGAACAATACAAGAATAACTGTTTTCCTTAATGAATATTACTGATATAAACTTGGGTGTACAGGGCACAATGTCAAATCAGGTGACAATACACTTGAATTATAGTGAGCTGTGAGGAGGATAGTGAAAGATTTCAAGAGGCAGACTGGTGGAATGGGAAAGATGTGGCTGATGCAATTCCATACAACTGTAAAGTGACAGTGTTAGTGGAAAGAATGAAAGGGAGCAGCAATCAAAATTAAGCTGTGCAATTCTAAAGGAGGTGTATAAAGACATTTGGGGGCATTTGTGCATGTCAGTGAAGGTGATAGGACAGGTTTAAAAAGTGGCTAATAGGTACACAGGATGCTGAGCTTTATAAACAGAAGCACAGTACATTATATAGAAGCAGAAAAATTACGATGAATCTTTATAAAGCACTGCTTTTGCATCAACTGAACGATTAGCTTTTAAATTGGTACGACAAACTCTGGAGGGAAGAAACATACAGGGAGAGGTTGATCAGGGAATGGAACTAACTGCTGTATTGATTTGGCAGGCTGAATTGCCTCCTTCTGTAACTGTAATCATTCTATGATTCTAAAATTAGACATTTACTTCAGAATAAAATACAGGCAACTCAAGAACTATAAAGAACAATTCCGGAAATACAAAAGTATCTTGAGATACAGATATGAATGCCCTTCTGACTTCAATATGTAGAACACTGATGTATGCTTTGTAAATACAGGTCTGAAGCTGGTCACGTACAAGTGAGAATAATTAGGTCACATTTTTAAAAAAAAATCCTCTAACACATGTGTACTGGTTATATTTAGAAAACAATGGATTAAGTCCTGTACAAAGTAGTGGTTGCACCTGCATGCGCATTGCTGGTTTCAGTGGAAGTATTAAATATTGACATGTCTCCTTCTCAAGGTTCACAATAAATATATTCCTCTGAATGCTAATATTATACCACATGAAATAACTAACTACTCAATACTTTCCCACGCCTTAAGTTTCTTCGACATTCATAAAGTTCTTCATCTGATACAGAATCAGACTCAGTCTGAAGCTACAGAGGATGGGGATACAATCAATGTTGAGGGTATGGATGTCAGGATACACCTGCCAGCAATTCTTTTCCTCCTTCATTAATTAGAACTCAGCAGTTTATTTTAATCGGGCAAGAGCTTGTGCCCTGTCAAGTTTGACACACATTACAGAATATTTAATATGAAGTGAAACTATAATTTATATAAAATAAACAGGGAAAGTGTTATGAACTACTGTCCTAACGGTCAGGGCTGGCTGAGATAGAATGAATAATAAACTGGTCATCCACTTGGACTCAGAACACTGGGTAGTATGTCATCTAAGGAGATATCATCAATTTCTATTTGGCATCAGCCACTGCTCAGTGGATCATACTTCTGTCTCCTAATCAGTAGGCTGTGGGTTCACAGTATGCTTCATCAAAGACCAGAGTAACATTACTGAGGGAGGTCTGCCCTTTCAGAGGTGTTGTCTTCAGAATGAGTCATTAAATAAATAGCGACCCCATCTGCTTTTTGAAGAAAAATAAATTGCTGGCAAAACTCAGGGAGACAAGAGGGGGGGGAGTGGCATTTTGATAAGGGATAGCATTACAGCTGTACTAAGGGAGGATATTCCAGGAAGTACATCCAGGGAAGTTACTTGGGTGGAACTGAGAAATAAGAAAGGGATGATCACCTTATTGGGTTTGTATTATAGACCCCCCAATAGTCAGAGGGAAATTGAGAAACAAACTTGTAAGGAGATCTCAGCTATCTGTAAGAATAATAGAGTAGTTATGGTAGGGGATTTTAACTTTCCAAACATAGACTGGGACTGCCATAGTGTTACGGGTTTAGATGGAGAGGAATTTGTTAAGTGTGTACAAGAAAATTTTCTGATTCAGTATGGGGATATACCTACTAGAGAAGGTGCAAAACTTGACCGACACTTGGGAAATAAGGTAGGGCAGGTGACTGAGGTGTCAGTGGAGGAGCACTTTGGGGCCAACGACCAAAATAGTGATGGAAAAGGATAGACCAGATCTAAAAGCTGAAGTTCTAAACTGGAGAAAGGCTAATTTTGACGGTATTAGGCAAGAACTTTCAAAAGCTGATTGGGGACAGATGTTCGCAGGTAAAGGGATGGCTGGAAAATGGGAAGCCTTCAGAAACGAAATAATGAAAGTCTAGAGACAGCATATTCCTGTTAAGGTGAAAGGAAAGGCTGGTAGGTATAGGGAATGCTGGATGACTAAAGAAATTGAGGGTTTGGTTAAGAAAAAGAAGAAAGCATATGTCAGGTATAGACAGGATAGATCAAGTGAACCTTTTGAAGAGTATAAAGACAGTAGGAGTATACTTAAGAGGGAAATCAGGAGGACAAAACAGAAACATGACATAGCTTTAGCAGAGTTAAGGAGAATCCAAAGGGATTTTACAAATACATTAAGGACAAAAAGGTAACTAGGGAGAGAATAGGATCCCTCAAAGTTCAGCAAGGCGGCCTTTGTGTGGAGCCACAGGAGATGGGAGAGATATTAAATGAGTGTTTTGCATTAGTGTTTAGTGTGGAAAAGGTCATGGAAGACATTGAATGTAGGGAAATAGGTGGTGACATCTTGAAAAATGTCCATATTACAGAGGAGGAAGTGCTGGTTGCCTTGAAACGCATAAAAATGGATAAGTTCCCAGGACCTGATTAAGTATACCTAGAATTCTGTGGGAAGCTAGGGAAGTGTTGCTGGGCCCCTTGCTGAGATATTTGTATCATCAATAGTCACGGGTGAGGTGCCGGAAGACTGGAGGTTGGCTAACATGGTGCTACTATTTAAGAAAGGTGGTAAGGGCAAGTCAGAGAACTATAGACCATTGAGCCTGACCTTGGTGGTGGGCAAGTTGTTGGAGGGAATCCTGACGGACAGAATGTAGATGCATTTGGAAAGGCAAGGACTGATTAGGGATAGTCAACATGGCTTTATGCGTGGGAAATCCTGTCTCACAAACTTGACTGAGCTTTTTGAACAAGTAACAAAGATAATTGATGAGGGCAGACTGGTGGACATGATCTATATGGACTCCAGTAAGGCATTCAAAAAGGTTCCCCATGGAAGACTGGTTAGCAAGGTTAAATTTCATGGAAATCATGTAGAACTAGCCAATTAGATACAGAACTGGCTCGAAGGTAGAAGACAGAGGATGGTGGTGGAGTGTTATTTTTTAGACTGGAGGCTTGTGACCAGTGGTGTATCACAAGGATTGGTGCTGGGTCCACTACTTGTCATCATTTATACAAATGATTTGGATGTGACCATAAGAGGTATAGTTGTAAGTTTGCAGATGACACCAAAATTGGAGGTGTAGTGGATAGCGAAGAAAGTTAGCTGAGATTACAAAGGGATCTTACAACCCATAATTGAATCCAGAAGGGCCGAGGGACCCAGAAAAAGATCAATCCTCGTGTAACATTTTTGTGGGTTTGAAAAAAAGGTGAAGTCCCTGCCGGTAGGATGAAGACATCTCCAAATATCCACTAGCCCCAACTCCTCGCATAAGTCAACCACCTGCTTGGCCTGCGAAGAAATAGTTGGGGGCCCACAAGGCATCCTGTCCACTGCCGGATCCAAAAGACAATTAAAATCCCCCCCTATAATAATGTGCTGTGTTCCAAAAGCACTCAACTTAAAGAAAGCACTAATCAAAAATTTGGGGGGATGCGCCGGAGGACAGTAGACATTTAAAATGCCATATTCCTCCCCATGTATCAGGGCTTTAAGTATCACAAACCGTCCCTGCTCATCTTTCACCTTTTCTAATAATGTGAACGGAAGATTTTTCTGGATAAGTACCGCCACCCCCCCTACTTTTAGTCGTAAAAGATGAAAAGAATACCCGGTCATAACCCCCCTGTTGCATTCAGGTGTTCCCCATCATCAAGATGGTTTTCCTGCAACAAAGTTATCTCAACCCTTGCCCTCCTAAGGCTAGAAAGCACTTTTTTCCTTTCAATAGGCGAGTGACTTCCCTTGATGTTCCAGGTGCACCATTTAATAAGACACTTAGCCATATCCACTTTCAGAGACCCTTGAACCCCTCGGAGGGAGAACCCTGCTTACAAAGCACCGACCTCAAGTAAATAAAGACTCATACCATAACTATAAACAACTATTACTACCAAAAAACTACAAAGAAAACCAACCATAAAACCTTGGATGGAAGACTCTTGCCTCTGCCCAAAGGGGGCACTCACCCTACTCATCCCCTCTTTCACAGCTCCTTCAAACTCAGACTGTGCCTAGCCTTAGGCCAGAAAAAAAAACAAGGAGAAATTCCTTAAATCAACAGAAAAAAGACAAAGTCAGGATGAACACTCCACTCATCCCTGGCTTCATGTCACCCCTACTTGTGACTAAAAGTGAAGCAGAACAAAAAAAAGGAGACAACAATGAACATTCACAGAATTTCCCATCAGAAAATCCAGTTATTAAAAAAAAGAACAAATTATTCCAAGTATTTTTTCCCTCTTCAAAAAAAATTATGTGGGAGAAAGAAAGGAATAAAAAAAGGAAGGGAAAACATGGGGAAAGAAGGAAAAGAGAACAAACATTAACCGTATTCTTCAGGTCAGTCCATCTATTTTAAAGTGTTTACAAAGTTTTTAGCTTTATCCACTGAGTGAAATGTATAAACTGAGTCCTTGTGGCTGAAATGGAGTGCTGCGGGGTATCTCATGGAGTACTGGATGCCCAGGTTCCTTAGCCTCTTTTTAACTTCATCAAATGAAGCTGCCGAGAAATCCTGGAGAAACATGATTTTTGATCCCCTTGTACAGCAGTGCCTGCGGATCATTTCCCAGTAATCTAGAAGCTTCTATCACTTTTTGCTTGTCCTTATATGAGTGCAAGTGCACTAGGACAGAGCGGGGGCGCTGCACTGGGTCTGACCTGTGCACTGTAACCCAATAAGCCCTTTCAATCTGTTGGACTCCATGTGAAGGCCCAAAAACTTCGGCAGCCAGCTTTCAAAGAAGCTGACTGGCTGCTCACATTCAGGGAGCCCGACAATTCGGAGATTTATCCTCAGACCTTACTTTTCGAGGTCGTTGATATGGTCTCGCAAGGTTTGCACCTCTCGCTCCAGCACCTGGGTCCGACTGGATGAGGACTCCATCGCGGCTTCCGAGGCTTTAGTTTGACCCTCCACCTCCTCCAGCTGCTCCCTGAGGCCCTGGATCTCCTGCTCGTGCTTCTGCAGCATGGACGCAACAGGTTGGACCTGGGCACAAATCTCCCCATGGATCTCCTCAATCGCAGCCCCAACTTTCAAGGTCAGTCTCTCCATCGCTGCAGCCAATTCCTGTGAGTCTGTCAGGTCCCGGGGGGTTCAGGAGAGGCTGCTGCTGGTGCAGTCTCTGGTGTGCTAGGTGCTGCAGGGGAGTGTCCTCCCTGCTGCTGTTTGCTTGCTCCTTTTGTCTTTGGCATCCTTCCCACTCCCAATTATTATCAAATATGTGTTCTGTAAGGTTTTAAGCTAATAATTCCACCACATAAGTTGGCCAGGGATGACAAAAAACGCCAGTATGCCTTGGCTGTTAGGCAGAGCTGTCCACAGTAGTTTTACATAATCGCCACCATCTTGGCGAGTCCCACAAAGGGATCTTGATCAGATGGGCCAATGGGCTGGGGAGTGGCAGATGGAGTTTAATTTAGGTAAATGCGAGGTGCTGCATTTTGGGAAAGCAAATCTTAGCAGGACTTATACACTTAATGGTAAGGTACTAGGAAGTGCTGCTGAATAAAGAGACCTCGGAGTGCAGGTTCATAGCTCCTTCAAAGTGGAGTCGCAGGTAGATAGAATAGTGAAGGCGGCATTTGGTATGCTTTCCTTTATTGGTCAACGTATTGACCACGGGAGTTGGGAGGTCATGTTGTGGTTGTACAGGACATTGGTTCGGCCACCTTTGGAATATTGCTTGCAATTCTGGTCTCCTTGTGAAACTTGAAAGGGTTCAGAAAAGATTTATAAGGATGTTGCCAGGGTTGGAGGATTTAAGTTATAGGGAGAGGCTGAATAGGCTGGGGCTGTTTTCCCTGGAGCATCGGATGCTGAGAGGTGACCTTGTAGAGGTTTATAAAATCATGAGGGGCATGGATCAGATAAATAGACAAAGTCTTTTCCCTGGGGTGGGAGAGTCCAGAATGAGGGCATAAGTTTAGGGTGAGAGGGGAAAGATATGAAAGAGACTTTTAAGGGGCACCTTTTCACACAGAGGGTGGTACGTATATGGAATGAGCTGCCAGAGGAAATGGTGGAGACAGGTACAATTGCAACATTTAAAAGGCATCTGATTGGGTATATGAGTAGGAAGGGTTTGGAGGGATATGGACTGGGTGCTGGCAGGTGGGATTAGATTGGGTTGGGATATCTGGTCAGCATGGACACGTTGGACTGAAGGGTCTGTTTCCATGCTGTACATCTCTATGACTGGCAACATCTGAGGGAGAAAAGCAAATTTAACTTTGAATCCAGTGACTGTTCATTTACTTTCTCAGATGGATGCAAAAGATCTCAGGACATCACTCTGAAAAGATAAAGGACATTCTCCACTGTGTCTTGGACAATATTCATCATTCAGTCAAGATTAACAAAAACAGTACTAAAGCATTATCACAGTGTTGTTTGTTGGAGCTTGCAGTGTGCAAATTGGTTTCTGTGCACACTTCACTAGTTACAAAGCAGTTCAGAACGTCCTGATATTGTAAAAGTCATGAAAGTTGTGAAGGTCCTTCTTTCTTTAATATAAGCAATTCAGTTCCTATTATTGCAATCTTCAAGTAAGTGGTTTCTGGTTCGTACAGCATAACTGTCGTGTTAGGGATAAACAAGCAGAAGCCATGCACGCTTTGAAGGACGGTGTAATTGCTTTGTTGCTCGGCTTGTGAAATTATGTTCAGCTCAACCATCTTTAATCTAGTCACTGGTGAATTTGCCATTTGTAATAATCACCAATTGTTATGTACTACATTTTTAAAGTCTAATAAAGAAAGAAATACAGCAGCCTGTTCTGAAATCGGATATAAATGGAAAAGCTTGGCTGTTTTGAAAATAACATTTCTGCAAGCATTTCACAAATGCAACTAGATTATTTTCTTCACCTCCAAAGGAAACAAATTCCATGCCTGCCTTGCAGCAGATGGTCTAATCCTATTAATAGAAAAGTAAATTGCATCTCTCTGTGTCACTGATCAGACAAATTCTGAATTCCAATATGAAACCTGATACACAATGCTTCAGGCAAGAGACCTTTGGAATGTTAATAGCCCCAGAGAACTGATGTAACCTAAAGCATTGGAGGAACTTTCAAGGTCAAGGCAGGAAAGAATGATTAAATCATCAATAAATTACTGCTTCGATCTTGCAAACCCTAGCTTGTAGTCAGGAAATGGCTAATCCTGCAGTCTCAGGGCTAGTGTAGATGATAAGAGGAAGGTGTGTCTAAAGAAGCAATTGACCGTTTCATCTAAATTCTCGCTCTGTTACTTCTTTTATACAATCATGATGCTGTGTCAAAGGAAAAGGAAGTGAAAGGAAGAAAGCAAAGTAAACAAAAAGGCAGAAACAAAGTAATTTATAAGCCACCCTTCATGACCTCAGAATGTTCCAAAGCATCTGAAGGCGAACTAAGTATTTTGTTGTGTGAGGTCACTGCTGTTGTAGAATGCACAACAGTGAACATAAACATCACAACATTCCACATACAGCAATGCAATAATGATCAGATAATGACCAGAGGGAGCAGTAAGGTCCTGGTTTAATGCCTCATTTGAAAGTCAACACCTCAGGTATTGTAGCACTCCCTCAGCAGGGCACTTGGAATGTCAGCACTTGAGTTACTTGCTCAAATCTCTGAAGTGGAAGACCAGGAGAAGAAAATGATGCAGGAATCCTGGACAAATGATAATAAATAGCCAGGTTACATGATGTAAAAATAAGTGAATTTTTTTTTAGGGTGAAGTATTTGGCTAGAAAATTAAACAAATCCTTGTTGATCTTGGCAATTGCTGTAATAAAAGGAGTTTCATTAAAACAAAATAGACATTGAAATTTTAAATAAATCAGAAAATGTTGTAAACACTCAATAGGTCAGGCTGTATCTCTTGATAGAAAGAATTGGGTTAATACTGCAGACCTTTCAAAATTTGATGGGGACATCCCTTTCCATTTTCAGATCTCATTTTTTTTCCAGGTAGGTTAAGGGAAGGGGCATGAATCAAACAGGCAGAAAACTTGAACCAAGTAGGGCCATCTGAAATTAGTAATGAGTTCCATAGACCACATTTTCAATGTTCTAAGGTACTCAACCTGCTATGTGGTAACAATTTAATGGAAGATGCATAATTGCTTTTGAAGGACAGCTAAGGTCTTTTTTTTAAAAGAGTGTCATGAACTGAAGTGATTTACACCCCCAGTCCTTTAACGACAAATTATTTTCAATGCACAAATTACAGTTAGAGTAAAAGAAATTGCTGCTGGAGTGCATTAACTAACAGACCATCTTGCATAGCTTAGAGCAAGTTATTCATGATCTGTTCCTGCAGTTTTAATAGACTTCATTGTTGACATTTGCCAAGGTGGCTATTAAAGTTGCATCATTATGAATGCTTGCTGTATTTCAAAAGCCTTAGTCTCAAATGGTAGATCACTTATTTTTAAACTGTATTCCCTACTCCAAGTCTCCCTACAGGGGAAACGTACCGTCAGCATCCAACTTGTCAAATCATAACAGGATCTTATATGTTTCAAAGTGATCACCCAATGGATACAATTGTGGCCTACTGTATTGTTAGGCCAGAGGTACCTAACTGGTTTTTTTTAGGGTCAATCAAATGATTACAAGATGACATGCACTTTAATATGAAGCTAATTTATTAACTAAATCTAATTTATATTAGAGATATATGCAAGCTAATGAGTGAATCTCACACTGCCTTCTCTCCATTGTGGACTTTGGCAATTGTGGCACTTGAACCTCCTAGATTCCATGGCACCAGTCTCACGAGCCCAGCCCAATGGGGAAAGTCCCTGATAGTAATATTATTCTGAATCTAAGGTTTCGTGCTAAATCCCCATTTTGTAATATCTTTAGTAGTTTCCCTCAAAAATAGGTGAAAAGGCGAGTCCACATTGTTCCATCTAAACCACACAAGCAGAAGGTTCCCACTGTCCCTCAAGGTCAGGCGGTTTCCCTCCAGTTAAAAAAGGCTAGTTTTGCATTAGGCCCGTTTTTCACATACTTTTCCATTTTACTTCAATTGTTTACCGTCACGTTCAATTAATCCTCATTAACGGTCTGATTTGAATATATAATTTTTAAGCCCAAAACTACACTTGCTCAACCCTTCTTTGGAACTTAAATCTCCTAACACAGTTGAACGAACATTTTCTGAACTGCTTATGATGCACTTATATGCACTAGCTACCTGACGAAAGAGCGGCACTCTGAAAGCTTGCAATTCCAAATAAACCTGTTGGACTATAACCTGGTGTTATGTGATTTTTAACCAATGTTTTCTTAAATAAAGAGAATAAAACTGAACACAATAATCTAGTTGTGCTCTCACTAACGACTTACACTAGTACTGCAAAACATCATTACTCCTATATTCCATTCATTTGCAATAAAGAATAACATTCTATTTGTCTTCCTAAGCACTTGTTGCAAAACAACTATTTTTCACGTACCAGGACACCCAGATGCTTTTGTGCATCTGACTTTGAAATCTCTACCCGTTTAAATATTATACTGTTTTTCTATTCTTCCTGTCAAAGTGGACAAGTTCATGTTTTCCTACATTATACTCCATCAGTTGACGTTTTGCCCACTCGCTTTTAAATTGACTATATCCCTTTGCAAACTCTAGGTCCGCTTCAAAACTTATCATCCAAAAATTTAGCAAATATGCATTTGGGTCTTTTCAAGTAATTAATATAAATTATTGCCTCTGAGATAGTAGGCAATATTTCATTTCTCTGCTACCTGTCCAGAATAAAAATATGGTGGGCAGGGCCCTGTTAAAGGAGATGGGCAGGTTATTGATGTGCAGGTTAGGTGGATTGGTTATGCTAAACTGCCCATAGGTGTCTAGGGGTGTACAGGCTAGGTGGATTAGCCATTGGAAATGCAGGGTTACAGGGACAGGGTAGGTGGGTTGGCCTGGGTGGGATGCTATTTGTAGGGTCAGCGTGGGTTTGGTGGGCCATATGACCTGTTTCCATATTAAGGGATTCTATGGAATTGGGAAGTTTCTGACTTATGTTTCAGGCTCTGGACCAATTATTCTGTTTGATAACCTGTTCAACCTGTTCTAATGACAGTTCATCAATATGAAATGTTAACAGTTTCTCTCCCCAAAAGGGTTGCCTGATGAGAGTGTGTTTCTAAAATATTTTGCTTTTACTGTACTTACATATTAATTTTATAGAAACCAGTTAAGAGTTAAAACTTTGCTGATTAATTATTAGATTCTCAAAGTAACCACTAATTGGTATCAACTTTACATTGTAATGATGCACATTTTGTCTGTGCTTTAGTTTTACAACCTTATGGTTTCTTCATTCCTGTTTCTAAAAGTGATAGACAATAATTACAGCAGTTACTAAATGATGGGTACCACATTTCTTTATTTTCTGATTGAAAAGTAAAATATTTCTTCTTTAAATTAATGTACAATTAATGCCAAACTTGAATGCTAATAACTTCAAAGCATTCCAATGCCATATTTTCATTTTCAATATATCTGTTGCTAAATTGCATGTATTTTGTTAAATTCTTTGCAGATAATTGAATTTAAAAAAAAACATGCTAAGTTGTTACATGCATCATTTTCACAGATCTGTTGGATTATTGGTGAACAAAATTGTTAGAATTGATATCTCCTTTGCTCATTGTGGTAATATTCTAATCCAAGTCAAAAGTTGTGTGTTCTAACCCCAATCTAGAGTCTTAAGTGTATAATATGCTGGGCTAATGGTTCAGTGGGGTGTGAGTGATGCACAGTCAGAGATGGTGCCTTTCAGATGAGATATTAAATTGAAGCTGCATTTCCCCCTCCAGAGATAAATGGAAAGATCCCATCGCATCATCCAGTATCCTGTTCGATATTTGACCCTCAACTAACATCACTAAAACAAAATATCTGGTCAATATTGCATTGCAGTCTTCCATAATGTCAGCATGTGACTCAATATACCTCAACCATTTTGGTGGCATTCATTCCAATGCCCTTTTCTGCTATCTTATAGCCTTCACCTGCATTCCTCTTCTTCCAGAATCAACAATCACAGTCTGCATTAGGAAGAGTGTTTGCAAAGTCCCATCCCACTACAGTATAGTGCAATATATTAATCAAACCAATATGTTATACTACTAACAAACTGTTCTCAAGGAGGGGTCTCTGGACCCAAAACGTTAACTCTGCTTTGTCTCCATAGATGCTGCAAGGCCCGCTGAGTTTTTCCAGCAATTTCTGTTTTTGTTGTACTATGTACTGCTTCAACATCCACAGCCTTTTAGTTGGCTTCTTGGTCTTGTATGCAGTTTAATCTTCATTTTCGTTGGTGATATCCGTGTTCAGCCCATGTGAGAAACTTTGGTAAAATTATGATTAAAGAAATATTTCCATCACCCCCATTTCTCTTCTCTTTCAATAATTTATCTTCCCTTACAAATTTAATAACCTTTGTACTACTGCTGATGGCTATTGTTGTGAAGTAATGAAAAGCAAAGATTAATTTTCATTTTGACATTATATCTTTAAATCATTTATGAAGTCTCTCCAGTTTATATATGGATACTCTTGCTGTGCATTGTAGCGTTTCCCATTAACTATGGTCACTGAAATAATATTGCTGGTTAAGAAATTTCTTCAATCTGTGGAAAGTAACTATTTAGTCTGTGGTTCTATTTATTAAACTTGTTAATGTTGCACTTTAATATCAAACCAAGGATTATAGGCTCTCATTGTTCAACAGCATATTTTGGGTCTGTTAACTCCATGCTGTCCTTAAGCCAGAATGAGTGGGAGCTATGATATTTATGAGAAAATTGATTCAGGCTACAAAACGCTGGAAGTGCCCAGTGCAATTTTCTTGGGTGGTTCAGCAAACTGTTGTACATGACCAAAAAGAATTTTGTGCTACACCCATTGCTTCAGATTTTTCTCCTCCCCATGCTTTGGACAGATTTTTGAAATCCTAAAATTATGTTATCAAATCCTGAAAATGGGATACTGAAGTCCTACATCAATACACTGGAGTAGAACATGGAGTAGAACATACACTGGCAAGAACAGGAAGGCAGATTACTACCTCAATGGAATCAATTTAGGTAAAGGGGCAGTACAGAGAGATCTGGGTGTTCTTGTACACCAGTCAATGAAGGCAAGCATGCAGGTACAGCAGGTAGTGAAGAAGGCTAATAGCATGCTGGTCTTCATAACAAGAGGAATTGAGTATAGAAGCAAAGAGGTGCTTCTGCAGCTGTACAAGGCCCTGAAGACTGATAGGGGAGTTGATTGAGACGTATAAGATTATGAAAGGATTGGACACTCTGGCAGTAGGAAACATGTTTCCGCTGATGGGTGAGTGCCGAACTAGAGGACACAGCTTAAAAATACGGGGTAGACCATTTAGGACAGAGATGAGGAGAAACGTCTTCACCCAGAGAGTGGTGACTGTGTGGAATGCTCTGCCCCAGAGGGCAGTGGAGGCCCAGTCTCTGGATTCATTTAAGAAAGAGTTGGATAGAGCTCTCAAAGATAGTGGAATCAAGGGTTATGGAGATAAGGCAGGAAGAGGATACTGATTAGGAATGATCAGCCATGATCATATTGAATGGCGGTGCAGGCTCGAAGGGCTGAATGGCCTACTCTTGCACCTATTGTCTATTGTCTATCTGTTTCATTCAAATGTTTAATGAGTTATGTTTGTAAAGCCAGCATTTGTTCCCCATCCCCAGTTGTCCTTGTGGGTGGGCTTCTTGAATTGCTGTAGTCCATCTGGTGTTACCAGGACCCTCCTTAAATAGTGGCCCTCCCAGGGACTTGTGGGAATTCAGGATATTAAAGTCAATTAAATCCATAACCCTATTCACAAGTTCAGAAATGATTTGAAATGATAACCATTACTGTTAATATCATATTCAGTACACATAAGACTTGACACATGCTAAAGTCTGGATGGTAGTATCACACTGCAACAACATTATCATTACACCTTGGGTTGAAGAACAATTCCCTTGTCACTGCTCTCTGGTCGTGCCCCAGGTGCCGTCATATCACTTTAGTCAACACACGATACCTCTATCATTTCTGTGTTCAGACAATCTCCTCTTGCATGTTCTTTATACAAAAAAGCTGATGGAAACTAATTCAACCCATTCACAGTCATTTTTTTTTGTTTGAGTGGTAGAATTACAAAATATGTAATTGAAACATCGTGGGCGGCACGGTGGCACAGTGGTTAGCACTGCAGCCTCACAGCGCCAGAGACCCGGGTTCAATTCCCGCCTCAGGCGACTGACTGTGTGGAGTTTGCACATTCTCCCCGTGACTGCGTGGGTTTCCTCCGGGTGCTCCGGTTTCCTCCCACAATCCAAAAAAGTGCAGGTTAGGTGAATTGGCCACGCTAAATTGCCCGTAGTGTTAGGTAAGGGGTAAATGTAGGAGAATGGGTCTGGGTGGGTTACGCTTCGGCGGGTCGGTGTGGACTTGTTGGGCCGAAGGGCCTGTTTCCACACTGTAGGTAATCTAATCTAATTCAAATCTAATCTAATCTAATCTAATCTGGCTGCCCAAGCCAAGTGAAACTGTCAATTTCCATGCTCCAACACTCAACAGTGCTTGATCAAAGCAAGAAAAATGAGATGGCTTTGGAATCTTGTATCCTCTGTGATTCACATTTAAGCACCTGATATTCTGTGGAAGTGCTTATCTTTCAATTCCCATTTGTTTTCACATTGATGATATACAGTTTGACCATTTAGTTCCTTTAACACCTATCAGACCAAGCAAACATGTGAGACATGAATGCACAAACTTACAGTTTTTTCATCATGACATTTTCCAATTGTCTTTACTCTGCATTAACAATACTTCAGTATAAGCATCATATCACAGCTAACGAAACTTTTAACTTATGAAGTAAGTTAGTTTATGTTAGTCAGAACGCATTCAGCTCCACTGGCCTCCACAGTACACCCAACACATTTAATTCAAATTCTTTGTCCTCATCTTTAAATTTTTCATGACTTTACCCACACTTTTCCTGAAATTTCTGAGTTCAAGGTACATTAATTCTTCTTGGAGATGACTAGTGTACAACTCCCTTCATGAAAGTTTTGATTCTATAGGATAGCATGTTGGTCAGTGGTTAACACTGCTGCGTCATAACATCAGGGACCCAGGTTCAATTCCAGCCTCAGGTGACCATCTGTGTGGAGTTTGCATGTTCTCCCTGTGTCTGTGTGGATTCCTGTCGGCTGCTCAGATTGTCTTCCACAGTGCTAAGATGTGCAGGTTAGTTGAATTAGCCATGCTAAATTGTTCCATAGTGCCCAGAGATGTGCAGGCAAAGTGGGTTAGCTATGGTAAATGTGGAGTTATAGGGATAGGGTGGGACACTCTTCAAAGGATTGGTGCAGATTTGATGGGCTGAATGGCCTTTTTCAGCACTGTAGGGATTTTGCAATTACATATTGTAGAACTTTGTAATTACATATTGTAGAACTATGAGGAAAGATGAATGGGATAGCTCTCTATATGAGGTGATGTAGCCACAATAGGCAGAATGGTCCTCTTTGCTGTAAGACTGTATGCAAAGGATTTTGTGTTTGGCTTCAGAACCCTGATGTCAGGACTAAATGCAGCCCCAACCTCATGCCTCTCAGTAGCAAGACTTATTCAGTTATCCTACACAAAGCAGCCTCATAATTGGACAGATGGTCAGCAGCTCTAGTGCCTTGACATGCCCACCAGGAGAAGTGGGCATTGCTGAAGCAAATCAGAGACTGTGAGGGCACTGAAACACGGGAGCACCTTGAATGGCTTGCAGCTCTCTCTAACAAGCATGAAGCCTCTGGCTCTGAGCTCTGCTGCAGGAGGAGATCACCTCCATTGAACTGGTGGCCACCTCATAATCTGAGAACCTCTTTGCTAATGGCAAATGGTGATGTGACCACCAAATTACCCCAAACATCACTGGCCGACCATCACCATGAAGTGATCTGATTCCCATCCTACCCTGGGCAAGTACCATAGTGGTAGGAATGCTTCCTGTTTTTTAACTGAGACTTTGGTTATGTCTGAAAATCATCGTCTTGGTGAAGCATACATTTATTATATTCCTTTGTTGAAAGCCTTGCCATGTTTTTGGTACCGTAAAAGGTATTATGTAAATTCAAGATGATGCAAATGAGTGTCGATATTCTTAAACTTCATTCTAACTAAGTTTTCATCTTCATGTTGGGTAGCACCTGCATATACACTGATTTTCCCACTGATCTGTTGCATTTCAATCAACCTTTCCTACCAACTGATGCTCTACTCCAATACTGAATTCTGAGCTGACGCCTCTCCTACTTGACTTCAGTTAACAGCTTGGGTCAACACCTTTTGATGCTGCTTTTAAATCTGCTCACTCAGCATGAACTGCTGCTAAATCAACAGTGGGAATCTGGATTCTTCACAGAAAACTGATATTTCAATATTGCAATGCTGGAGGAAGAGCAGACACCAGCACATCTGCTGTCATTCCAGCAAATGAAGAAAAGGTGATCAGCTGGTTTATTGAAGGTGATATAGCACCAAAAGAGCTGAAATCCAACCCCTATCCCACCCCCACCCTGCACCCACCTCACAGCTGTTTGTGGGATTTTGTTTTTGCAAATCAAACATTTTGGTTTTCCATATTCCAACAGTGACCACATTGCAAAAGGCACTTAATTGGGTTTAAAATGAGTTAGGCTCTCCTGGAGGTGTTGTATAGACATCAGTTCTTTTCTTTTTGGTTCAACACTGTTCTTTCTGCTCACGGCAGCAAATCTAACTGTTTTATACTGTTATCTGAAACTCAAGAAAATACCTGCCACAAGTACACGGTGGCTGAGTTTATTGCCTGTATCGATGCTAAAAAGGAGACTTCAGTCCTCTATTAGTTGGTAGCAGACAGGGTGGGAAAGAGAGGAAAGGCAACATTGAGGACAGGATTCCAGTCAATAGCTCCAAATTTCTATAGCATTGGTATATTTAAACTTGCACCTCCTACCTTACTATTCCCTCATGAACAGCATCCATTGTTCATTTCAGAAGTATACTAACCATTCTCGCAGGATAAAAATTTACACTTGCAGGCTGACTTAACAAGCATAACTACAAATGATATACAAAACATGTGAGAACACCAATATCTACAGTGGAATATGAGGGCTAACTAAATCATCAGTGCAAATTCTGTCAAGATCTACCCATGCAACCCCTCAAACTGCACTTCAATTGGACAGTTCACAGCTGTCTCTCCTTCAGATAATACTCATTTCAGTTTAGGAGCAACGCTGTATTAAATGCTCCCTTAAAACAACATTCAGTCTTTTGCATTGCATATAATTAGGAGGTAATCGATATTGCAACCCCTTGGTGTTGACAATTGGATTTCAGAGGTAGAATTTCAGCAGGTTATAGAAATTAAGGAGAGCATTACCTCACACCATCTGGCAGCTTTCTGTCAAAAGATGTACTGCGAGGGATAGCTGAGCGGACCTGCTGCAACATCTGCTGTGACGGAAGCCTGTCGGCCGTTCCTTGTATTGGGGAGCATCGGGAGAGTGGCTGCCCCGCCGGTGTGGCCACTCGGTGCCAAGTAGTGTTTCTTCTGAACGGGGTTTTGAATTCACAAGAAGTACCTTCATTGTCTACTTTGTATTCAACCATTGGTATCCTGTACAGCTCTGAGCAGCCTCTGCCCAAAAAGAACAGTTGGTTTATTAAATTGAGAGTACAATAAACTTAAGTGTAGAACCCAAACACTCACCCCATCAGACACAAGAACAAGAAATCACAGAAATAAATAATTAAATTTAAGATGCAGTCAACATTGTTGTTCAATAGGGGTAATCTTGGCTTTCAGGATAAAGGCAGCATTTCTCTGTATTCCTACCAGATGCAGCTCACTCATCTGACTGCAATGCAGAACTCAGTTCTGCTAGCAGATTTAATCTTTTGAGTAATGCACAGTAAAGGTATTTAGTGTAGTAGGTACGACATCACTCCTTAAAGTTTCTGCCGAGGCCATAATTGAAAATAACTCTTCACATACTCGACAGACTGTGGGGCTTAGCTCAGTTGACCAGATTCTTGGTTTATGATGCAATGTGACACCAACAGCACAGTTCAATTCATGCAGCAGTTGAGATTACCATGATGGTTCTGCCTTCTCCATCTTGCCCCTTGTCTGACGTGCGGTGACCCTTAGGTTAAACTTACCACCAGTTGTCTCTCTAATTAGAAAGCAGCCTCTTGGAACTATGGTGACTTTATCTTCATTGTTCTACAACAGATCTGAAGACTTTATGTGGAATCTAGGAACAAGATTGGACCTAATTTATAACCTACATTTTTCAGACTCATGTTGAAACATCCACATTGTGGATGACGGTGGTGGGAGTGTGGATTGTGGAAGGGAATAAGAATGTTATATGTGACTCATGTCTGGCAGTAATTAAAGTTCGATTATACCACAGCTACTTTACAGTTACCATTTCAGCACATGCAAAGCAGTGAATATTCTTCCATCTATAAAACTGTATCCCTCATATAATGTGAGGATTAGAATTGTACACCATATGTGACAAATTTAGACAGACTTGTTTCAGGAGCATAGTTCCATTTTGCCAGCATGCCGTCTGCTGTTACATCAACAGGCCTTGAAATTATTCCTGGAGTTTGCAAACCACAATCGGTTTTTGAAAAAAAAGAGGCAGTGGAGCAGAGATGGATATGAATCTTCCTTTTCTCCGGTTCCACCTACGCTGGTAACAATAGATTTAATTTACAAACAATAAAAGATAACACTACCAAGTTGTGGATTGCCAAAGCCTAAAAGGTCTTTTTGCAAAAATCAAACTATTCAAATGTGTGTTATAAACAAACATGGAGCCTGGAAGGCAATTCACAAGTGGCAGCTGTGCAAAAGGAATGTGAACCCAACTGTTAGTGAAGAAGTGCCAATCTGTTTTATAAACACTGTTTCCATGAAAAGCCTTGTCCATGGTGCAAAGTTACAACATAACTGAACACACTTTACATACAAGACACCATAAATCCTTTTATCCAAATTGGAAACAAATAACCTCTTAGTATCTAACTTGACTGAATGTTCCAGCACAGCTGGAGGTTATTCAATTCATCATCTAATGTCGGTCTTTGAACGAACAAATTATTTTCACATCCCTGCTTACTCCCACCACCTTCAAAATCACTATTTCTCTGGAAGAAATGGTTAGCAATAACACTGCAAACAGCAAGCTGAGAAATATTGAGAAATAAGCAGAATTTATTTTCCAGATGAATTTCTCATCACCCCACTCTGACCCCATCTGATCAGTCTGCAACTTTGTGGTGGGGTGAGCATGGCCAGGGGCGGCCCATCCACCCAACTACTCGTTGAAGCCCTTATCAAGAAATTGATGATCACTGGAGGGCAATTTCCTACCCAGCTTCAACTGGTAGAACTAGTTGAGGACAAGGGTTACTTTGGCAAGCTAAACTACTCAGGCTTCAGACATGGAGAAAGTGGTACATTTCTCAAAGGCTGTCTTGCAACATTGCACTTCTGCATCTCAAGGCCTGCCATGTGAAAAAGTCTTCCCATAGTTTAGATTTAAGGTGGAAGTTGGAGAAACAGGAATTACTTCAACAGCTCCACTGCATCAAGCCCAAGAGAGTTCAATGGTTACAGGGAATTGCATAGAAATTCCATTGCACATAGGAATTTAGTTGGCCCAACTAGGTTGCTGGTGCATACCACTACGTGACCAAAACCAATCCTAATGTATTCAACAATTCTCTTTCCTCAATCACATGCCTCGGACTGCTTTTAATAACTGAAGCAGAGACCATGTCACCAATTACCCTTGTAGTGCACTCTGTACTATGATAATTTTCGATGTAAAAGCATTTATCCTGTTCTCTGCTCTAAATTCGATTTGCCAAAATTGAGATATGAACTCGGCCATTTTATCTAATGACCCTTCAACACTGGTAGCAATATGCTTCGGGCTATTATGGCTTTCCCCTTTGCAACACTGAATAGCTTGACTTAATCACCATGTAATTTCCTATGGGCTAAAACATTCCACATTTTAAAATGAAAAAAGCGATTCCTAGATATTCTTAGCTGGTTTGACAATATCAATGGAAACGGAAACAGAGTTAATGTTTCATCTTGGTGACCCTTAGGATTGCGGATTAGAGAGTTCCTCATAACTGTTTCTTGTAAAGGTTCTGTTCCCAGCTTGTGTCTCAGTCATTGCAGTTCTGACAATGCAACCTTTGTATCAGGGCTTCCAATAGTCATCCTTTTTTCTGAACCAAGGCTTCCCCATGTCCATTCCTTTACCACACTTCTGCTCCAAATCCTTTCATCCCCCTACTTGAGCCATGGTGGGACTTCCCCTTGGCACATTTTTCATCCTACCTGCCACTGTATTCAATGGATCACGCTTTGCCAATTTCGCTATCACCACACAGATGCCATCAGCAAACACATCTTCTCCATACAGCATTCAAAAGTAAAGTACACACAGGCAGACCCAAACTAACCCATAACTAATGAATCACATGAAAGAATAGTGACAGGTAAAAGTAAAGGAAAATCCTAAGCTATTTTACAAATACATTAAGGGTAAAGGTGGAGAGCTTATTGAAGGGTGCAACGCCAATTTGTACATAGGGCAAGACGACATAAGGTATGTTTCTAAATGAATACATTGTGTCACTGTTCACCAGTGAGAG
Source organism: Chiloscyllium plagiosum (assembly GCF_004010195.1). Taxonomy (NCBI): domain Eukaryota; kingdom Metazoa; phylum Chordata; class Chondrichthyes; order Orectolobiformes; family Hemiscylliidae; genus Chiloscyllium; species Chiloscyllium plagiosum. The sequence goes on from NC_057712.1 coordinate 37,873,197, forward strand.
AGACAATATGGTAAAGAAATCAGAGAAAAGGACCGTGACTCCCTTAAATAAATTAGCAAAGATAGAAAGGAGGTTGTGCATGGTCTGGCAGGCTTAAGATATTTATATTTCCAGGGCCTGATGAAATGTATCCCAGGCTGTGGAGTAAGGTAAGGAGCCAGAAAATTGGAGGACAATCAACGTAGTACTGCTTTTCAAGAAGGGAGCAGGGATAAACCAGTGTGATCAAGCAACATAGGTCCAAAACTGGGCATTTTAGATTGAGGAGAAAGTGAGGTCTGCAGATGCTGGAGATCAAAGTTGAAACTTTATTGCTGGAACAGCACAGCAGGTCAGGCAGCATCCAGGGAACAGGAGATTCGACGTTTCGGGCACAGGCCCTTCTTCAGGAATAGTGTCCTGATGCAGCTTCATTTGTGTGTGTTGGGGTGGGACACTATTCAAAAGGGCCACAACACACTGCAGTACACCAGAACTGCAAAAAGAAGAAGAGGAACACCTATACAAGGTATTCGCCAAAAACGGATACCCGCGCAACTTGAATTCATGTTGCTTGTTGTCTGCGTATGTGGCTACCAAGGATAGCTGGTCGCCGTTTTTGGCGAATACCTTGTATGCGGATTGTTAGCTGTCTTCCTGTTTGTCCTATATAGTGTTTTGTGCAGTCCTTGTATGGTATTTTGTACACTACATTCGTCTTGCTCATGTTGGGTATCGGTTCCTTCGTTCTGGTGAGTTGTTGTCTGAGCGTGGCTGTTGGTTTGTGTGCCGTTAAGCGGCAGGGACAGACCACTATAAACACCGGAGGAAACATCAAAGAAGCGCTTCGCAGGAGGCTCCCAAGCACTGATGATGTCGCCTAGCCAGGGGACGAAACGTTTGCAACAAAAACTTCCAACTCAGCGAACAGAACCACAGCAACGAGCACCCGAGCTACAAATCTTCGCACAAACTTTGAACTTGATCTACTCTTGGGAAATAAGGCAGGGCAAGTGACTTAAGTGTCAGTGGGGGTGCATTTTGGGGCCAGTGACTATAATTTTATTAGTTTTAAAATAATGATGGAAAAGGATAGATCAGATCTAAAAATTAAAGTTCTAAATTGAAGGAAGGCCAATTTTGACGGTATTAGGCAAGAACTTTCAAAAGCTGAATGGAAGCAGATGTTTGCAGGTAAAGGGAGGGGAGGAAAATGGGAAACCTCCAAAAATGAAATGAGAGTCCAGAGACAGTATGTTCCTGTTAGGGCAAAAGGTAAGGCTGGTAGGTGTACTGAATGCTGGATGACTAGAGAAATTGAGGTTTTGGTCAAGAAAAAGAAGGAAGCATATGTCAGGTATAGCAGCAGAGATCTTAGAAGATTATAAAGAAGATTATATATGTAAGAGAGAAATCAGGAGGGCAAAAAGGGAATATGAGGTAACTTTGGCAAAAAGGATTTTATAAATACATTAAGGACAAAAGGGTATCTTGGGAGAGAAGACGGTCCCTCAAAGATCAGCAAGGCAGCCTATGTGTGAAACCGCAGGAGACGGGGAGACCCTAAATGAGTATTCTGGATCAGTGTTTACTGTGGAGAAAGATATGGAAGCTTGAGAACTTGGGATAATAAATAGCGCCATCTTAATATATTAAAGAGGAAGTGGTGCTGAATGTCTTAAAACACAAAGGTGGATAAGTCCCCAGGACCCGATCAGGTGTACCTTAGAACTCTGTGGGCAGCTAGGAAAGTAATTGTTGGGCCCCTTGTTGAGATATTTGGATCACCGACAGTCACAGGTGAGGTGCCAGAAGACTGGAGGTTGGCTAACATGGTGCCACTACTTAAGAAAGGTGATAAGGAAAAAAACAGGGAACTATAGACTGGTCAGCCTAACATCAATGATGGGCAAAAGTGAGGACTGCAGATGCTGGAGGTCAGAGTCGAGAGTGTGGTGCTGGAAAAGCACAGCAGGTCGGGCAGCATCTGAGCAGCAGAAGAATCGATGTTTCGGGCAAAATGGTAACTGAGTGTTGAGCAAGTTATTACAGGGAATCCTGAGGGACAGGATTTACATGTATTTGGAAAGGCAAGGGCTGATTAGGGATAGTCAACATGACTGTGTGTGGGAAATCATGTCTCACTAACTTGATTGAGGGTTTTGAAGAAATACTGAAGAGGATTGATGAGGGCAGAGTGGTGGACATAATCTATACAGACTTCAGTAAGGTGTTCGACAAGGTAAATTGGTTAGCAAAGTTACATCACATGGAATACAAGGAGAACTCGCCATTTGGATACAGAACTGGCTAAAAGATAGATGACAGAGGGTGGTGGTGGTGAAGGGTTGCTTTTCAGATTGGAGGCCTGTAACCAGTGGTGTGCTACAAGATTCAGTGCTTGGTCCACGACTTTTCGTAATTATATATGATTTGGATGTGAACTTAGGAGGTACAGTTAGTAAGTTTGCAGATTACACCAAAATTGGAGGTGCAGTGGACATTGAAGAATGTTACCTCAGATTACAACAGGATCTTGATCAGATGGTCCAATGGGCTGAGGAGTGGCTGATGGAGTTTAATTTAGATAAATAGGAGGTGCTACCACTTTGGAAAGGCAAATCAGGGCAAGACTTAATTGTAAGGGCCTGGGGAATGTTGCTAACCAAAGAGCCGTTGGAGTGCAGGTTCATAGTTTCTTGAAAATAGGGTCGCAGACAGATAGGATAGCTAAGAGGGTACTTGGTATGCTTTCCTTTATTGGTCAGAGTATTGAGTATAGGACTTGGGAGACCATGCTGTGACTGTACAGGACATTGATTAGGCCACTTTTGGAATATTGTGTGCAATTCTGGTCTCCCTTACAAGGATGTTGCCAGTGTTGGAGGGTTTGAGCTATAGGGAGAGGCTAAATAAGCTTCGGTGATGGAGAGGTGACCTTATAGAGGTTTATAAAATCATGAGGGGAATGGATAGAGTAAATAAAAAAAGGTCCTTTCCATGGGGTGGGGCAGTCCAGAACTAGAGGGCATAGGTTTAGGGTGAGAGGGGAAAGATTTAAAAGGGACCACCTTTTCATGCAGAGGGTGATGTGTACATTGTATGAGTCGCCAGATGAAGTGATGGAGGCTGATAAATTACAACATTTAAAAGGCACCTGGATCAGTATCTGAAAAGGAAGGGTTTGGAGGGATGAGGACCAAGTACTGGCAAATGGGACTAGATTAATGTAGGATATTTGGTCGGCATGGACAAGTTGGACTGAAGGGTCTGTTTCCGTTCTATACATCTGTATGACTCCAAGTATTTAAATGTACACTTGTGATGTCAAGGCATAAAAAGCTATGGGCCGAGAGCCTAAAAATGAGGTGAGAATGGTTAGGTAGTGGCTTTTCACTGCTGCAAACTCAGTGGGCCAAAGGGACATTTTCTGTGCTGTAGATTTCTTTGACATCTAAGCTTTGCAGTCCTGCCACATCCAGTAGCGAATGGTGGAGGTCAATTGAACAACTCACTAGAGGAGGAAACCCTACAAATATCCCATCATCAATGACAGGTCAGCCCAGCAGATCAGTGGAAAAGACAATGATGAAGACCTGTCAATCAACTTCAGCCCAAAGTGCTGAGTTGATAATGCATCTGGGCTTCCTCTTGAAAGACCAGCATTTCAGATTCCAGCATTCAGTCAATTCAATTCACGCTAAGTGACATCAAGAAACAACTAAAGGTACTGGACACTGCAAAAGCTATGGATCCTGACAATATTCCTTAACAGTACTTGTGATGAAGGTTCATGACATATTGTTATTAACATTGTTACTTCGCAGTTTGGACTCTAAAATGGACAAAATGATGTATAGTTTTCACTTAAATTTGCATTACTATATTGTGTAAGATTAGAAAGGTAGGACATGGAGATCCAAGATGGTGGCAACCCAGCAAGTCTGAATCTGTAGTACTCTGCCCAAGACTCAGGCAAAGTGGGCTGCTTGCCTCCACCACACCTGCCAAACCATTCAAAATAACTTTTATTCAATACAGTTAGTCATTCTGCATCAAACTTGAGTAGTTTGGTGCTTTGTTAAAATGACTAAGGGAAAGAATGCCCGCAGCTGGCAGGAACCCCTTCCCCACCCTCCCCAGCTGCAGCACAGGTGTCCGCAGCCGCCCCGGGGACTTACCTACGCTGGCGAGCTTTGTTGCAGTAATTACGACTGAGATACTGAAAAAAATCAAACATTGAGTTGGAGGGGTAGAGCTAAAGGCTGCGACTTCCGAGGCTGCTGCAGAATCGGCCGTGGGTCGGGTCGGGACTCTTGAACAGCGAGTCCAGGCCTTAAAAGATCACATCGACAACCTCGAGAATCGGGGTTGTCGCAAAAATATTCGTTTGCTGGGCCTTCCCGGACAGGAAGAGGAAGGCCAGCTTGCAGTGTTTTTGGAGCTGTGGCTCCCTCAGATGTTGAATCTGGAGGCTGGGTCAGGCCAGGTGCGGGTAGAATGGGCCCGCCGGGTTGCAATATGCAGGCCCGGGTCAGACCAGCGCCCCTGCCTGGTCCTGTACCGGCTTCAGTGTTACAGGGAGAAGCAAATGCTCCTGGAAGCCTCCAGAACTCTCGGGAAAGATCCTCAGGCCATGGTAGACAAGGGATCTAGGATTATGCTGTTTCAGGATTTTTCCCCAGCCTTGGTCTGGAAGAGGAGGGCTTTTGATGAAACGAAGAAGCAGTACTTCCTGCGCTACCCAGTAACACTGCATTTTAACCATGAAGGGTCAGTCTATAACTTCGGATCGCCGGAGAAGGCCAAGGAATTTTTGGACTCTCTTAACTAGATTGTAAGAATTAATCTGTGTGATTAATGATGCTGTTTTGTACACCCCCTTCCCCGGTTTACTCTTTTTTTTCCCCTTATTTCCTTTATTGTTTAATATCATCTCCGGGGGGGTAGGGAGGGGGGCTTATTTGTTCAATGTAACTAGATGTTGGTGTGGGTGGGGGTGGGGGTAGGGTACTCACCGGTAACGAGCTTTATAATACATTTGAATTTTTCTATTTTATTATGGGGTGCCTGGGTTGAGGGTGGGGCACTGGTTGGGAGAGGATATGATGGGTTTTCGGATAGGAAGTGATGCCCCCTGGAAGCAAGGGGGAAAATCTCCTTTTAAACATTTTTTTTAAATTTAGAAATAGTTTTTTTACTATATTGGCATGAGTGTATTAAAGAATCTCTATTTTTGTGAATTTCATATGGTCTACGCTTGGAGTGTTTTGGATGGGGTTCTTCCTCCCGGGGGGTCTCAGACTTGCCTGGACGATTATGGTTAGTCATTCGATTAAATGGTGCACCTGGAATGTCAAGGGGAGTAATTCGCCAATCAAAAGGAAGAAAATACTATCAAACCTCAAAAAAGGGTTAATATAGCTCTCTTACAGGAGACACATTTACTGGATAAAGAACATTTGAAATTACAACAGGGTGGATTTGATCAGGCCTTCTTTTCATCTTTCAGTTCAAAAAGTAGGGGAGTAGTCATTCTCATTCAGAAGAATCTCCCTTTCAAAATCTTAAGCCAGATAAAAGATGAATCCAGTTGGTACATACTGATTAAAGCCCTTATAAATGGAGAAGAATATGGGATTTTGAATCTTTATTGTCCCCGGCGCATCCTTTCAAATTTATAATGGAAGCTTTCTCCAAACTGATGGCTCTCGGAGCTCGTCATACAATTATAGGGGGAGATTTTAATTGCATTATGGACCCGGAGATAGACAGGATACCCAAGAGTACTACGGCTATATCCCCCAGATCCAGGCAATTGGCAGATTTGTGGAGGTGCCTCCACCTGCAAGACAGAGATTTCTCTTTTTATTCTAATCTACATAAGTGTCACATTAGAATTGATATGCTTTTTGCCCCCTTGACCTTTTTGAATTCTGGAAATCAAGTGTACATGGAAATCAAGAATAGGAACAATGGGACGGCCCCCCCGATATTGGCGTATGGATTCTTTCTTAACGAAGGATAGTATATTCATAAAATATTTCTCTCAAGAATTCAAAACTTTTTTGGAAATTAATTCAGGTACGGCGAGTAACCAGTCAATGATGTGGGAGACCATTAAGGCTTATGCGCGAGGTCTGATCATTTCATACTCGGCGACCCAGAAAAAAACTAAAGGGAGAACAACAGCGTCCACTCGAGGCTCGCTTCAAGGCAGCTGAAACAGCGTACGTTGATAGGCCCTCTGTTGCTAAATTACAAAGGATTACGGCCCTTAGGACAGCCCTGAATACCGTGCTTACCCAAATGGCAAAGAGGGAAATACTATTTGCAAAGCAAAGATTATATGAATTTGGCAATAAGCCTGGTAGATACCTAGTGTTTCTCGCAAGGAAAAAAAAGGCCCCTCAAGCTATAACGTCCATCAGGGAAAGTGCTTGTACTCTGACTCACGATTATAAAAGGATCAACAAAATCTTCAGAAAGCTTTACTCTGATTTATATAAATCACAGGATTGTGAAGATACAGCCAGGAAGATGGAGTCCTTTTTTAAAAGCCTGGCATTTCTGGACTTAACCCCGGAACAGGTGTCGGTCCTGAATGCACCCCTAACAACTCAGGAAATACTTGACACAATCAGACAGCTGCAGAGCAGTAAAGCACCTGGTCCAGATGAATTTCAGGTTGAATTCTATAAAGAGTTTACAGGAGTATTAGCTGGTCCATTTATGGACATGTACAACTACTCATATAGTCAGGGCTGCCTTCCGCCTTCGTTGAGAGAAGCGAATATCTCCCTCATTCTCAAAAACTGAACGGACCCAGAAGATTGTGCATCATATAGACCAATATCTTTGCTAAATGTAGATTTTAAAATTCTTTCTAAAACATTAGCATTGAGGCTGGAGAGGGTATTGCCATACATCATAAAAGAGGACCAGATGGAGTTTATCAAGGGCCGTAAATCTTCTAATAATATTAGAAGGCTTTTGAATGTGATTCAAGCCTGTCATCACGAAAGAATACCAGGAATAGTAGTCTTGTTGGACGTGGAGAAGGCATTTGACAGGGTTGAATGGTCATACCTGTTCTATACACTGGAAAAGTTTGGTGCTGGAAAGGTATTTGCTAAATGGGTCTCAACATTGTATAATGACCCCAAAGCAGTCGTGATCACCAATGGCTGAGGCTCGGATAGCTTCAGTGTACGTCGGGGCTGCCGTCAGGGCTGTCCTCTCTCACTGTTACTACTTACGCTAATAACTGAGCCACTAACGGAAGATATATGGGCTGACTCTAATATAACGGCTCCGAGGGTTGGCATGGGTAAACATAAAATTACCCTTTATGCAGATGATGTTCTCCTTTTTCTTCGTAATCCTTTGATGTCTGTGCCCCGCCTGATCCAAGTTATTAATCTATTTAGTGAATTCTCAGGCTACAAAATTAATTTCTTAAAATCGTAGGCCATGCCGATGGGTGGTCTCGCTAGTATGTCCCACTAATTGGACGGATCTCACTTTCCCTTTCGGAGGTCTCTGGAGGGTTTTTTATATTTAGGTATTTTTATCACCCCTTTATTTGGCCAGCTATACAAGGTTAATTTTGTGCATCTACTGGAAAGGATAGGGCAGGACCTTCAACGTTGGGGGGAGTCTTCCAATTTCTTGGCTAGGTAGAATAGCTCTAATTAAAATGCATGTCCTGCCCTGCCTCTTATAGCCTATGAGAATGCTCCCGGTGATACAGCCGAGGCTGGCACTGCGCAAATTATACGGTTGGTTTGGTTCTTTCATCTGGAATCATAGACGGCCCCTTATTAAGTTAAAGAAGGTACAGCTTCCACAAGCAAGGGGAAGGCTGGATTTTCCAGACTTTAGGAAGTATCAACTGAGTTCCCTATTAAGCTACATAACTGATTGGGTCTCTCTGACCCGCAATCAATCTGGCTGGACATCAATGCTTCACAAATAAAGTGCCCTCTTATTAACCTCTTATTTTTAGATAAGATGAAAGTCATTATGGACCATTGTAAAAACCCTATAGTATTAAACACAATGAAAGCCTGGAAGATAATATGGCAAAGCGAGGGTAATTCACATAAAACCTCCCGTTATACTCCTCTAGTGGGGGCATGAGGTTTTCACCCGAGGCGCTCAGACGCGACATTTAAATCCTGGAGGTCCAGGGGTATCTCCTGTTTAGGGGATCTGTTTGATGAGGGGGTCTTGATGTCTTTTGAACAGCTGCACCAGAAATTTGAACTACCTAATGGAGACTTCTTTTGATATTTCCAAATTTGAGATTACATACAGAAGAAGACTATGTTATTAGACAGCCTTTATAAATCAGATAGAAAACGTAGAGTGCTGTGGCCAATGGGTTTACCCTCGGTCAGTACTCTCTATCATTTATTACATAGTGAAGTGTCGGAAGATATGGAACGTTTGCTTAGAACATGGGATCAGGAATTGGGATTGGAAACATCTACAGAAATGTGGGACAACATCTGGGATAATGCCAGAAAAATCTCCACCTGTAATAGAACCCAGGCCATTCAGTTAAAGATACTCCATAGGACTCATATAGCACTGAAATGATTGGCAAAATTTAGGGCAGGAGCATCTCCAATGTGTCCCAAATGTAAAATAGAGGTGGGCACTTTCACACACTGCTTATGGACATGTCATAAGATCCGCAAATACTGGGTCAGAGTAGCAAATGCTTTGACAGAAATCTTGGGAGCAGAAATTAGAATAGATCCAGTATCTCTTCTCCTAGGCTTTTCGAGCTTGCCTTCCCTGGATGTGCACGGGAGGAAATTATTTTCCATTCTCTCCTTTTGTGCAAAGAAAAATATCTTAGCAAACTGGGTCGCTGAGGGCCCTCCAGGACTTTCAAATTGGTATAGGTTAGTCATGGAATGTATTACCCTTGACTTCCTTACAAATATGGTGCATCAAAAAACTGAATTATTCTATATAAATATGGCAGCCCTCCCTGAATTATATAGATACAGATATTACAGCCATTTTGTCAAGGGCTTTCATCCAGTTGTGGTAGTGGTTCTGGCTGGTCCGGGGGCCCTTGGGGGGAGGAATCCCGTTTGAATACGGGTTTTATTTTGACTTGATGCTAATTCATTCTGAGCACGTACTTCACTATTTAATTACTATGTTATCCTTTTTTACTCTTAAGTAATGAGAGATATTTTATTATACCCTCTGATTAGTTATAGGTTAGATTAGTAGTTAGTTGAGTTTTGTTTTTTCTTTTCCCTCTATCTCTTCTTTTTGTTTGATAGGTTTTGGTTATTATTTATTTAATATTTAATTGTATATTAATGTTTGTATTTGTGTTTCTTATTTTTGTAAGTTTGTAAAAACATTAAATTTTCAATAAAAATATCTATTAAAAAAAAAGGTAGGACATAATTTTACTTTAATTTTTTGGGTTCTGAGAGGGGTGCTGGATTATCTGAAGTTTAGTTTATATGAACCTAAATTGGGTCTTTAAAACTCTCGAGGTGAACATGCTAGAAACAAGGGTAGAAGAGGAAAGAAAATTGCTTTTGCCTAACAAAACGTTGTCCTATGACACAGGGAGATGATACAAAGTGCATCATATTAGCATGTCATCTTAAACTGGCATTTGTGCTTTTTGCTGCTGGTATGACGTGCAGTAACTGGGAGAAGAAAGGGGTGCCTTTTATGTACATAAAGCAATTCTTCAAGGGCAGCTTGCCCTATTCCTTTCTGCCTTTTATCTAGCCTGGCCTATTCACTCCCAAAACTGTCCCCTCACCAATCTTATTATGGCATGGACAGTGTAATATTTGGGTCAATTAACATGTTAACAAGCTATATTGTGTGTTAATTATCTTATTAAAATGTTTCATCTACCTGTCCACTATGACGACTGGGGTGTAAGGATAAGACTGTATGGATAACCATCATATTTTTTGTGGACTCCCCCCACCAAAAACCCACCTTGGGGGTTTGGGGAAGCATAAGACCAAATCCATAAGTTAAGAAGGACGTCAAGGCCTTGGAGGCTGCACAGGAAATTTACCAGGATATTGCCAGGAATGGAGGGTTTGAGTTATATGGAGATGCTGGATAGATTGGCACTTTTTTCTGACCTGTTAGAGGTCAGAAAAATCATGAGGGGTATAGATAAGGTAAATGGCAGGTGTCTTTTCCCAAAGGTGGGAGATTTGAAGACGGTGGGTGGGGGGGAAACATATTTTTAAGATGAGAGGACAAAGATTTTAAAAAGACATGAGGGGCAACTTTGTTTACACAAAGTGTGGTTTGTGTGGAATGAACTTCCAGAGCACGTGGTGGATGTGGGTGCAGCTATAAGGTCGAAAAGGCATTTAGAAAAGCATTTGAGTGAGAAATGTTTAGAAGGATTTGGGCCAAGTGCAGGCAGGTGGGACCAGTTTAGCTTGGGATTATGACTGGCATAGACTGGTTAGACCAAAGGGTCTGTTTCTGTGCTGTATGACTCTGGAATGGTTCTCAGGATGAAAACTTCAGTTACATGGACAGAATGGAGAAGTAGACAAGCTTCAGGAGAAATTTAACACTGATGTTCAAAACTGTGAATGTAAAAGCTGAAAGCTCAATTTTTTTTTTATCATTTAACTAATTTATATTAAACCAATACAACTCTAGAAAATAAAGTAGTTTTAAAAATGTGGCAAAGTATCAAAGTCAGAATTTTACAACAATATACAGCATGATTACATTTTAATTTCTGGATTCACTTAAGCCAAATGTGTTGGGGGTAGATTCAGAGCAAGCTCAGGAGAGCAGTCTCCAAGTGTCTACAAGGGAAATCATTTTTATGTCTCTGATGAAATTTCAGGGTAGCCCAAAGTAAGTTCCCACAAGAATTTGGAGTCTGTGAAGAAACAAAGGAGTATGATTAAACTCAATACACTTTTGCTCTTGTACTAACAATCTTACATTTCATCCTGAATTCTTTTTATAGTTCATGACTGTGAAGCAGCAGGAAGAATTTTAAAAAAAGGAAATATTAGATTTATTCTTCATTATCTTATGCTTTCCTTTATTGGTCAGAGTATTGAGTACAGGAGTTGGGAGGCCATTCTGCGGCAATACAGGATATTGGTTAGGCCACTTTTGGAATATTGCGTGCAATACTGGTCTCCTTCCTCTCGGAAGGATGTTGTGAAACTTGAAAGGGTTCAGAAAAGATTTAAAAGGATGTTGCCAGGGTTGGAGGACTTGAGCTATAGGGAGAGGCTGAATAAGCTGGGGCCGTTTTCCCTGGAGTGTTGGGAGGCTGAGGGGTGACCTTATAGAGGTTTATAAATCATGAGCGGCATGGATAGGATAAATAGACAAAATTCTCTTCCCTGTGGTGGGGGAGTCCAGAACTAGAGGGCATAGGTTTAGGGTGAGAGGAGAAAGATATAAAAGAGACTGAAGGGGCAATGTTTTCACACAGATTGTGGTGAGTGTGTGGAATGAGCTGCCAGAGAAAGTGGTGGAGGCGAGTAAAATTGCAACTTTTAAAAGGCATCTGGGATGGGTATACGAATAAGAAAAGTTTGGAGGGATATGGGCTGGGTACTGGCAGGTGGGACTAAGTTGGGTTGGAATAGCTGGTCGTCATGGACGAGTTGGACTGAAGGGTCTGTTTCCATGCTGTACATCTGTATGACTCTATCTAAACTATAAATGTGCAGACACCATTTGTTAAACCACAGTGCTCAAACTCCTGGGGCTTCACACTGTCACTGAAAATATGGTGAAACAGCTTTCTAGTTTCCCAGTCTAGGCCACCTTCAATGCCTCTAATCCCAGAGCTGTGGTCATTCATATAAAAAATGTGAAAAATCATCCTGTTTTAGGAAGAGGAAGAATTTCATAGCTGCTGCATGAAGTGGGATGATTGAGCTCAAGAACTATTGTTGCCTCTTTCCTGAAGATAAACGAATCCTTTGGTCACCAGTTACAATTCAAGTAGCTTTTTCTCAACTCTATATCCATATAAAAACACGAGAAAGCCATCCAGCTGACCAAGTCATTCCGCCAGTCAAGAAATCACAGCTGATCTTTTTCTTGGCTACATCTATCCTAGCCCTCAATGTCCTAACAAAAATCTGTCATCTCCATCTAGAAAGGTTCAGATAACTCCCAACCTTAACTGTTTTGGAAGACAGTGTTTCAGCATTCTTCAACTCTTTCCAAGCCTAGCGTTAAATTTAAGCTTACATCCCCATCGCTCTTGATTGGTCTTCAGAACAAACAGTCCCTCTCCATCAACTATGTTGATTTAACATTTAAACAACTTTCAGCTCACTCAACCTTTTAAATTCAAAGAACTAAACACTCAGTGTACACAACCTATCCTCATTATTTAAGCCTAGTTATTATTATCCTACAACTTTGAAATCATGCCTGGTTGCAGGGAATGCTGAACGAACAGTGAAGCATTATTCCATCAACCTCATCACTGTTGAAATGAACAGGCTGGAAGAATGGGTGAGCCCTGCCTTTCATTCTCTAACACTGACCATATCTACCCCTGCCTGATAAATCCAAAAACCTCAGAGTCTACACTGCTGAAAAGTATCATTTTAAAACACAAATTTAATTCTGTGTTTGGATTTATTTAGAAAAAAAAGTATATTATTTAACAGTATTATTGTTATGAACTTACTGAATCACGCTGTTTTAAACTGATTACTTGCAGTCTATACACCAAGTCAGTTTTAGGTTCTAGGAAGCTGAAAATGAAACATTTTTCTGTTTTTTCTAGCTTGATAGTGTAAGTGCTTTGGCATGTGGAAAGGATTTGGAAGTTTAATTTTATTTTATTTTATAGTAAGACTTGTGCTATGTGCAATTGAAATGGGAATGCTCAAATTTGTGATTCATGCTAGCCTGAAGGAAAATATAAATTGTCACTTTTTGTGGCAACATCTCTTGGACTAAGTTTAAACGCCATAAACTGTCTAACTGGAAAATACATAAAATACAAATAGAGTTAAATTAAACATCTGATCAGCTCACATCCATCCACATTTCTAAATAACTGTATTAATAAACACTGCTTAATGATAAATCAGCTAACTAGATGGCCTCACATCTAAATCAGCGACATAGCATTTAGCTTGCTTTGACCCAATACCTGTTTTGGCTTACAAAAAAGTGCAAACTATGCTCATTCTTTAGGGTTCTTGTAGTCTAGTGGAAAGATCCCTCCCTCTGAACCAGGAGACCCGGGTTTACATTCCACCTGCTCCAGAGGTGTGCAATGACCTCGCTGGACAGGTTCATTGAAAGCATCTAAGTCCATTCCTTCAATATGAAGCTTTGCAGAGATGTTTCTGCCACATTTATTAAAACACGATATTACTACATTCATGGTTCAATGAGATTGAAGAACAAAAACCTGATTTTGGCTAAAATGACTAAAAGCTCTTCAGCCATTCTCCTGCATTCCACAGAGAGAAAATACTATCCAGTGAAATACACTGATGACACTTAACTTGGACTCACCACAACTGCTCTCAACCCTCTCATTATCACTAAATTGTCCAGACTGCCTGATCGATGTCTGGTACAAGATAAGTAAAACATTCTTTCAATGAAATATTGGGAAGACAAAGTGAAGACCATAAGATGAAGGAGCAGGAGTAGGCTATTCAGCCCATCAAGTCAGCTCCACCATTGAAATCAGATCATAGCAAATCTGACAATGATCAATTCCATTTTCCTGCCTTTTCTCTATAAACCTCAATTTATTTACTGATTAGAAATTTGCAGTATTAAATCATTTTATCTCAGCCTTGAATATACTTAACAACCCAATTCTACAGTGCTCCACAGTAAAAGATTACTATTCCCTGAAAGAAGAAATTCCTTCTCATCTCTGTCTTAAATGGTTGATCTTTGATTCTGCAAGTATGCTTTCTGAGTCTAGACCTTCCTGCAAGGGGAAACAATCTTTCTGCATTTATCTTAAGTCCCGAAGAATCTTGTATGTTTTAATCAAATCTGGAGCTGTTCTAGTTGAACCTTATAACTAACTACTAGCATTCCTAACACTGATAATCCATGTCCCTTACTGTTATGAAGATGTGGGTGTACTGTACCTTTAAGAAAGTTATTAGCTAGGAGACCTACCTGACAGAATCAAGTGTTCTGAAAAAAAAAGGCAACATTTGGTTGAACAAATCGATTAGCTGGTTACCTGGAGACAAAAACAAATTTGAATCGACCTATCAGTTTAAATTATACCCCAAAATACCAATCTCTAATCAAGTTTGAATTGAGTATATTGACAATCTTAAAAGCCAATGACACAATCTGATGCTTTGAGGGTATAAGACCAGAGCAAATTGAACACTGGGAGGAGAACTGCTAAGCCACCAACAATGTAAAGACTGCCCGAAAAATAGCTCTCTTAAAGGTACCTTTATTGATCAGTAACCTGTGAAGCAGAAGAAAAGAAGACAGGAACACAGAGAAGAACAAAGCTGCCTGGTTTTGAGATAAGAAGTTTTATCTTGTAAATCTTAATTGGGACTTTTATCGGACCAGCATTGTCGAGGGGAACGTAAAAGATATGTCAGAAGAAGGAGTTGTAAATAGTCGTTAGTTAATTATTCTCTGTTATACTTTAAGAAAAAATGTTGTTAATTTTTACTTTAAATAGTTCTTGGCCTCTTGAATTTTCACAGATTATGGCACGGGATAAATCTTTTCGGTGTTGCTGGTTTAAATTAAGCAGGAGTGTTTATCCAGTGTTGGAACACTTACTCGCCTTCTCAAGAAACACAAAGATAAAAGTTCTAATTTTTAAAATGCAAGTTTCTTTTTCTCTCAGAGGTTTGTTACTCTGTGGAATTCTGTTCTGCAGAAAACAGAGGAGGCTTGGACAATGAATTTATTCAAGACTGTGTTAGATAGACTTTTGTTAATCAAGGAAATCAAGAGTTTTAGGAGGTAGACAGAAAAATGCAGCTGAGAGCACAACCAGATTAGCTATGGCCTCACTGAATGGCAGATTATCTAGAGGTACCCAGTGGCCTACTCTTGCTCCTATGTTTCCACATAAAATCCAGGCACTATTGTCTGTATTACTATAGGAGGATTCAGATAATGAGCAGGTAAGACAACACATACATATGAACTCAGCATAATATCAAAAATTGCACGTTTTATTTTAAAAAACCCACAGAGGTAGACATTTGAAACTGAGCAGATATGATGTATATTTAAAAAAGTTATCCTCCCTGACCAAAACAAAATCATTTTACGGGTGCTTATGAACTATAGCACTTGTTTTATATTAATGAGTAAAACCCAATGTTGCCAAGAATAACCTACTTATTAGCACTGAAATTCCTTGTTAAGTTCAAATTCTTGGGGCATATTTTATTTCATCTGTACCCAGTACAGGTTATGATAAAATGTATTGTATTATGGAGCAATGAATTGTGTGCAGATGCCTTACAGCTGTAACAACTCAAGCAGTTCAATCCCACATTGGACAGAGCAATTGGCCAGATGAAAGCTCCTACAATTGCACTCAATATATATATACTTTAATGCCAGTGAATTGCGGCTGCAGCCTGTCCAATCTACAGGGTGCAACTGTGGCTATCCCTGATGGATTATTTGCCAACATTTCACAACCTCTGCCACCAAGAGGGTCAATAGTAATAAAATCACGATTACTCCATTAGCCTATAGTTCTCTTCTAATTTAAATGTCATCCTAATTTAGGCACTTTTTTTTTGCCCTGGATTGTTATGGATTATTTGTAATTCTCTACTTGGCCCAACTCTAGGACAAGGAGTGAGGGATGCAAGACTGTATCTAGTTACCATATTCTTGGAGTTGCCAGGAAGGGGTAATGAATGTATCATCCAGATCCGAAGAACAGATTGAGAAATGTTTTCCCAGTAGAACACTACTTCAAGTTTTCAGTTGATAATGAAAATGGCTCCTGTAAATTTGTTACATTGTCACTACACAACTTGACCACTGGGAGGCTTGTGAAGCAAACCTGCAAAAGGTTTATGCTAATTTCACACGATCTTTTTCTGCATCCTACCAAAAAAGTCAATTTTTAGGGGGAGGATTCAAAACCAAATGTGGTTTTTGTGTGGTGAGTGACAGAATAGAGGAATGTGTGTACAGTACCAGTGCATGAGGGAGGGTGTAATTATATGAACTGCACTTGATTTTAAAAATTTAGAATGATTGAAGTTAAGAACAGGGAGTAAGATCTACGAACAAGTAGCTTGCTTTTTATATTAAAAAATCCCCAAGATTAAATAAAAAAAACTCCCTATGGCCTTTTAAGTCTTTAATGAAATGTATTTAATACTTTGCACTTGTTGGGGCTTCATCTAAGAGGAGCATTTAGTGTAACCATGGCTTTATTCTGTTGACTGCTCTCATAACTTTGCCACCAAAGCAAGCTTGTCACAAATTTAAGGAGTGACTCAAGCTCAGACAGACTCACATGATGTAGTTTTCCCACTCATTTGTTTGTGCTACTTGTGGCCACTGCTTCATGATTGTATTAATCTATTCCTGCCTGTAATAACTCCATAGAAGCTGGTACCCATGCAGCAAGTCACTCTTTATTTACACATGGAGAGTCCTTGACACTGATCCAGCTCCCTGAGAGTGAACAGAAAGTCTGACAGTCTTATTCTTCTCTGTCAGCCAGAGCCCTCTGATTGGATCAGATTAATAGCCTCAATCAGGGAACTCATATTCTATGAGAGGTCCACCTACGTGACCTTGTAACAATCACTACACTTCCTACTGCTATTTTTTTCAAATCATTATGTTGGCTCCTGTACTTCGCTATTACTTTATTCATGTGTTACTTCACTTATGGTCTCCTGAACAAATTCACTTCTCCTGTTTGCTGTTGATGCCCACTTCTGCCTGATCTTTGAATGATATATTTATCTCATTCTGTCTGCAGTTCTATGAATTTATTCGGTGGAGACCAATTTTTTTTTAAAGAAGAAAGAAAATCTACTCCTCCCTGCATATTTGTGCAGTGCTTTCAGCTCTCTGGCTGTTGCATACAGCAAGGATGGCTATAAATGATTTTAAAGATTTGACATAGTCAATATTTTAGTTCAGGTAGGGGCCATTTGACCTTTCATTCCTCTGATGGTGAAAGTAAATCATTCATATCAAACTTGACTTTCCCAAAAAATAATTATTTTTGCTCCCGTATTTAATTCCATATTGATTTATTCTGATTTAACAGCGACAAGACAACATAGTCTACAGTCTAATTACTCTAAGTGCAAACAAATATCGGCAAAACCTATCATTTTAGGTTGCAAAGAACATCCTCAAGATGTTCAAAAGATGTTCTGTGGCCAATTAGTTACTTATGAGTGTAGTTGCTGCTGTTTTGAAGGAAAATGGCAGGAAACATGTATCAGCAAGATTCCAGTAATGAACAATGACAATTAAAATAATTATCACAGAATCACTACAGTGCAGAGGATTGGCACCGATCCTCTGAAAACCATCCCATCCAGACGACTGACCAATCATGCTACCATATGATGATAAGAGAAGGATCACTAGGCTGAGTTTTAAAAAAAAAAATCTCATGTTTGAGATATGGGTGTCACTGGCTGGCCAGTATTTAATGCCCCTCCCTAGTTGCCCTTGAGAAGGTGGTGCTGAACTGCCTTCTTGAACTGCTGCTGTGCACCTGCTGTGGCTTGACCCACAATGCCATTAGGGAAGGAATTCCAGGAATTTGACCCAGTGCCAGGAAAGGTACGGCAATAAATTTCCAAGCCAGGATGGTGAGTGGCTTAGAGAGGACTTGAAGGTAGCGGTGTACCCATATATCTGCTGCCCTTGGCCTTCTAGATGGGAGTGATTGTGGGTTTGGAAGGTGCCGTCTGAGGATCTTTGGTGAATTTCTGCAGTGCATCTTGTAGATAATACACAATGCTGCTACTGAGCGTCATTGATGGAGGGAGTGGATGCTTGCGGATGTAGTGCCAATCAAGTGGGCTGCTTTGACCTGGATTGCGTCAAGCTGCTGCAGTGTTGTTGGAGCTGCACTCATCCAGGCAAGCAGGGAGTATTCCATCACTCTCCTGACATGTGCTTTGTCGATGGTTGACAGGCTTTGGGAAGTTAGGAGGTAGGTTCCTTACTGCAGTATTTCTAGCCTCTGACCTGCTCTTGTAGCCACTGTGTTTATATGGTGAGTCCAGTTGAGATTATGGTCAATGATAACCCCTGGTATAGATAGTGGGGGACTCAGTGATGGTAACATCACTGAATGTCAAAAGGCAGTGGTTAGATTGTCTCTTATTGGTTATGGTCATATCCTGGCATTTGTATGGCTCAAATGTTACTTGACATTTCCAGGTACATGTATTAGAATCATAGAGTCATATAGCATGGAAAACGATCCTTCTGTCCAACCAGTCTATACAGAACATAATCCCAAACTAAACATAATCCCACCTGCCTGCTCCTGACCCATATCTCTCCAAACCTTTCCTATTCATGTACTTATCCAAGAGTCTTTTAAACATTGTAATTGTGCCCACATCAATCACTTCTTTAGGAAGTTCATTCTACACGCAAACCGCCTTCTGTGTAAAAAATGTTCCCCTCATGTCTTTTCTAAATCTCTCTCCTCCCACCTTAAAAATATACCATTTGTCAGCAAAAAGCCGAGATATTGTACAGATCTTGTTCCATTTGAACATGGACTGCTTCAGTAGTTTAGGAGTTGCAAATGGTGCTGAACACTGTGCAATCACCCGTGAACATCCCTACATCTGACCGTATGACAGAGAGGAGGTCATTGATGAATCAGCTGAAGACCTGATTCAGCTGAAGAGCGTCGGGCTTAGGACGCTACCTTGAAGAACTCCTGCAGAGATGTCCTGGAGCTGAGATGACTGACCTCCAACAACCATAACCATCTTCTACTGTGTCAGGTATGACTCCAGCCACTGGAGAGTTTACTAGGCAAAAGTGAGGACTACAGATGCTGGGAAACAGAGTTTAGATCAGAGTGGTGCTGGAAAAGCACAGCAGGTCAAACATGCCTGATCTGCTGTGCTTTTCCAGCACCACTCTGATGTAAACACTGGAGAGTTTACCCCTGGATTCACATTGATTCCAGTTTTGCTGGGGCTCCTTGATGCCACACTCAGTTGAATGCAGCCTTGATGTCAAGGGCTGTCAGTCTCACCCTCTGGAATTCAGCTCTTATCCATGTTTGAACAAAGATTGTATTGAGGTCAGGAGCTGAGTGATCCTCAAACTGGGAGTCACTGAGCAGGTTATTTCTGAGCAGTTGCTATTTGATCGCACTATTGATGACACCTGCCATCACTTTACTAATGATCAAGAGCAGACCAATAGAGTGGTAATTGTCCAGGTTGGATCTGTCCTGCTTTTTATCTATAGGACATTCCTGGGCAGTTTTCCACATTATTGGATGGATACCACTGTTGTAGCTGCACTGAAACAGCTCAGCTAGGGGAAGTGGCATATTCTGGAGCACAAGTCTTCAGTACAATTGCCAGAATGTTCAGTGCCTGTAACCTTTACAGTATCCAATGTCTCCAACCGTTTCTTGAGATCACATGGACTGAATTGAATTGGCTGACTCATATCATTGTAATGTT
This sequence comes from Chiloscyllium plagiosum, assembly GCF_004010195.1. Taxonomy (NCBI): domain Eukaryota; kingdom Metazoa; phylum Chordata; class Chondrichthyes; order Orectolobiformes; family Hemiscylliidae; genus Chiloscyllium; species Chiloscyllium plagiosum. The sequence goes on from NC_057712.1 coordinate 37,892,873, forward strand.
GAGGACTAGTGGAGGCGGCCAAGACAGACCACCCACTCAGCATTTCTGACTGAAGATCCCTGTAAAAGCTGCAGCCTTATATTTTGATGTGCTGGGCTCTTCTATCATTGAGGAAGGGGATATTTGTGGATCCACCTCCTCCTCCAGTGAGCTGTTTAATCATCCACCACCATTCAGGACTGTATGTGGCAAAACTGCAGAGCTTAAATTTGATTCGTTGGTTATGGGATCGCTTAGCTCTGTTGACACCTCATCTTCAGGTATGCCTGGTGCTGCTCCTGAATGCCCCCCGCACTTTCCACTGAACCAGGGTGGATCCCCTGGCTTTAAAACCCGAAAGAACTGTGGATGCTGTAAATCAGAGACAAAAATAGAAATTGTTGGGAAAGCTCAGCATGTCTGGCAGGATTTGTGGAGAGAAATCAAAGTTAATGTTTCGGAGTAAATGAGGAAGGGTCTGAGGAAGAGTCTGTTGACCCGAAATGTTAACTGATTTCTCTCCACAGATGCTGCCAGACCAGCTGAGCTTTTCCAGCAATTTCTATTGATCACCTGGCTTGTTGATAATGGTTAAATGGGGGATATGCCCCACCATGAGGTTACAGATTATGCTGGTGGACAATTCTGCTACTGTTGATTGTCCACAGCATCCCCTGGATGCCCAGTCTATAGTTGCTAGATCTGTTTGAAGTCTGTCCCATTTAGCATGGTGATGGTGGCACATAACACAATCGAGGTTATTCTCACTGTGAAGGTGGGACTTGGTGTTAACAAGGACTGTGTGGTGGTCACTCTTATCGATACTGTCATAGACAGATGCATCTGGTAAGGATGAGCTCAAATATGTTTTTCCCTATTATTGGTTCTGCTACAGACCCAGACTAGCAACTACGTCCTTTAGGAATCAACCAGCCCGATCAGTAGCACTGCTGCCGAGCCATTCTTGGTAGTGGACATTGAAATCCCCCACTCAGTACATTTTGTGACCTGGCTATCCTCAGTGCTTCCTCCAAGTGTTGTTCAACATGGAGGAGTACTGATTCATCGGCTGAGGGACGATGGTACATGGTAATATGCATGAGGTTTCACTGGCTATGTTTAACCTGAAGTCATGAGACTTTATGGAATCCGGAGTTGAGGATCTAAAATTTGAATTTAGGCTGTTGTCAGAAACAAAAAGTATCTGTAGATTCTTTATTAACCACAAAATGGTTTTTCAATTTAAAATAACACAACAAATTGGCTGCAAGTAATGATTTGACTGTGTGAACTTGAACTGATGCTTTATTTAGTGATAAGAGAGAACAATGGATTTTTCATACTATGAATCATAAGTCAGTGATTTTGTATTCGAACTCACATTGAACTACTTCTATGGGATGGTGCTCTATGTAAATTAAGAACCCTTTCCTGGGGAATATCATTGGATTAACCTGCTGCAAGTCATGTCACCTTATTATGTGTGATTGGTCTTTCTTGTAATTAAGGCTGTACGATCTCAAAAAAACATATAAATAATGTGTAATTTTCTAATGAAATTGCGCCATTTCTCCACGGAACACAGAAGCTTTTAACCTCCACGTTGCTGGACAAATCTGCACCAGGCTGCCTTAATTTATTAAGCGGGTAAACTTGCTTTAAGCAGACCATACTCCCAGTGATCCCTTTGACCGAACTCAAACCAACAGGGGTTTAGATCTTCAGAGTCAGTGTTGAGGACTTTTAGGGCAACTCCTTCCCCACTGTATACCACTGTGCCACCACCTCTGCTGTGTCTGTATTGCCAGTGAGACAGATCATATCCAAGGATGGTGATGGTGGTATCTAGGACTCAGTCATATTTACAGAATCATTCCTTACAGACGTCAGGTTGTTGCTTGACTAGTCTGAGAGACAGTTCTCCCAATTTTGGCACTAGCCCCCAGGTGTTAGCAAGGAGCACTGTGCAGGGTCAACAGGGTTGTTTCTTCTGTTGTCTTTTCCGGTGCCTAGGTCGATGCCAGTGATCCATCCAGTTCAATTTCTTTGAGACTTTGTAGCGATTGGTATAACTGAATGGCTTGCTAGGCCATTTCAGAGGGCATTTGAGATTCAACCAAATTGCTGTGGATCTGGAGTCACATGCAGGCCAGGCCAGACCAGGTCAGGATAGCAGGTTTGCTTCCCTCAAGGACTTGAATCAGAAATGATTTCATGGTCAACAGTAGATTACTAATTCCAGATTGTTTTTAAAAATTGAATTCAAATTCCACTATCTGTGTGGCAGGATTCAAACTTTAGCTAGATCTCTGGATTAATAGCCAAGCAATAATGCCACTCAGCCATCGCCTCCCCCTAAGGGAAATGGAAGGATTGTCGTATCAGGAAAGATAGAGCAGATTGGGCCTGTACTCATTGGAAATGGAAGAATGAGAGGAACCTTATTGAAGCGTATGAGATTCATAGGGGACAGTAGATTTGGAAAAGCTGTTTCTTCTTGTAGGAGAGTGCAAGACTGAGGGCAAAATCTCAGAATAAGGGCTGCACACTTAGAATCATAAGAGTTTTACAGCATGGAAATAGAACCTTCAGTCCAAACTCCAGGTCAACCAGACATCCTAAATTAATATGGTCTCATTTGCCAGCACTTGGCCCATATCCCTCTAAACTCTCCTATTAATGTTAGCCATCCAGATGCCTTTTAAATTTTGTAATTATACCAGCCTCCACCACTACCTCTGGTAGTTCATTCCATACATGCATCACCCTCTGTATGAAAACGTTTCCCCTTAGGTCCCTTTTAAATCTTCCCCCTCTCACCTTAAACCTAAGCCCTTTAGTTTAAGACTTCACTACCCTGGGGCAAAGACTTTGCCTATTCACCCACTGCCCCTCATGACTTTATAAACCTCTATAAGATTTCTTCTCAGACTCCGTGCTCCAGGGAAAATAATCCCAGCTATTCAGCTTTTCCTAATCGCTCAAATTTTCCAACCCTGGCAACATCCTTGTAAATCTTTTCTGAACCCTTTCAAGCTTCACAACATCTTTCCTGTAGCAGGAAGACCAGTATTTCAAAAGTGGCAGTATTCTCAAAGGGTATTAAATCTGTGGAATTATTTCTCATAGAAAGCTGTTGAGGCTAGTATGTTCAAGGCTGAGATTTTTAATCAGTAAGGGAATCAACATGTTACGAGGAATAGATAGGAAGTGCAGTTGAGGTTTAACAGATCGGCCATGATTTCACTAAATGGCCAAGCAGAGTTGATGGACTGAATGGACTATTTCTGCCCCTATATCTTATAATGTGTTTCAGACACTTTGATTAAGATACAAATATTGGACAGAATTCCAAGAGAATTTCTCAGTTCCTCTTCAATGAGTGCATTAGAATTCTTTATATCTGCTAAGATCAGGCAAAATGTTTGAAATAGAAGATAGATACCTAGGCAACCATGCTTCATCTACAGAAACCATTTGTACTGCAGTGAATGGTCTCCTAATCATTCTATTCCATTATGAATTTTACTGGTTTTACCTATATTAAAGTGCTGTTTCTGATGACCACAAGAAGTTAATTGGCCTGAACTGACTGGAGTGCAATAAAAATATTAACCTAGCAGAAGGAAACCAATACCTTGCTGCAAACTTCCTTGAATATTTATTTTAATAAAATTGCAGGTAGGTCTTCTATAACATGATGGTTGCATTCTTGTGCAACTTCGTATTATTGAAAACACACTTTAGAAACAGCGCTTAAAGGGTTGGTGATGTAATCACTTTACAGCTAACATGTTTTAAAAGTTTGCACTTCAGCAACTGTGTCCCCAATTCAGCAATCATGTCATAATGAATTTGTGTTAATGAAACATGTCTTATAGCAGAACGACCTGGACTAAGAAACTGTTTCAAAAACAATCTCTTAACTAAACACTCTACTTTGATACTTCAGTGATGTTTGATACCCTACATTTTCTTCTGTTAAGAAAATAAAGCATTGCTCCTGCATCTCTGTGAACAAGGCAGAATAGAAACTATATTTAGCTTCTTAGCTTGTACACACAAATAAATATAAAGTGGGCTGCTAACAGGCTTTTTGTTTCCCCTTTGATATAAAGCACTACAAATAATTCCCTTTCACATTATAGATTTCTTTTGGAACACAGTAACTATTTTGTTTGCAGGTTATCGATTGATTAATCAAAGAGTTTTAAATTACCTGTTTAACCAAAGGGAATCACAGTGATGTAATGATTCCATTTTGTACATAGTTTGCCAAGGACAAATGTCTCACAGTAAATGCATTTGGATAAAACAGGATTTCATTTCTCAGCTTCTGGGATCAATTCACACAAGATACACAATACGCATTCACAGATGCTTTGCTGTTAGATCATTATTCAGCACTGATAGTTAACGTGTTTATAATTCACTGTGTCTGAAGTCAGTGATCTCAGATTTGAAACATAAGAGACAGCAGATATAAAGACAGTCATGTAGAAAGAACAAAAGAAAGCACAGAGTCATAAATTTAAAATTCAAAACCAAGGAAATTGAGCGAACAGATTCTTAAAAATGTCCGGCTACTTTATTTTGCATATTGCTCAAGCATAGCAATGGCTTTGCAAGAACAGTCACCAATATTGAAGGAGTATGTCTAGTTCACAGTATATTATCAAACAAAGAACTGTGGATGCTGGAGATCTGAAACAAAAACATAAATTTTGGTATTTGTCAAATATATTATGTGTGGACTGGAGCAGTAATTATTCAGACACTCAATATCATTCCCCTAATTTTATTCTCCTAACCAGGGGAAATTCATGCAAGTTATCAACTAGGAATATTTAAAAAATCCAAAGATCAACATTTAAATATCTCCATAGCATGTCAATGGAAATGCAGCAAACAGCAGAGGACATACAGTCAAAATTTCTCATGGAAAACTTTAACAATGGGATAAAAAGGAATCAGATCAATTAATAATTTCCCTCAAATAAAATTTATGTTTCACAACAGAAAACTTACATTTACGGTTTAAATTCTAAGTTATATCTATGTAGGAATATGCAAGGTCTCCACAAGACTGCAACTGAATTTAGTTACTAAATTCCAGCTTAAACTGCTTTCTCTGTACCTGGGGTTGAGCAAACTCAAGAGCATATAATTAAAGGCATTTCAGTGCAACCTTGAACAACACAATAGAATTTGGATAATTAAGAGAGTTGATTGGAGAGGGGACAGGAAGGTGTTGCTCCTTTGTTTTTTTCAACATTTTCAGCCTATAGGATTTGGTTCTTCCTCTACTGCAATAAAAACAAAGTTTAATTCTGAAGATGTCATATTGGGTGCAAAATGTCTCTACATTTCCTACCAGAACTGTTGAATTTCTTCAGCACTTGGTTTTTATTTCAGAATTCCAGCATCTGTAATACCTTGACTTAATTTGTTTTTTATTCTGCTACAGGGAAAGAAGCTAGTTGTTTGATGAGTGTCTGAAGTGGTTAAAGTCTGTTCTATTCCTAACATTTAAAATAGTATAGCACCCTTTTGGAACAGTAGTGAAATATGTGAAAAATAAAAATAAATCAGTGAATAATTAAGCAAATTCAAACACATCAGAATATCAGGACAGATGAAATGGCAGAAATATGTTGGAGCTCCTGGGTCCAATGTGATCCAGGGCAAATATGTTTGTGGTTCATGTAGCTTCGGCAGAGTCATTGAGCTGCAGATACTGCAACAAATCAGGGAGGGGGAAGATTACCTACATTATGTATCGAGGAGGTAGTCACATTCTTAGGATAGGTATTCTGAATTGGTCAGTTGCTTGGAAAGGGGAATATGGCTGCAGCTGAGGCAAGTATTTGAACTGAGCTGGAAATGTGTTGCTGGAAAAGCGCAGCAGGTCAGGCAGCATCCAGGGAACAGGAGAATCGACGTTTCGGGCATTAGCCCTTCTTCAGGAATGAGGAAAGTTTGTCCAGCAGGCTAAGATAAAAGATAGGGAGGAGGGACTTGGGGGAGGGGCGTCGGAAATGTGATAGGTGGAAAAAGGTCAAGGTGAGGGTGATAGGACAGACCTGGAGTACTGTGTGCAGATTTAGTTTCCTTAATTAAGAAAGGATGTACTGGCACTGGAGGGGGTGCAGAGGAGGTTCACTAGGTTGATTCCGGAGTTGAGGGGATTGGCTTATGAGGAGAGGCTGAGTAGACTGGGATTATAGTCATTGGAATTCAGAAGAATGAGGGGGGCGGATCTTGTATAAACATATAAAATTATGAAGG
>NC_057712.1:37899470-37913512 GCF_004010195.1 Chiloscyllium plagiosum
AGGTGTGGGCGCCAGTCTTGCACCTCCTGCGGTTGCAGGGGAAGGTGCGGGGAGTGGAGGTTGGGTTGGTGGGGGGTGTGGATCTGACGAGGGAGTCACGGAGGGAGTGGTCTTTACGGAATGCTGATAGGGGAGGGGAGGGAAATATATCCTTGGTGGTGGGGTCCGTTTGGAGGTAGCGGAAATGAATGGTTTCCTGGATCAATGTCGATTCTCCTGTTCCCTGGATGCTGCCTGACCTGCTGCGCTTTTCCAGCAACACATTTCCAGCTCTGATCTCCAGCATCTGCAGACCTCACTTTCTCCTCAAGTATTTGAACTGAGAGGGCAAGACTGCAGGAGACTCTAAAATTATCCAACATTTTTGAGTTTTGTTTGGATGACAGTAGTGGTTGCAAGGTCAATCAATTGACCATGGCATCTTGATCCAGGAAACCATTCAAGTTGATGGAATAAAAAGGAATATAGTGGCCATAGAGAACAGTATAGTGAGTGTGATTGACACTATTCTCTTCAGTAAAGATTTGGGGGTGCCAGTGTTGGATTGGGTGTACAAAGTTAAAAATCACAGACCACCAGGTTGTAGTCCAACAGATTTATTTGGAAGCACTAGCTTTCGGAGCGCTTATCCTTCATCAGGTGATTGTCCTGATGAAGGAGCAGCGCTCCGAAAGCTAGTGCTTCCAAATAAACCTGTTGGACTGTAACCTGGTGTTGTGTGACTTTTAACTCTTCAGTAAAGAGTGAGAGTCCAAACTGATCTTTTGCTTACCTTGTGTTAGGGTTCAGGATATCTGCGCAGGCTAGTGAAGAACTTACAGTAGGAGGGGGAGAATCCAGTTGTCATGCTCCATGTAGGTAGCAATAAAATGGACATAGCAGGTAAAGAGGTTCTGCATTGTCAGTATGAGGAGCTAGAAGCAGAACCTCAAAGACAATAATCTCTGGATCATTACCTGCACCACATGGAAATTAACATAGGACAACTAAGATTAGTGAAATGAATGCATGGTGTTATAATCCCAGTTGACATTATGACTGGACAAGTCAGATCCCAGAATGAAATCTGGTTTGATAGATCATACTTTCATTTTGTAAACATTAATGTGGTGATCCGTCAGTGAAATATACACACACAAGCCTGAAGATTTGGTTTTAATAAACAAACCCTTAATAAGCAAAAATCCCTATCTAAATGTTGTATAGTCTGAAAGATTTTAAAACACGGGACAAAATAAAATCTCATCTACTCCCCAATATTATCACTTTACAGTTAATTAAAATCTACACAATGTTCCCTTTCCTGTCTAGTCTACAGATTTGATTTAACTGCGTCTTCTCAGTTCCTGTCCTGTGAGTTGTGAAGTCTATTCCTTGGAAAACACTCACAATTGAGATTTAGGCTTTCTCTGTCTTTTAGCAATCGACAGTGTTCTAATAAAATTCTCCGGTCTAGATGTTTTCAGAAACTGAAAGCTTTACACTTTCTGAACTGTGCTGAACAATTTCCTTTTCTAGAGAGACTATACTTACTTCTTATCCCAGTCAGTTTCCTTCAAACAGAACCAAAAACCTTTAACTACATTTTTAAAATAAAATCTTCACCCTAGATTCTGTGACCTTTAACAGTTTAATTCTTTCCTGCATAACATAATATAAACAGACGTTCATTAACACTCAAGGGATCCTTGCAGTTATCTCCTCTCTAACACATCTTGATTTTTAGACATGGCTCCAAAAAGACTGACCCAATTAATTTTTAAATCCCCTCAAAAATAAACACCACCCATATGCCACACTTCTCTACACAATGGTGTAATGGCTGCTGCAGAAGTAGCTTTTGATTTGTGGGACACTGCTGCCAGCATTGGGAAAAGTGGAATTATTTGGATAATCTATGTCTAAACTGTGATAGAACCAATGTTCTAGCAAGCCACATAATGAGGGAAAGAGAGGGGGTTTTAAATTAAATAGAGGCAATGGATCAAATTTGGGAAAATGTGGTAACTCAAACAGTAAAGTTATTAATATGGAAAATTTTTAAAAATCATCAGAAAGAGATTGAGTGTGCAAATCTAAGAATTAATCAACATAACATGACACCTTACAAATCATAAGGACAAAACTAAATGTTCTGTATCTGAACGTATTCCAAAACAAAACAAATAAACTGATGGTGCAAATAGAAATAAGTAATTATGACCTGATAGCCATTACAGAGACTTGGTTGCGGGGTGATTGGAACCTGAACATTGATGACATTTAGAAAAGCAGGCATCCAGGAACATGGGAAGGGGTGGCTCTGTTAATTAAAGATTGTATTAGAATGATTATGTAAGATCTAGAAACCAGGATGTGGAAGAAGTTTGGGTAGAAATAAGAAGTGGTTATGACAAGAAGTCACTGTGGGTGTGGTGTACAAGCCAGCTAACATTAACCACTCAGTAGGATGGAGTATAATGGATGAAATAGTCAGAGCTTTTCAGAATTACAATGCTAATCTGTATATAGATTGGAAAAAGCAGACAGGCAAAGCTGCCTACATGAGGAGTTCATAGAATGTATTGGCAACAGATTCTCAGTACAACATATTTTGGGACCAATCAGACAGTGTCTTATACTAGGACTGGTAGTGTGCAAAGTCATAGGAGTAATTGATGATCTCAAGCTGAAGATACCTCGAGGAAAAATTCAATCATGTTATGATGGTTGTTAATTCAGTTGGAGGGGGAGAAGGGGGTATCCAATATTAGTATTCAAAACTTTAAAGGTAATTACAAGGGCATGAAAGCATAGCTAGCTGGAGTGCAGTGGCAAATTGGGTAAATGAAGATGTTGTGACAAACACTTAGTAGCTATTTCTAAATACCCAGGTTATGTATATCCCCCAAGGAAAGAAAGATTTCCAGGGGTGGACCTACCATTTGTGATATATTTTTTAAAAATGTTGAGATATTCTCAAACTTAAACAAAACGCAAGCAGTTTTGCAAAAACAGGTAGCAGATCATAAGACTGGACAGAATATTTATATGAAGGTACTTCCTTTAATAAATCCATATTTGTGCTTAAAAGATTGTGAAAATTGATTAATTTGAAAGTCTAGTAGATGCCTGAACTTCCCTTTATATCAAGGACTCAGGGCTTTTCTTTCAAAAAGAAACACTCACTAGGAAGAGATAATTAAGACAAGTAAACAGTAAAAGCCTTATGAAGTATGGAACTGGTTAGGGAAGTCACTTCTGGGTTTATGTCTGGTGGGCATTTTGGGTTTTTAATCTGATTTTATTTAGAAGATCATTGGGAGTAATCTGTTGTGAGAAATGCCACAGAACTCTTCTGTTTGCTCTCTTTTGAGAAAACCCTTTTGAATCCAGTGAGAGAACTGGAAAACTATTGGGGAAATTCTTCTTAGAAGCTTCTGAAAGTCTTCTTGATATATTCCAAACAAAGTGCTTCTGAAAAGATCCCAATAACAACGTGTCTAGTTAAATCTGTCCGTGTAATGAAGGTTCACGATACATTGTGGGCGGCACAGTGGTTAGCACTGCTGCCTCACAGCACCGGAGACCCGGGTTCAATTCCTGCCTCCGGCGACTGACTGTGTGGAGTTTGCATGTTCTCCCCGTGTCTGCGTGGGTTTCCTCTGGGTGCTCCGGTTTCCTCCCACAGTCCAAAGATGTGCAGGTAAGGTGAACTGGCCATGCTAAATTGCCCGTAGTGTTAGGTAAGGGGTAAATGTAGGGTTATGGGTGGGTTGCGCTTCGGCGGGTCGGTGTGGACTTGTTGGGCCGAAGGGCCTGTTTCCACACTGTAATGTAATCTAAAAATCTAATCTAATCTAATGTAATCTAATCTAAAAAAAAATTGTCATCGCTTGGGAGCTCATTTTCAAAAAGTTAAAAATCACTATGGTTTTGAACTTGATTTCATTTCTATATTGCGTGTGTTAAGAATAAAAGGACATAGTTTTAGTTTCATATTTGAGTGGGGACAGATTGTCTTAGTTTGTTTACATGCACATAAATAAAGTTTCTAAAATTCTTAAGATGAACAATTCAGTGCATTAGAATGCACTATTATCCCCTCGAGACTGATTATTAAACTTAGTGATCTCGGACTAAGCCCCACTCTCTGCAAATGGATCCTCAAGTTCCTGACCCACAGGCCACAATCAAGAAGATTGGGGACAATATTTCATCCTCACTAACACTCAACAGTGAAGCCCCTCCCAGGGGTGTGTACTCAGCCCTCTACTGTACTCACTGTATACCCATGACTGCATCGCCAAATACCAGACTAATGCCATTTACAAGTCACTGGTGACACCATAGTAGGTCGAATCACAGATGGCGACAAAACAGATAGGAGGTGGAAGACCTGGTAAAATGGTGCACTGAGAACACCCTAGCTGTCAATGCCAGCAAAACCAAGGAACTCATTATTGACTTTCGGCAGGATATTACTCATGCCCCCCTACACATTAACAGCACAGAGGTGGAATGAGTGGAGAGTGTCAAGCTCCTGGGAGTGGTCATCCACAACAAGCTTTCTTGGACTCTTCATGTGAACACATTGGATAAAAGGCCTAACAACGTCTCTTCTTCCTCAGGCAACTGAGGACATTTGACATGATGGCAAATACCCTTACCAACCTTTGTACGGGTGCTATCAAGAGCATTCTGTCTGGAAGTATCACTACCTGGTATGGCAACTTTACCGTTCAAAATCAGAGATGGTTACAGAGAGTGGTGAACTCGGCCCGGACAATCACAAAGTCCAACCGCCCAGCTATAGAATCCATCTACCAGGCCCGCTGTCAAGGAAAGGTGACCAGCATTCTCAAAGATCTATCCCATCCTGGCAATGTTTTTCTACAACCTCAACCATCAGGGAGAAGGTATGGAAGCCTGAATACACGCACCAGCCAGTTCCTACTCTACTGTTGTTAGAATACTGAATGGACTCTCAAACTCTTAACATTCACCTGTACCCGTGTTTTTGTTTTTGCTGCTGTTTACCCTAGTATTTACTAACTATGCTACTTAACTATGTGATCTGCCAGTATTGCTCTCAAGACAAAGCTTTTCACTGTGCCTCAGTACACGTGACAATAAATTCAATTCAATAGAAAGAAGGGTAGAAGAAAAAGAAGAAAATAAAAGCTGGTAGCAAGGCAGAGACTGAAACAAGTTCATTTAGAAAGGTGATGTATAAGTTTCCTTCAGAGGAGAGGAGGTCATTCAGACATATAAAAACAGCAACTGCTGTTTTAGCAGTCTCCAAAACAATCAACGCGGAAAAAATGCTATGAATGACTTAGAGGTTAATTAGAGAAAAGCTCCAGAAACAGAAAGCCTTAAGGTATCAGAAAAGAAAATATCTGTAAAGGCACTTCAATGCAGGAATTTAACAACACATGCTAAGAAATAAACAAATAGCTTGTTTAAGGGATTCATGAATGAAAGATAGTACTGAATGAATGCAGAGGTTTGCCAAAAAGAAACTGATTACAGCACTACCAACTGATCAAGGTATTTTGAAAGTGGAGACAGGGTGACCCTTCACTGAGGTCTGAATATCTGAAAGTTTGCTGTTGACTGTTGACGGTAAAAGGGTTGAATCTTTACTTCTGATATTTGTAATAAGACTGTTTCAAATAGATCTCTTTAGTGTTAAATAGTTTAGTGTGTTTTGTTTTGTATGTAACGAACTTTGATGATCTCTTGTTAAATGTATATTAGCAGCTTCTTCTTAATACTTTCACTGACCGACCACCACATTATCACCGTGTCTGCGTGGGTTTCCTCCGGGTGCTCCGGCTTCCTCCCAAAATTCAAAGATGCGCAGGTCAGGTGAATTGGCCATGCTTAATTGTCCATAGTATTAGGTGCATTAGTCAGAAGAGGGTGGGTTACTCTTCAGAGGATCAGTGTGTACTTGTTAGGCCGAAGGGCCTATTTCCACACTGTAGAGAATCTAATCTAAACATAAAGCAAAAAGAGAACTTATTGTTTATCAGGCCAGGTTTCACTTGTCCAGTATTAATGTCAGCTGTGATCATAACAATCAGGAAGCCAGACTGAAAACCATCAGGTATATTCCATATATTATCCCTTTTCTTTATGATTGAACAATTATTTGGCCAAAGTTTTTCTTAAAAGTTTATCTCTGCTGAGAAAAGTCCTTCATAACTTATTTGCGGTGGCGGTGGGTGGAAAAGACAGAGAGAGTTGTTATCACATGAAGTGAGACACAGTGAAAAGTGTTTTGTGAGCTATACAGGCAGAACATACCCTACAAAGTGCATTAGGGTAGCAGAATACAGTTTTAACGCTGTAGAGAAGGTGCAGAGAGAGATCAGAATTAACTTTTGAGAGGTCTGTTCAAAAGTCTGATAACAGTGAGGAAAAGCTGTTCTTGAATCTATTCGTACATGTATTGTACAAATCTTTGCAAATTTGGTAAGATTTGTTTTTGTACCAAATCAATAATTTTGTTGTTTATTAAAAAATCTGGTTGATGAACTTCTTTTGCATTTTGAAAAAATATGTAACTTTCCATATTGGTAAGAGGGTAAAGCATTTAAATCTGTTTTGTGACAAGTGGTGTAGTGGAAATAGAGAAAGACTGTACACTCCTCAAATCTCGGTTATGACAAAATGAATAACAGTAACAATTAGCTAAAGGTAAAGGGAGAGAAAAACATAGAGTACAAGATGAAACCAGCTAGAAATGTAAGCTAAATAGTAAGATAGTTAAACAAACAAAGAGTTAACAAAGTGATTGGTCCCATAGAAAATGAGGCTCGGAAATTTACATTGGAAAATAAAGTAACAGCAGATGAATTAAAGAGGCATTTACCATCCATCTTCACTCTTGAGAATACAAATAACATCCCATAAATAACTATTAATCCTATTAATCAGATTAATCAGATGGCTGCTCACCATCGTCTTCTCAAGGGCAAGTGGGGATGAGCATCAAATTTGCCTATCCAGTGACACTCACATCCCATGTACAAGAGAAACAAAGGAAATGGAATGGAGGGAAGAACTGAAGAAAATCAAAATCAACAGGTAAGTAGTATTGAGCACATTGTTGAAGCTGTGGTCTCTCCTAAACTAAGAATTCAGTCTGTAACAATATTATTAGATCACTTCCACAACAGTGTGTTCTGCACAATGTTGCCTTTAATCCATTTCAATTTGAAGTTACTAGGGCCGTAAAACAACAGTGTGACACAGAGCATTGTGTCCAAAGGTTACAAGGGTGTTCCCATAACCCACCTATACAAATGGAGGGGAAGCAGGTCTATGTGTAAAAATTAATTCACTTCACGTCTCGCCACAATGGGACAAACTCTTCGCAAAGTTATTCTTAAGAGGATTTTCACTCATTCCACAGACTCAGTATATCCAGAATCTTGGTAGCTTTAATGGTAGACAAAGTATAGTTGGCACAATCTTTGTGGCATGTCAAATTTAAGTCCCATGAATCGATCTCCAGATGTTTTTAACCGCCTAAGCAGGAACTTCAACAAAGTAAATTGTGACAGGCAGTGAATGGTGTTGCCTCAACAAGGCTGCCCTAAAAATACAATTAAAGCCATCACTCGTTTCATGATATCATGATGGCAGAATGTAGTGTTGTGCAGAAATGTGCCTGAGCAGATGTCTTCCTTGTCATCAATGGCACCAAACAAGGGTGGAAAGCTACCTATGTGACACCTCCTCCCAACCTCCCTCCTGTAAAAACGCCATTCCTTATTCCCAATTCCTCCGTCTCCACTGCATCTGTTCCCAGGATGACCAATTCCACCTTAGAAAATCCCAGATGGCCTTCTTCTTCCAAGATCACGATTTTCCTTCCCATGTGGTCGATGATGCCCTCCAGTGCATCTCTTCCACTTCCTGGACCTCCACCCTTGAACCCCACCCCTCCCAATGCAACAAGGACAAACCTGCAGACACATCGCATAATCCTCTGCCACTTCCGCCCCACAAACAGGCCCCACCACCAGAGATATATTTCCCTCCCCACCCCATATCATTCTGAAGAGACCATTCCCTCCATGACTCCCTTGTCAGATCCAAGCCCCCCACAGCCCATTCCTGGCACCTTCCCATGCCACCACCCCACACCTCCCCCCCTCACCTCCATCCAAGGTCAGAAAGAATGCTTCCACATCTGACAGAAATTTATCTGCACCGCCACCAATGTCATCTATTGTAGATGCGGTCTCCTCTACATCAGGGAAACAGGACGCCAACTTGCAGATTGTTTCATAGAACATCTCTGGGACACCCGCACCAACCCCACCACCCCATGGCTGAACACTTTAACTCCCCCTCCCACTCCGTCAAGGACATGCAGGCCCTGGGCCTCCTCCGTTGCCAAACCCTCAACACCTGACGCCTGGAGGAAGAACACCTCATATTCTGCCTTGGGACCCTGCAAGCACACGGGATCAATGTGGATTTCACCAGCTTCCTCATTTCTCCTCCCCTGACATTATCTTAGTCCCAAGCCTCCAAGTCAGCACCACCCTCTTGACCTGCCCATCACCTTTCCCATTTATCCACTCCACCCTCCTTTCCGACCAATTACCTTCTCCCCCACCTTCATTGACCACTGCATTCTCAGCTGCCTTCCCCCAACCCCACCCCCTCCCATTTATCTCTCAGATCCCAGCCTACAAGCCTCATTCCTGATGAAGGGCACTTGCCTGAAATGTCGATTCTCCTGGTCCTCGGATGCTGCCTGGCCTGCTGTGCTTTTCCAGCACCACACTCTTGAAGGCTGAATAATGGCCCCAGTTCTATTTACCATTTATTTTTTTGACCACTTTCTCATGTGCAATCAAACATCTTGACATTGGAGTACACATTTTGTTCAAGAGACACAGCAAACTCTTTCATCTGAAAGGTTCATACCTCATACAAATATGCAGCACCTACTAAGTGAATTGCCATTTGCTGACAGTGTGCTCTCAAAGCACACACAGCCCGGAGGACATCTAGCTGTTGGTAATTGCTTTTCCCAAATTTTACAATAAGTCTAAAAAAAAGAGAGTCCAGGCTGAATGGTTTCTTCTGCTCCTAATTTATACACTTATATGTGATCATCTATCTACTTCTGGAACAAACTCAAAGACCCTGGAATCATAATCAACAATATCTCCATTTAAGTATGTTTTTATCTTGAGAGTATCCTACTCAACCACGATGTTGGATAATTAAACACCACTTACTTGGCAAAATCAAGCCCAGCAGTTGGCAGACCTACCCAGAAGTTTGAAGAGATGCAGGCTTTATGTCAAAACAAAGATCAAAATCTACCACACATCACTTCTGTAGGCAGTGACATATGGGCAACCTATTAGAGTCACAAAAAGCAATTAGATGCATTCCATCTTTGTTTGCCCAAAGATCTACCTGTAACATCAAGTGAAAGGACAAAACGTGTCATGGGAGTTCTTGAAGTTATGCATGCCTTGTAAAGGGAGGATGTTCATCATCTGGATAAAGTTGAACCAGAGGAATATAGAAGATGTAGAGCACATGAACAGGTGCAATTAATTTTGGACTGCTTTAGTAAACAGCTAGCATAAACATGAAAATGACCTCTTTGGTTCCTATAAATCTCAACTGTGATAATTCAACTCATTCAAAAATCCATGAGCTGACAATATTGTGAATTTGCCAGAATAAGTTTATTTCCCATATGAGGGGGTTTTGTGGAATCTAGCTACCTAATAAATTTGTTAAATATTTAACAACATGATGTCATTACCTACAGATGCATCCAGTGAGTGTTTCATGGGATCCAGTTATGTTAAGTGCAATAAATAAAAATTGCCCCACAAAATTCATGTAAGGAAGAGGTAATGTTAGTCTTAAAAATAATAAGTGATTAAGGAATTGTTGAATAAATTTTGAGTCTTCTGACGAGGCTGCAGTGCCATTCAGTATGTTTTATCCCCGGAGAGTAAAAGCTAAACACAATCAGATCATTAAGAAAAATTTATATTGGTGTAACACCAATAAGACTGCCCAAAACAAAAGTCTGTGTATGTTGCTGCCAAAGCTAAAAAAGAAAACTCCTTTTTACTGCTGAGGTGGCAGAGTTTGCAGGGACTGAAAGAAAAAGGGTATTGAGAACAGCAGTCTCTAAACTATATCTCTAAGAGCTTCAGCACATTCTGCCCCAAATGAGTACATTATTTGACC
The DNA here is from genome assembly GCF_004010195.1 of Chiloscyllium plagiosum. NCBI lineage: Eukaryota > Metazoa > Chordata > Chondrichthyes > Orectolobiformes > Hemiscylliidae > Chiloscyllium > Chiloscyllium plagiosum. The sequence continues at coordinate 37,909,701 of NC_057712.1, forward strand.
CTCTGCATGCTGTATTTTATCAGTGCACTTGCATTTATGTATTGTTTTTCACAATGAGGAGGTGCTGGTGTTGGACTGGGGTGGACCAAGTTAAAAATCACACAACACCAGGTTATAGCCCAACAGGTTTAATTGGAAGTACTAGCTTTTGGACTGCTGCTCCAAGACACAGAATTTATGATCCTGCCTCGCTAGCTACCTGATGAAGGAGCAGCATTCTGAAAGCTAGTACTTCCAAATAAATGTTTCTCACAATGTACTTTCTGTTTCAATCAAATTCTGCCAATGTATAGGTTTTAGCATAGGAGAAACATTAGGGTGGAGAACAGGATGGGCTTTCAAACATCCAACTCTTTTATGATTTCCTCCAAATGAATAGTCAATCTCTTCCTTCTCAAGCTTTAACATCCTCTCACCATTCCATTTCCCCTTAACTTCCTTGCCTATCCCATACCCCCTGCCCCCACGTTGCTGCATCTCTAACATATTCAAATTCCATTAACCAACTTGCATCCAAAAATGCACATTGGACTTCCAATTGCTTTGTACAGAAAAATCAGGTAAGAAACATCTAAGTCAATCAAGAACAAAAGACTGTTAGAAGTTTCAAGTGTACATGAGACATACAGAGCAAGTAAAAAGCCTGAGTTATATGAATAGACCATTTTGGCCTCAAGTCTATTCAATACAACCATGGTTCATCTTTTATCTCAAATGCACATTGTTACTTGCTCCATATCTCCCTTGATTAAAAAAATTCAGTTGATCTCATTCTTGAAACTCACTGCTATGAAGTATCCACAACCTTCTGGGGTATAAAATTCCAAATATGCACATCCACTAAATGAAAAAAAAGATTTTAAATCAATTCTTGATTTTCAGATCCAAATACAAATATTACAGATGAAGTATTGCAGGAAGTGTGTAAAGGTACTAACTTGGTCATCTGTTCACTGATGTGGAGGGACCTTACTCATTTTTCCATAAATGTTGAGATTGCTTGACGATGGAGATTTCTCCTTTTGGTTTTATCCAGAGTTGTTTTTCCCTCAATGTAATAAAGTCCAATTTATAGACCCTGAAACTGACTTTCAAAATGTCTTTATATCTAAATATGGGATGCTCCAGAGTGTAGGTTCCTATGTTTAGCTGGCTGGAGAATACTGTCTTTAATATGTGATAACTGTCCATGGAAACAACATGGAAGCAGTTGGAAAAATATTCCATGCTTCAATTCAATAAATCTCTTTTGTAAAGGAAATTTCTAACATCTCTAATCATTCTCTTAATGAAAACCTGAGATTGATAACCTCAATAACCAATGTCATGAAAACAACTGCTTCTAATTGTCTTGCTTGCTAATGATTACGAGCCTAAAACATATTGCATAGACGTCAAATAGGCAGCTTAAGAATATTACTGTTTGAGGGGTGACTGTTTGAGCGCAATGGAATGGGCATGCTATTAATAGAAGCAGGATACTTAATGAGTATTGGATACTTTTTTTGATTGCTTGTTTCTTCCCATGTTCCTCAGAACTAGATTTGTTCATTCTTACTCTAACAGAGTCAAACCAGAAGCAGCAACCGGCAGTTTGCACTCTACTAAAAGCTCTCTTGTTCTTGCAGTGCCATGATAAGTGGCAAATTATACAAGGTAAATTTTTCTTTCAAACAGGAAAACAATTGCATTTTAATTCAGGAGGCAACTATGATCGAATCATATTATAATCTTACTGCCCCATTAGTAAATGTATCAAAAAAACCCAAGTCCGCTTTTCATCACCCACTTTGCCAAAACTCTGCATAGCATATGCAACAACCATGGAATTCAAATTAATTAGCCAGGTTTTGAAGCAGATGGCCATTTGAAAATAAAATGAGCTAGTTAAGAGGGAATTACTCTGAATTAAACTGGATCATGAGCAATCAGAAAAGGTAAATTATGTCATGCACCTGTAGTCACAGCTTGAAGTCCTAGCATATCTGAGCTCATAAACAAGCACAAATTCACAGCCCATTCATCCCGACTGAGACACTTAAAAGAAGAAAGATTGTACTCATTAAAAGCCTTGCACAAAATAACTAGTTACAAAGACTGTAGATGAGCATGAAGGAGGGATTCCTGCATTCAGACGTTTTCATTAGAGAAGCAATATTCTGATCACAACAAATATTTATATAACACCTTTAACATAATGCAAAATTCCAAGGTGCTTTACAGTAGAATTATAAAATTAACAATTGCACAGAGTCAAAGAAAATATTAGGTTAGATGAACAAAAATCTGATCAAAGTAGGATCTAAATATAAAATCTAAGAGCAGGAATAGGCTAGTCAGCCCTTCGAGCTTGCTCCACCATTCAGTATGATCGTGGCCGATCTTCTATCTCAATGCAAGTTTCCCAGTTTCTTCCCATACCCCTTGAGGCCTTTAAAATCTTGAAATTTATCTTTCTTGAACATATTCAATGACTTACAGCTGCTCCTTTTTTTTTTGAGGTATTTTAGTGGTGGAGGTGATTTCCTCGAATTCCAGGAGTAGCAATTACTGTTTTATATGCTGTTGCATTGTTTTGGAACTTTGGAAAAAAAAGTCAAAACAACAGCAGTTTTAAAAGGGAGAAGGACAGACAAAGGAAGCACATGGTGAGGACAGGAGAGAGAGAGAGAGAGAACCTGCACTGTTACTGCCTTTGCTGTTTTGAATTCATGTAATGCTGGACATCGGAGTGCATCTGGGAAAATTAACAAACAAACTGATCTTGGAGGAACCTGTTTGGGCGAAGTTCACAACACAGAATTAGATAAGTTAATTGTTGTTTTAAGTGTGTCCAATAGAAAGGCTGCAGTAGTGAGTAGAGTGGGTTCTTTCTTGATTATATGTTTTTAGAGATATGTCTCTTGATTAAACTTATAATATAAGCCATAACTATTAACTTAACCTGGGGCAGTGTTTTGTAGAGGAATAAGACGGTGTTATTTTCTGGGTCTGTAGATTGTGAAGGAACAAAAATGGCCTTTAGTACAGTAATATGTACTTCTTGTCAGATGTGGGAGTTTAAAGAGAGTTTAAGGGTTACTGCGGATTATATCTGCCATAAATGCTGTTGGGTGTGAATCTCAGCAGATCGAGTGGATCGGTTGGACAGACAGTAAGAAGAGATGAGGAATTTGCAACAGCAACAGTTTGTGATGGATGGCAGTTATAGCAAGGGGGGAAAAGTCTCAGACACAGTCACATACATGGGTTAACTCCAGGAAAGGCAAGAGAGGTAGGTACCTAGCGCAGGAGTCTTTTGTGAACATACCCATTTCAAACAAGTATGCTGTTTTGGAAAGTGTAAGGGGTGATGGATTCTCAGGGGAACGTAGCACAAACAGCCAAGTTTCTGATATTGAGACTGGCTCTAATGCAACAAGGGGTACGTCGGCTTCCAAGAGATCAATTGTGTTAGGGGATTCTGTAGTCCGAGGTCCAGGCAGACTTTTTTGTGGCCAGCAGAGAAAAGGCAGAATGGTGTGTTGCTTCCCTGGTGCCAGGATCAAGGATGTCTCAGAGAGGGTGAAGAATGTTCTCATGGGGAAGAGGGGGCAGCAAAGAGGTCATTGTCCACATTGGAACCAACGACATTGGAAGGGAAAAGGTTGAGATTCTGAAGGGAGATTACAGAGAGTTAGGCAGAAATTTAAAAAGGAGGTCCTCAAGGGTAGTAATATCTGGATTACTCCCAGTGCTACGAGCTAGTGAGGGCAGGAATAGGAGGATAGAGCAGATGAATACATGGCTGAGGAGCTGGTGTAAGGGAGAAG
>NC_057712.1:37914884-37916284 GCF_004010195.1 Chiloscyllium plagiosum
GGAAAAGGATAGACCAGATCTAAAAGTTGAAGTTCTAAATTGGAGAAAGGCCAATTTTGACGGTATTAGGCAACAACTTTAGAAAGCTGATTGGAGGCAGATGTTTGCAGGTAAAGGGACGGCTGGAAAATGGGAAGCCTTCAGAAATGAAATAATGAGAATCCAGAGAAAGTATATTCCTATTAGGGTGAAAGGAAAGGCTGGTCGATATAGGGAATGCTGGATGACTAAAGAAATTGAGGATTTGGTGAAGAAAAGAAAGGAAGCATATGTAAGGTATGCTGAAGAAGGGCTTATGCCCGAAACGTCGATTCTCCTGTTCCTTGGATGCTGCCTGACCTGCTGCGCTTTCCCAGCAACACATTTTCAGCTCTGATCTCCAGCATCTGCAGTCCTCACTTTCTCCTCCATATGTAAGGTATAGACAGGATAGATCGAGTGAATCCTAAGAAGAGTATAAAGTAGGAGTATACTTAAGGGGAAATCAGGAGGGCAACAAGGGGACATGAGATAGTGTTGGCAAATAGAATTAAGGAGAATCCAAAGGGTTAAGGACAAAAGGGTAACTAGGGAGAGAATAGGGCCCCTCAAAGATCAGCAAGGCGGCCTTTGTGTGGAGCCGCAGAAAATGGGGGAGATACTAAATGAATATTTTGCATCAGTATTTACTGTGGAAAAGGATATGGAAGATATAGACTGTAGAGAAATAGATGGTGACATCTTGCAAAATGACCAGATGACAGACGAGGAAGTGCTGGATGTCTTGAAACGTGTAAAGGTGGATAAATCCCCAGGACCTGATCAGGTATACTTGAGAACTCTGTGGAAAGCTAGAGAAGTGATTGCTCGGCCTGTTGCTGAGATATTTGTATCATCGATAGTCACAGGTGAGGTGCCTGGAGGTTGGCAAACGTGGTGCCACTGTTTAAGAAGGGTGGTAAGGACAAGCCAGGGAACTATAGACCGGTGAGCCTGACCTCGGTAGTGGACAAGTTGTTGGAGGGAATCCTGAGGGACAGGATGTACACGAATTTGGAAAGGCAAGGACTTATTAGGGATAGTCAACATGGCTTTGCGTGTGGGAAATCATGTCTCACAAACTTGATTGAGTTTTTTTGAAGAAGTAACAAAGAGGTTTGATGAGCGCAGAGCGGTAGATGTGATCTATATGGACTTCAGTAAGTAGTTCGACAAGGTTCCCCATGGGAGACTGATTAGCAAGGTTAGATCTCACGGAATACAGGGAGAACTAGCCATTTGGATACAGAGCTGACTCAAAGGTAGAAGACAGAGGCTAGTAGTGGAGGGTTGTTTTTCAGACTGGAAGCCTGTGACCACTGGAGTGCCACAAGGATCGGTGCTGGGTCCTCTACTTTTTGTCATTTACATAAATGATTTGG
>NC_057712.1:37916774-37929480 GCF_004010195.1 Chiloscyllium plagiosum
AAAGAGACCTAAGGGGCAATTTTTTCATGCAGAGGGTGGTACGTGTATGGAATGAGCTGCCAGAGGAAATGGTGGAGGCTGGTACAATTGCAACATTTTAAGAGGCATTTGGATGGGTATATGAATAGGAAGGGTTTGGAGGGATATGGGCCGGGTGCTGGCAGGTGGGACTAGATTGGGTTGGGATATCTGATCGGCATGGACGGGTTGGACCGAAGGGTCTGTTTCCATGCTGTACATCTCTATTACTTGGCCTCCCCAGCTTTATGTGGTACAAAATGTCATAGGCTCACTACTCTTTGAGTGGGGATTTATTTTTCTCATCTTAGTGCTAAATGGTCTACCCTGTATCCTGGACTCTAATCCTTGACTCTGTAACTGGAGAAAACATTATCCCTGCATCCAGTCTGTACAGCACTGTTAGAATTTAATGTGTTTCAATCATAGCATGTCTCAACCTTCTAAACTCTACTGAATACAGGCCCAGTTGAACAAATTTTTCCTCAAAGGACAGTTCTGCCAGCTAAGTATGAGCCTAGTGAACCTCTGTTATACTCTTTCTTAGAGTCATAGAGCATGGAAACAGATCTTCTGTCCAACTAGTCCACACTGACCATGTTCCCAAAATTAAACTCGTTCCACATTTCCAAATTTGGCCCATATCCCTCCAAACCTTTCCTATTTGTGTACTTATCCAAATGTCTTTTAAATGTTGTAACTATATCTGAATCCACCACTTCCTCTGGTAGCTCATTCCATACACTAACCATACTTTGTATAAACAAGTTGCATCTCAGGTCCTTTTTAAATCTTTCTCCTCTTATCTTAAAAAGATGACCCCGAGTTTTGAAATCCTCCATCTTAGGGAAAAGACGTTCACCTTATCTCTGTCCCCTCATGATTTTATAAACCTCTATAAGACCACCCCTCAAGATTCAGTGAAAAAGGTCCCAGCCTATCCAGACTATTTGTATAACTCAAACCTTCCATTCCCAGCAACATCTCCTGAACGCTCTCCAGTTTAATAATATCCTTCCTATAACAGGGCAACCAGACCGCACGCAGTACTCCAGAAGAGGTTCACTAATGTCCAATACAATCTCAATATGACGTCCCAGCTCCTACACTCAAAGGTCTGAGCGATAAAGACAAGTGTGCCAATCACTGTCTACCTGTGACACAAATTTCAAAGAATTATGTACCTGAACCCCGAGGTTCTCTGTTCTACAACACTTCCCGAGGCCCTACCATTAATTGTATAAGTCCTGTCCTTGTTTGTTTTACCAAAATGCAATATCTCGTGTCCATCCAAATTAAACTCCATCTGCTATTCCTCAGCCCATTGAACCAATTGATCAGATCTCTTCATAATCTTAGATAATCTTCTTCACTGTCTCCTATACCATCAATTTTGGTGTCATCCTCAAACTTACTATCCATGCCTCCTATGCTCTCATCCAAATCATTTATATAAATGACAAACAAAAGTGGACCCATTACCAATCCCTGTGCCACACCACTGGTCACAGGTCTTCAGCCCAAAAACAACCCTTCACCACCACCCTCTGTCTGCTCTAAAAAGCAAATTCCACAGCAAATGTATTCTTTCTCAGGTATGGAGACCAAAACAACACACAATACTCCATATGCGGTCTCACTAGGACCCTGTATAACAGCAGTTAGCTGTCTCTCCTTCTGAATTCAAATCCTCTTGCAAAGATGGCCAGTATCTCATTTGCCTTCCCAATTGCTTCATGCACTTGCCTGTCTACCTTCATTGACTGGTGTACAAGGTCACCCAGATCCTTTTGTATACCCACATTTCCTAATATAAAGCCATTTAAACAATAGTCTGCCTTTCTGTTTTCCACGTCAATGTGAATAACATCACATTAAGCCATGTTGTGGCTTAAACACATCTGTTGTGTTTATCCACTCATCAGTTTGAATCATCCTCCTTACATCTCTCTATCTTGCTCAGTTTTGTGTCATCAGCAAAATTGGAAATGTTGTATTTGGATTTCCTCATCCAGATCATTCATATGTATCATAAATAGCTGGAGTTCCAAGCACTGATTTTTGCAGTACCCCACCAGTCACTCATTGCCTGCTACTCACAAAGAGAGCCATTTACTTCCACTCTCTGTTTCATGTCTGTCAATTAATTCTTGATCGATCTGAATATATTACCCCTTATCCCATGTGCTTAAACTTTGCCCATAAACCACTGGAGTTTCCTCTCCAAAAGTCTTCTGAAAATCCAAATACACCATATCCAAAGATTCTCCAATATCTGTTCCATTAGTATGTCCTCAAAAAAACTCCAGTGGATTGGTTAGGCATGAGTGGTCATTCATAAACCCAAATCGGCTGTGTCCAAACCCATTCACACCAACTTTTCTGTTATTGTGTCTTTTATGACACACAGAATGCCAGAAAAACAGGTTTGATAATTTAGTAGAAGTGAGGAATTGAGAGAAATAGTGATAATTTGTCATCAGCACATGTGTAAACTCATGCAGTGCCTTTGGATTATGTTACGTATCAACAGTATCCAGGGAGGGAAACTATTGTAATTGATTGTCTAACTATAATGAGATAGAAAAGAATTGTAGGTGCAAAATTTGGATTTATTTTAGACAGGACCAGAAGCTAGAATGCAGGCAGTCAGGACCAGAAGCTAGAATGCCAAACCATGCACAAATAATGGATCAAGATAGCCCAATTAAGAAATAGAAGAAACATAAAGAAATGAAGACACAATTAAGAAATGGGGAAGACAACTGTCACATCATCGAAATGGTGCCAAATCACACCAATTTATCCCCGCAAGCCTTTTATGCAGAATGCACACATTCTTTACCATCTCCAGGACCATACCAAGTCTCTGCATTGCAGTTACTGTATAGGAACACAATTATCAGCCCATCAGAGGCTATTGTGCTGTGGCCTTTTGGCTACATAATACCACTGTGATGTAACTGATAATGAAAACAAGTGTATGTACTCATAAGAAACTTGGTGGAGAAGCGCTATGACTATCCAGTGTTGGCTTCCTGTTGACATAATAAAGACACCACTTCACTATTGCAACTGAACACAGTGTTGAAGTTTTGCAACAGAGTATTTCTTCGACTTTTCAGAATGGAACCATATCAAAAGGAGTCCCAGCCAGGTGGACAATAAAAGGACAGTGGAGGACGATGGTGTCATCAACCATGTCAAACGTTCCTGACAAGTTGAGTAGAACGAGGAGGTCAAATTTATCTTCTCTACACAAAGGATGCCATTTGTGAATTGTTTCTTCCTTACACGGATATTTTTTTCAAAATGTAATAATGAGTTTAATTCAGATAAATGCAAGGTGCTGCATTTTGGGAAAGCAAATCTTAGCAGGACTTATACACTTAATGGTAAGGTCCTAGGGAGTGTTGCTGAACAAAGAGATCTTGGAGTGCAGGTTCATAGCTCCTTGAAAGTGGAGTCACAGGTAGATAGGATAGTGAAGAAGATCTGGGGCTGTTTTCCCTGGAGTGTCGGAGGCTGCGGGGTGACCTTATAGAGGTTTACAAAATTATGAGGGGCATGGATAGGATAAATAGGCAAAGTCTTTTCCCTGAGGTCAGGGAGTCCAGAACTAGAGGGCATAGGTTTAGGGTAAGAGGGGAAAGATATAAAAGAGACCGAAGGGGCAACATTTTCACGCAGAGGGTGGTACGTGTATGGAATGAGCTGCTAGAGGATGTGGTGGAGGCTGGTACAATTGCAACATTTTTCAGAGGCATTTGGATGGGTATATGAAAAGGAAGGGTTTGGAGGGATATGGGCCGGGTGTTGGCAGGTGGGACTAGATTGGATTGGGATATCTGTCGGCATGGATGGGTTGGACCGAAGGGTCTGTTTTCATGCTGTAGTCATAGGTAATTTGCACTGTCACTGCAGAAATCTTAAAGCATTTCTCAGCTTTATTTGTCACTTTAAAAAAAAGTTGAGTTATATTAAAACCAGGATAGAATTAAATGCTGACAGGTGGCAATTACATCATTGGACTTTGTTGTAGTTTATGGAGATTAGATTAGATTACTTAGTGTGGAAACAGGCCCTTCGGCCGAACGACCCTCCGAAGAGCAAACCACTCAGACCCATTCCCCTTCAGCTACCATTACAGACAATTTAGCATGACCAATTCACCTAACCTACATATTTTTGGATTGTGGGAAGAAACCGGTGCGCCCAGAGGAAACCCACGCAGACACGGAGAGAATGTGCAAACTCCACACAGACTTTTGCCTGAGGCGGGAATTAAACCCAGGTCTCTGGTGCTGTGAGGCAGCAGTGCTAATCACTGTGCCATCGTGTCGCCCATGAATATGTTCAGGTTAAAGATTCTCTGAATACTTAGGTTCACATTCAAACTGTTTTGAAGTATCTATTGAAAGTCATATTCCATGAGTTATTGACCAACATATCTCAAAACGATAAAGTTACTTACCTTCTGGGTGATCCATCTTCATGAGGCTGAATAATCACCACTTTCACAGTCACCGAGGTTCGTAAAAGGTCGATCATCTGCTCGTGGGTCAAGGTTGCCACCGCTACTTTGCAGATCTCAACAAGACGACTCCCTTGCCTCAGGCCAGCTTTCCAAGCATATCCAAATGGTTCAACATCTGCCACAATACCTTCAAAGTTAACATGGAATCCTAGCTGTCCAAGGCCGTTCCTTCTCAGAGTCATTTCTGCTGTTTCACAGCCTCTGGTCACTAACTGGATAAGAAGAATCACATTGTTAATTGTCTCCTCTAAATATATTTAGACCTGAAAAGATGTAACTTAAGTCAATTCGCCTGACTTTATTTAGAATCTGGTGTTGACAATACACACTGTCCTCAGAAAGATACACAGTTCAGAACTTTGAAATAGCCTGTAGTGTGACTGCCCTGAAACAGCCTGTATCTTGCAACTGTTTAGACAACAAAAGACTGTTAACCAACTGTTCTTTGTCAAATTCACAATTACATTTGATTTACAATCATACGCTTTACAATAATAAACCGATATCCCAACATCATCTTCAGAAGGAAAAAGCTTTTCCGGAGGTCCTCTCTTCGACCACTTACTTGGCATTTTTGGACATAAGCAATCACAGGATGGATTTTCAAAGTTTCTTACAATTAGTGATTATTTAATCTGTTATGCTCATATAATTAGTATTAGCACCTTTGATGGAATTGCAACATGGGCTATTTCATCCCGTGGTTTTCTAAATACAGTTACTCCACTCCCCGTCATTGGTTGCCTGTTAAATCAGTCAACACCGATGTAAACAATAACTATAATCCAGAATCGTCTTTATCCACCACATTATTTTAGGAAAGCACTGTATTCTGGACAGGGTACAGTCATGCGGTTTGTGAATCAGAAAAGGGCAAGAAAGTTGTTCATATAATTTCTCTTTAGGATTGCTGCAATATCTGGGGAACTATCCTTAAATTCAGGAAGATTCCAGAATAATTCAGGAGACACAGCAAGTCTGAATTTATCCTAACAAAAACCCAGAATTACAACTCACAGAAAACAAATCACAACGAAGTTTAAGTGACAAGTGCACAACATTCATATTGAAACACTGCAAACAAAGTTTAAATCAGTCAGTAAGTTTATTTTGGATTTTAGTTGTTTTTTCCACAAACAGATGCACGGATTACTACATGGATTTCTGAAATACCAAGTAGTTTCTCCTTAGTATTTGAAACTGAACAAACATCAATCATGGCTTCTTAGTTGCACAGAATGACAACATTATTTTTTGCCAGAACAGAGATGTTTGGTAATTCCTTCACCGATTACTCCTGGAGGTAGTGGTATGGACTGATTTTGCATTTTTAATCTGTGTTATGCAATTGTCCTCCACTCAGTCTTAATCTCCTTCCAGCCCATTGGTTGATACTGTCAGATAAATAATCATGCTTTTCCATAGATATTCTATTTGAAATATTTCAATATCGCATTAGTAGATGATTTAATTTTTTTTTTAAATTGTTGTTTTTCTTAGGTAAACCAAAGAAAACAATGTTATCTTATCTATGAACTGCTTTTTATCACTGTTTTCAAATCAGGAATATAAAATATCTCCAAAAAACTCTCAGCAGAGACTGAAAACAGAAATATCACAAAAGGTTTGATTGACAGACTATTGGGACATGAGGAAATACATTATTAACTGTTGAAGAATATACTCAAAGGTTTACTTTTAAGCTGGTTATGATGTATATTGAATTGATTAAATTCAATTCCAAAAGGTTACAAGATTAGTGACAGACCAAAAGTAAATGTTGTTTTAAATAGCTTCATGGATACTATAGGAGAGAAAGGAGAAAATAAGAGCAAATAGATCAAAGAGGCAAGCATAAAATCTTCTGGACAAGCTCTTCACATCACATGCAAGATGGAAGATTAGCAAAGGTCACAGAAATTGAGAACATAAATGCAAGTTGAAGGTTTCAATTTTAAAGATGCAATCGATATACAGCATATGTTTATATCTAATGGTTATATAGCTGTACAAATATGTGAAACAGAATACTAAATTTAGCCACAAAATCAGCCTGAAATATTACAAATGCCTTCAATATGTTCCCTTATTATATATAGGCTTTCCTGGGATAGGAGTTCATTTCTTTCCCCAGGTTCCTCAGGTAAAAAGCTCTGAACAAGTGCCAGACTTCCTAAAGCATTAATGTTAATGCATATCTCTTTCATAGACAACTTCAAGGAGGCATTTAAAGCTCTCTCCTTATTACAATAGTTAAATATCAGTTGTAGCTTTGTCATAATTTTCTTTGATAAATGGAGCCATATACATGAGTGCCATTCCAGATTTTAATACCCTTCAAGTGCATTACTCTTCAACAGAATGGCACTCTCTCAGCAATGTTAAAGAAGAGGAAATAGATCAAGTCTTTGAGTATGCTCTTAAATGAATGTTATTTGACAAGTAAAGAAATTTGAGTGATGTCCTGGCCAATGCTTTACTCCTCATACCAGCTATTCAACAGAAGAACACAAGATATCTGGTCTGAACAATAATTCTGCAAACTGGATGTGGCTGAAGCATTCACAGTAATCTTCAGCCAAAAGTGCCAAGTGGACGATTCATCTTGGCTTCCTCCAGTGCTCTCCAGCATTACAGATGCCAGTCTTCAGCCAATTAGATTCACTCCACGTGATATCAAGAAATGGTTGGAGACACTTGATACAAAAAAGGCAATGGGCCCTGACAATATTTCGACAATAGTACTGAAGACTTGTACTCCAGAACCTGCCACTCCCCTAGCCAAGATGTTCCAGTACAGCTACAACACTGGCATTTACCCGACAATGTAGATAATTGCCCAGGTATGTTTTGTACATAAAAAGCAGCACAAATCCAACTCAGCCAATTAATGCCCCATCAGTCTACTCTTGATCACGGACAGTCCAGAACTAGAGGGCATAGGTTTAGGCTGAGAGAAGAAAAGATAATAAAAGGGACCTAAGGGGCAACTTTTCACGCAGAGGATGGTGTGTGTGTGGAATGAGCTGCCAGAGGAAGTGGTACAATTGCAACATTTAAAAGGCATCTAGTTGGACTTATCAATAGGAACAGATTGGAGGGATATAGGCCAGGTGCTGCCAAACGGGACTAGATTAGTTTGGGATATCTGGTCGGCATGGACGAGTTAGACCGAAGGGTCTGTTTCCGTGCTGTTTATCTCTGTGACTCTAAAGTGACAGGATGTCATCAACAATGCTATTAAGCAGCACCTGCTCAGTTATGCCCAGTTTGGGTTTTGCCAGGACCACTCAGCTTTGGCTCAATCATGGACAAAAGAGCTGAAATCCAGAGGTGAGATGGGAGTGACAACCCCTGACATCAAGGCTGCATTTGAACAAGTGTGGCATCAAGGAATCCTCGCAAAACTGGAATCAATGGGTATCAGGGGTCAAACCCTCTGCTAGTTGGAGTCATGCCTGGCCCAAAGGCTGTTGGAGGTCAGTCATCTCAGCTCTAGGATATCTCTGTGGGGGTTTCTCAAGGTAGTGTCCAAGGCCCCACCATCTTCAGGTGCTTCATCAATGACCTTCTGCCCATCATCAATCAGAAGTGGGGATGTTCGCCAATGATTGCACCACGTTCAGCACCATTCGTGACTCCTCAGATACTGAAGTCCATGTTCAAATGCAACAAGATCTGGACAATATCCAGGCTTGGACTGACAAGTGATAAGTAACATTCGTGCCACACAAATGCCAGGCTGTGACCATCGCCAACAAAAGACAAACTAACCACCACGCCTTGACATTCAATGGTTTTATCATCACTGAATTCCCCATCATCAACATTCCTAGGGATTACCATTGACCAGAAATTCAACTCAACTCATCACATAAATAGAGTGGCTACAAAAATAGGTACAGGCTCGAAATAGTGGCAAATAACTCACCCCCTGTCTCCCCAAAGCCTCTCCATCACTTGCAAGGCACAAGTCAGGAGTGTGATTGAATAAACCTGTGTGATTGAGTGCAGCTCTAACAGCTCTCAAGAAACTTGACACCATCCAGGACAAAATAGCATGCATGACTGGCACTACATCCACAAGTATTCACTCCTTCCACCACTGACACTGAATAGCAGCAGCTGTGTATTATCTACAAGATGCACTGCAGAATTTCAGTAAAGATTCTCAGACAGCACCTTCCAAACCCACAACCTTCTATCTAGAAGGACAAGGGCAGCAGATATATGGGAACACCATCACCTTCAAGTTCCCCTCTATGTCACTCACCATCTTGACTTGGAAATACATTACCATTTCTTGACTGTCACTGAGTCGAAATCCTGGAATTCCCTCCCTAATGACTTTGTAGGTCAGCCCACAGCAGGTGGACTGCAGCAGTTCAAGAAGGCAGCTGACTAGATGGGGCAATAAATGCTGGCCAGCCAGTGACGCCCTCATCCTGTAAATGAATAAAACACCTATACGCCTGCAGAAATGCACGAAACTGGCAATCATGATTCTTGTTCAAATTCTCAGAAATGTTTACAAAACTTTGATAAAAGACACTACCTTCTGACCTGTAATGCCTTCACCTGTTTCACTTTCCAAGGAGGCTGACTTAATCAATTTTTGGGAAAGCCATGTCCCTTTTGAACATGGAGAAGATTCTCATATGAATCCTCCTGAATGACCTTCAAGAGGCCCAATGTGATTTCCATACATCCAGTGTAACCACAGACTTGATCTTTGTTGGTTAGTCGATCCAAGAAAAGTGTCTGGTACAACAGAGAAAGGTTTACATGACCATCATTTATTTGTCAAAGACCATTGAGTTGATCAAACACGAAACCCTTTGGAAATTCCATCAGAAACTTGGATTATCTTGCAAAATCTGTTACTATCCTGCAACTGCTACATGACAGAATAATAGCAACCATTCTTTGAAATGGATTGAAAATTAAGCTTTTCATATCTGGACAGGGTCAAGCATGGCTGCATGGTAATACCAACTCCACACAATATCCAAAACAAAAACAGAAATTACTGGAAAAACTCAGCAGGTCTGACAGTATCTGTGGAGAGAGATCAAAGTTAATGTTTCAGGCCCAGTGATCCTTCCTCAAAACTCATTCACACGGTATCTAATTCATTCTGATCTTGGAACTCATTTATGACAAGGGATCATAATGGTGTTTCTACTTGACAGGAAATTTTCAACCTCAACAGGCTGATGGTTAAGACTAAGGTAACTGCCCAGCATAAACAGATATTAACAATATACCCAAGATTATGTTGCTGTTGCCCACAGAACAAGCAATATTCAGACAGTGGTCAAACTAAATTTTTCCTGCAAAGATTCATTCTGAGATTTCTTGATGGCTACCATTTGATTTTTGAGGGCTATTTTTACTTTATTAGTAATTCCAAAATTAGGTGAGACACAGGGAGAGAGTGAGGACTACAGATGCAAGAGATCAGAGTACAAAAGTGTGGTAGTGAAAAGGTACAGCAAGTCAGGCAGCATCCGAAGTGCAGGAAAACCGATGTTCCAGGCATAAGCCCTTTACCTGAAGAAGGGCTTATGCTCGAAACGTTGATTTTTCTGCTCCTCGGATGTTGCCTGACCTGCTGTGCTTTTCCAGCGCCACACTCTTCTACTTAGGTAAGATGCAGTCAGTAGTAACATTATTTTCTATTAGCGAGTTTTGAGAAGATTTGTAGCTCAGATTGAGGTTATGGATGTAGGTTTGCTTGCTGACCTGGAAGGTTTGTTTTCAGACATTTTGACACCATACTAGGTAACATCATCAGTGAGCCTCTGGATGAAGTGCTGGTGGTATGGCCTGCTTTCTATTTGTGTGTTTGGGTTTCCTTAGGTTGGTGATGTCTTTTCCTATGGTGATGTCATTTCCTGGACTTTTTCTCAGGGGGTAGTAAATGGGATCCAAGTCAATGTGTTTGCTGATAGGATGCCATGCTTCTAGGAATTCTCATGTGTGTCTCTGTTTGAGTTGTCCTAGGATGGATATGTTGTCCCAGTCGAAGTGGTATCCTTCCTCATCTGTATGTAAAGATACTAGTGAGAGTGGTAATGTCTTTTTGTGTCTAGTATCTTTCTCCAGAGTGCTTCATCCAGAGGCTCACTGATGACGTTACCTAATGTGGTGACAAAATGTCTGAAAACCTTCCTGCTCAGCAAGCAAACCTACATCCATTATTTTCAATATTTTTGTTGATATATGGGTATTTGGATTCCCAGAGCAGAAAAGATCATGAATATGCTCAATAACATCAAGATTTTTTTTTTCCCATTTTAATCACTACTGTGATGTTTAGGAAATTTAAACTTAAATCCACATTACACAAGGAAATTTTTAAAATTAACAGTCAAAAGTTAGACATTATGTTTGCATAAAATAGAAACACAATTCATGAAAAGCACATTAATTTGAAAAGACTTAGTTTTCTGTGACTTCAGGTTTTCCTGTACCACAGTTAGCTAGATATTTAGTTGTTGACTAGTTCCTATTGGCAGTCACCCTCTCGATTTCCCATCTCCTCTCCTTTCTCGAAATCCAGTTCTAGCGTCATCCAGCACATTTGCGCTTCTACTGACTTTTCTGATAAATTGAATTTTCCCACCCCCTGATTTTGCTTGGGAGACTTGCTCCCCCTTGACCTCACCAGTCTGGTTCACCACAGGTGCTCCTCCAAGTATAGGCTGTTTTCATCCCCCTCCTGCTGATGATAGGCATAACAGTGAATCAACTGGTAGTAAATGTAGGAGGGGTGGGGGAACAAGAGAGAGATTGTCCCAAGATTGGATGAGCAGCTCCTTTCAATTTTCACTTCCAGTAAGAGGGGACTCTTCATGAGTCACCCTTGTTTCATTTTACTGAGGTGATTCGGTCTTTTCTGGGGTCAATCTCACCCTTCACTGCATTGTATTTTGCTTGCTGCATTCAGACAACTCTCAATTTCTCCAAATCCACAGGGTTGGTGATTTACTCAACATCAGTAAGACCAAAGTCCTGCACTAACCCTTCCTGGGGCAAGGACCTAAACCTCCAATATTGTTACTAATCAGCAAACTTCATAAATCATTCCATATCTCAGCAGTAATCTTTCTCAAAAGTTCATATTTGAAGAAGAAATTCAGCACAAAACCACCTGTGCCCATATGACCTTCCAAAATTCAGGATCTTTGACACCAGAGATCTCTATAAAGGAAAAAAGGCTTTTATCTGCAACATTGTTTCATCCTATGGAAGCATTATGAGAAAGTGAGGACTGCAGATGCTGGAAATCAGAGTCAAAAAATGTGAAGCTGGAAAAGCACAGCAGGTCAGACAGCCTCCGGGGAGCATGAGAATCAACCTTTTGGGAGTAAGCCCTTCATCAGCAATCTCTGAAAGGTTTATGCCTGAAACGTTGACTCTCCTCTCCTCGGATGCTGCCTGAACCGCTGTGCGTTTCCAGCGTCACACTTTTCGACCTATAGACACATTGCTGGGCAATGGAGGATTTCCACACTAGATGTCTACACAGGATACTCAAAGTCATGAGTAGCAAACAAATCCAGCCAAAGCCAGTTCCTTCAGCCATGATAATGCAAAACCAGCTCTGCTGGTCTGGACGCGTGCCGAAATAATTGACTTCTGCAGAAAATCCTCTTTTCATAGCGGAAGGATGGCATTTGCTTGAAAGGTAGACAGGTCATATTGACAAAAGGAGTAAATTGACATTGGTGCACATAAAGGTGCTAATTGACTTCAGTTCAAACATCCTGTCATCCAACAAGCTGCAAAACAGTCAGAAATTGACTGGATAAACTCTCCTGCAAAAGAAGCAACAAAAACAGTTAAAGATTGTTAAAAGTGGATAAATCTCCAGAACTGATCAGGTGTACCCGAGAACTCTGTGGGAAGCTAGAGAAGTGATTGCTGGGCCTCTTGCTGAGATATTTAGATTAGCTTAGATTACATTACAGCGTGGAAACAGGCCCTTCGGCCCAACAAGTCCACACTGACCCGCCGAAGCGCAACCCACCCATGCCCTTACCTTTACCCCATACCTAACACTACAGGCAATTTAGCATGGCCAATTCACCTGACCTGCACATCTTTGGACTGTGGGAGGAAACCGGAGCACCCGGAGGAAACCCA
>NC_057712.1:37929925-37932110 GCF_004010195.1 Chiloscyllium plagiosum
GGTGTAGTGGACAGTGAAGAGGGTTACCTCAGATTACAACAGGATCTGGACCAGATGGGCCAATGGGCTGAGAAGTGGCAGATGGAGTTTAATTCAGATAAATGCGAGGTGCTGCATTTTGGAAATCAAATCTTAGCAGGACTTATACACTTCATGGTAAGGTCCTAGGGAGTGTTGCTGAACAAAGAGACCTTGGAGTGCAGGTTCATAGTTCCTTGAAAGTGGAGTCGCAGGTAGATAGGATAGTGAAGGCGCTGTTTGGTATGCTTTCTTTTATTGGTCAGAGCATTGAGTATAGGAGTTGGAAGGTCATGTTTGGCTATACAGGACATTGGATAGGCCACTTCTGGAATATTGTGCGCAATTCTGGTCTCCTTCCTATCAGAAAGATGTTGTGAAACTTGAAAGGGTTCAGAAAATATTTGCAAGGATGTTTCCAGATTTGGATGGTTTGACCTATAGAGAGAGTCTTAATAGGCTGGGGTGTCGAAGGTTGAGGGGTGACCTTAGAGGTTTATAAAATCATGAGGGGCATGGATAGGGTAAATAGACACAGTTTTTTCCCTGGGGTGGGGCAGTCCAGAACTAGAGGGCATAGATTTAGAGTGAGGGGAGAATGTTTTAAAAGGGACCTAAGGGGCAACTTTTTCTCACACAGCATGGTGTCTGTATGGAATGAGTTGCCAGAGGAAGTGGTGGATGCAGAGGAAGGGAGTTGCCTTTCCAAAATGGTAGCACCTCATATTTATCTAAATTAAACTCCATTTGCCACAGGGTCACCAATGACAGTGGTGCTGCATTCAAAACAGAGGCTTGACAGTGGAGAGATGTCATTGGACTGGAAAAAAAAGTAGTAAAATCTATCTGGAGATATTTGCATATAAGATAATTAGAAGTATCATCATTTAAAAAATCCAAAAATGTGCAGGTTAGGTGAATTGGCCATGCTAAATTGCCTATAGTGTTAGGTAAAGGGGAAAATGTAGGGTAATAGGTCTGGGTGGGTTGCTCTTCGGAGGGTCGGTGTGGACTTGTTGGGCGAAGGACCTGTTTCCACACTAAGTAATCTAATCTAATCTAATCTAATCTAATCTAATCTAATCTATGACACAAAAACAGAATGCAAACTGGATGAATGTGGGAAGTGATCTTCCACAAAGATCAATGCTGGAATTGCTGCTGCTCACTATTTACAGAACAATTTGACTTGGAAACAAAAACAATGTATGAATTTGCAGATTATACTAAATTGTGGGAGATTTTCAGTACGGAGGAAAACTGCAATAAATTACAGGAGTATATAAATAAACTTGCAGAATGGGCAAGTGAAGTTCAAGACAGATAATGTAGTAGTACATTTTGGTAGGGAAGAATATGGAGGTCACTTATAACTTGAAAGTTGCAAATGTAGGTGAAATCGAGGAACAACAAGATCTCTTGGATTAACCAATGAAAATTGCATCACAGGCTAGCAAGGCTATTAAAAACAAATACCAAGCACTAAATTCTTTTGCAAAAGGAGTGGAATTGACAAAAAGGAAGTTATCCTAAACTTGTATCAAATGTTGCTGAGAGCAAACCTAATGTCTTGTGTGCAGTTTTGGTCAGTTTTGTATAGAAAAGATATGGAGACATAAGGTTCAAAAAAGATTTTCAAGAATGATACAGAAATATGCAGGTATACGTGAGACATAAGGATTTACTGGCTAAATCTCTTTTCTGTTCAACAAAACATGGTGAGGTCATAACAGAGGTCTATGAAAGGTTTTGATTGGGTGGATGCAGAGAGAATGTTTCCTCTTGGGGTGAAGAGCATAATTAGATATCATAAATATAAGATGGTCACTGGAAATCCAACAGAAGAATCTCCTTTATCTAAAGGTGTGGTATGCATAAGGAATTCCCTACCACAGGAAGTGGAAGAAGAGAATAGATACATTTAAGGGGACAACAGGAGACATAAGAATACAGATTGCAATAATAGACTGAGATGAGTAAATATGGGAGAACATAAGTGAAGACTAAACAGCTACATGGTTAGATCAAATGGCCTATTTCTTGTGATGTACACACTGTCGAATCCTAAGTAAACAAGAGAAATGGTTTATAAAGGTGAAATTCACATCCTCCACAAGAGTTATAGAGTCACAGAGATGTACAGCATGGAAACAGACCCTTCGGTCCA
>NC_057712.1:37932142-37943128 GCF_004010195.1 Chiloscyllium plagiosum
TCTAGTCATATACACATCCAAATGCCTCTTAAATGTTGCAATTGTACCAGCCTCCACCACATCCTCTGGCAGCCCATTCCACACAGGTACCACGCTCTGCGTGAAAAAGTTGCCCCTTAGGTCTCTTTTATATCTTTCCCCTCTCACCCTAAACCTGTGCCCTCTACTTCTGGACCCCCCCAATCCAGGGAAAATAGTGTGTCTATTTATCCTATCCATGCCCCTCATGATTTTACAAACATCTGTAAAGTCACCCCTCAGCCTTCAGCACTCCAGGGAAAAGAGCCCCAGTCTATTCAACCTCTCCCTGTAGCTCAAATCCTCCAATCCTGGCAACATCCTTGTAAATCTTTTCTGAACCCTTACAACTTTCACACCATCTTTCTGATAGAAAGGAGACCAGAATTGCACACAATATTCCAACAGTGGCCTAACCAATGTCCTGTACAGCTGCAACATGACCTCCCAACTCCTGTACTCAATACTCTGACCAATAAAGGAAAGCATACCAAGCGCCTTCTTCACTGTCCTACCTACCTGTGAATCCACTTTCAAGGAGCTATGAACCTGCACTCCAAAGTCTCTTTGTTCAACTACACTCCCTTGGTCCTTAAACCATGAATGAGGGAATATGCTAGAAAAGCTAGCAGCCCGAGTTGATCACCTGATTTACCCCCTTACAATGGCACTTACGCTATGTGCGGATACAGAACATCTATCAATGGCTAGGTCCCCTGGAAATCTCTCTTGTCTAGAAATTGATATCTCATCTTTTGTCTCTTGAAACATGCCGCCACCATGATAACAATTCTCCAGAGAACCTTAAGGATAGCTTTTAACATTAAAAAAACGCACATAACAAAAGCATAATGCCTATATGTGTTAGTTAATTAGTTTTAGGAAATACCCTCTCTATGTCCTGAACAGAATGGACTATTCACAGACCATTAATCACAAAGTACTAAGAGGAGAAATAGCTGTATCGAACCTTACACTTTATAACCAACTTCCGAACAAACACCAATATTACAAATCTTATAGCAACTAGTTAGAATTAACTGTCTTTTGTATTTTTGCATACATAATTAGGATGGTGAGAAATGTAAGAGGAGTAATTGAATGGAATACAGTGAATAATAGAATTCAAACTGTCCTTTGACATAAGCCAACCTGAGACAAGTCTGAGGGAGTGTGGCCATTAACTTTGGTATGCGAATGAATAGAATGCATAGATCATGGGAACCTGGGTATGCCCATCATTGATTAGGTATTTTACAGGATTGAATGTATGGATTAGGAAGGAAGGGCTATAATCATGTTGTGAGGTCATTGTAGCACAAAATTATATACAATACTGTTTTTTTTACTGTACAAGTTAGTGTGTGACATTGGTCTTTCTCTGATCTGAGCCAAAGATTAAGCAAACAAATCATGTTTGTATGTCAAGGCCAGATTCGAGGTGATCCTTTGGCCCTCTCCCTGCATTAAGTGGTTTCTGCTTGAATAATATTCCACTTGCCAGAATTCTGCCTGCCTCCTGAATTTTCATACCTGGTCAGGATTACGCTCCTACAGCTGCCTAAGGAAGAAGGGGCATTGTTGTGCCTTCTTGACCATTGCATCTACACGAGATGTCCAGGGCAGACTGTTGGTTATCATCACTCCTAGGAACTTGACGCTCTCAACCCTCTCCACATCAGATCTGCATTTCCTCCTTTCTTCCTGAAGGCAATGATCAGTTCTTTTGTTTTGCTGACACAGAGAGAGATTGTTCTCATTGCACCATGATACTAAGCACTCTATCTCCTTTCTGTATTCTGACTCATCATTGATTGATATTTGGCCTACCACGGTGGTGTCATCAGCAAACTTGCAGATGGCGTTCATAAGGAATTTGGCAACACAGTTGTGGGCTGATAGGGAGTGCAATAGGAGGTTGAAGACATGTCCTTGTGGGGTGGCATTGTTGAGGATTATTGTGGAGGAGGTGCTGTTGTCTACCTTCATTGACTGTGGTTGTGGATCAAGAAGCTGAGGATCCAGTCGCAGGGGGCAGAACTGAGATCTAGGTCTCAGACCTTTGAGATTAGGGATTATGGTGTTAAAGGTGGAGCTGTAGTCGATGAATAGGAGCTTGACATAGGTAGCCTTGTTATCCAGATAATGCAGGGATAATATAGGGTTAGGGAAATGGCATCTGCTACGAGCGCATGGAAAGGGAAATGGCATTCGCTGTGATCCTGTTTTGTCAGTAGGCAAATTGCATGGGATCGAGGCAGGCTGGGAGCTAGAGTTGATGTGGGCCATGACCAACCTCTCAAAGCACTTCATGATTATAGAGGTCAGAGCCACTGGGCGGCAGTCATTGAGGTACATTGCATGTGTTTACTATCAATGCTTAGGGGATTTTTAGTTGTATTTTCTGGAAATTAAAATTCAAGAAAATCAATGCAAAACTTCTTGGGAATAAATGAAAAATTTCTGTGCTTTAAAATTAACAAAATAAATTTTGCTGCAGTTACATTATGGGTATTCTCTAATGATAAGGGGTTTGTGATAATGGTAGCTTCCCTACTTCTAAGCCAGGAGTTCCAGGTTTAAATCCTACCTGCTCTAGAGGAGTGCAATAATACCTCTGAACAGGTTGATTAGTACATGCTGATTCTGTAATAATAACCTTGTATATTTTTGTTGTAATTTGAACGAGCTTATGAAAAACCATTATAAACCCAGATATCTTCATGCCCTCTTACTTGTCTTACTCCATTATGCACTGAGTCAATTTGTCTGTGTTCACTGTATGTGTGTAATTACCATTATAGTGCTTATGATTTACTGCAGTGAACAGATTTCATATTTCAACAAAACTTTCAATTTAATATCAGTGACAAGATTCAAGTAGGCAAAAGCACACTGCAAGGGTGAAATGAAATAGGCATGCTTGCAGCTTTCACACTGTCGCCTGCAGAAAAATCAGTGGTAGTTCAAGGCAGTATTATATAACTGGTTAATTCATGCAGTGTGTTTTTTTTGGTAGCAGAAAATGATATTTTCAATAAGGTGTTTATACCAGCTTGATTCACTGTTGCTTTGGATCAGAACGAACCATTTTGAACCTTTAACTTTGGCACTCGACACGTCAATCACAATCCAAGACTACAGCCACAGTGTAAACTAAGCAAAAAGATTTATGTTCAGAACCCTCCAGCCAAGTTTTAGCTCCAGAGAAGGAAGAGAAGCAAAGTGAACTAATTGGCAGAAGCTTACAGAATGTCAAAATATTGGATAAATTGCCATTTATAGCCTGCAAAATAGAAACAGTGAAGCAAAATCTGACTCGTTGGATTTTCTTTCATTCACTTTCAAATAGACTTGCACTGCATGAAAAGGTGAGATCGCGAAAAAAAAAATCACACCCAGCAGCTGCTGTAATATAAGATAGATAAAGGACTCTTCAATCATCTCACAGAGCCTGGTGCTGCTATGGTTACATATTTACACTTGATAGGCAGTCATCTCAAAAAAGGATTGAGCTGTCAGAAAAAGTGCGACCCAGGGGCACTGTGTAATACAGACAGTTGCCGCGTCTGAAGCCAAGGAACACATCCTAAATTATGCTGCACTAAAATTATAATTAAAAAAAGATAAGAATTATGTTAATATCTGCAGTATAGACTTTGGTGAGTAGTGGGGATGAAAGCAGTGTACAGACATGCACTAATACCAGAGAATGAACTAGAAATAGTGCAGCAGCTCAGACGAGGCAAGGACATAACGTCAAATTCAGAAATAGGCTGTCAAGAAGAGCACAGTTCTGTGTATGCAGAAATATCAAATAGCTTGCTGAACCATTCAAATACTGATCAAGTCTTTTCACTGCAGTCTTTGTTTTATTCAGGTTTTAACAGTTTGTAGTTTCTCCAGCTTCAATGAACGAGTATTTCTTTGGTTTCAATTAATTTAAACTATGACATCACTTGGAATCACCCAAATTAAACATGTCCATCTTCCATTCTTGTACCTGCAATCAAACATTGCTGCAAGTATATTACAGGCTGGAAGTGGGGCAAATGAGATAGCACAATGGGTAATATTTTGAACTTGTGCCTCTGGGTTAAAATTCTAGCCTCATGAATCTGAAGCCCCAGCGACCTGTGTGACTGTCTGTGTGGAGTCTGCACATTCTCCCCATATCTGTGCAGGGTTCCTCTGGGTGCTCCAGTTTCTTCCCACAGCCCAAAGATGTTCAGGTTAGGTGGATTGGCTATGCTAAAGTTTCCATATTGTCCTGGAATGTGCAGGCTACATGGTTTCACCATATTAAATGCAGAGTTATTGGGATAGGGACTGGGTCTGGATAGGATGATCTGAGGGGCAGTGCAGCCTTGATGGGCCAAATGGTCTCTTCCCACAATGTAGGGAGTGTGTGATTTTCTGCATCAAATCTTAAAACATTTTGTCCAGCTTTATTAAGAGAGAACTGTGCTTTGTAAATTGCACTATTTCTCCAATCACATTTGTTAAATTAACAAGGGGATTAACAGTGGAATCTTCCCTCGCAGTAATCATTGCATCATGCCACCTATAATTTTTACAGCTGAACACATAATCATACTCCCCCACTTTAAGAAGCATATCACCTAATCAATTGAGCTCACAGAACAAAAGACAAATGCATTCTTAATTGAACAGTTACTTTGTATTGTTTTTGAATGCCAGAAGAAAAGCACGTACCAAGGTAGAAAGGATAAAAAAGCAACATACTATCTAAATGGTGAGAGACTGCAGAGCTTTGAGATGCAGAGGGATCTGGATGTCCTGGTGTATGAATTGCAAAAGGTTCATGTGCAGCTACAGAAAATAATTAGTAAAGCTAATAGAATGCTATCAGTTATCATGAGGGAAATTTAATAAAAAGGGAGGAAGGTTAAGCTTTTTATATCTGGAACACTGTGTATAGTACTGGTCACCTTATTTGCAGAAGGATATAAATGTTGTTTGAGACTGTTCAACAAGGTTTATTTGATGAATACCCAGAATGGGCAGCTTGTCTTATTAGGCAAGGTTGGATGGATTAGACTTGTATCTGGAGAGTTTAGAAGATTAAGAGGCAACTACATATGAACAGAAGATCCTGAAGGGTCTTGACAAGGTAGATGTAAAGACGAGAACCTAAATCAGCAGCCTCCTGTTTAAAACAGAGATTAGGTGAAAAATTGTCTCTCAGAGGATTGTAGGGCTTTGGAACTCTGTCTCTAAAAAGGTGGTGGAAACAGAGTGTGTAAATAATTTTAAGGCAAAGATTTGACAGATTCTTGTAAGCAAAAGATTGAAAGATTATCAGGGACGGAATGGATTGTGGATTTGAGATTACAATTAGATCAGCCTTATTTTTATTGAATGGTACAGCAAGCTCAAAGGGCAGAGAAGGTTCACTGGGTTGATTCCAGAGTTGAGAGGATTGGCTTACAAAGGAGATAGTATGTAGATTGGGACTATACGCATCAGAATTTAGAAAAAATGAGGGGGAATCTTATAGGAACATATAAAGTTATGAAGGGAATAGACAAGATAGCAGCAGGGAGAACCAAAACAGAAATTTGTGGAAAAGTTCAGCAGGTCTGTCTGGCAGCATCTGTGGACTGAAGTCAGAGTTAACGTTTTGGGTCGAGTGATTGTTCCTCAGAAAGGAGGGAAATTGTTTCCACTGGTGGGTGAAATTAGAACTTGGCGGCATAGCCTCAAAATAAGGGGAAGCAGATTTAGGACTGAGTTGAGGAGGAACTTCTTCTCCCTAAGGGTTGTGAAGCTGTGGAATTCCCTGTCCAGTAAAGCAGTTTAGGCTACCTTATTAAATGTTTTTAAGATAAAGACAGAACACTAAAGAAATTAAGGGTTATGGTGAATAGGTGGATAAGTGGAGCTAAGTCCACAAAAAGATTAGCCATGATCTTACTGAATGACAGAGCAGGCTCAAAAGGGCCAGATGGTCTTCTCCTGCTCCTAGTTTTTATGTTCTTATGAACAGCCTACACCTGCTCCTGATTCATATGCTCATGTGTATGTAACCATCTGTTCAAATTACAGATATGTGATCAACTCCAAAAGGCCGGGAAAATAGTTGTGGGTATTATTGTAAGAAACACAGGGACTTTCTGTCAGCAGTTGTACCAAATCAGAGTCAAGGTTGGAATGCAAAATGGTAACATAGGAATGAGGGTCAGAGACTAGCAGCATGGACAAAGAGATAAATCCAGGAATACACAAACAGACGAAATGTTACAAATATAATAAAAAGATGAGACAAAAGGCTCTGTATCAGAATGCGCACAGCATTGATAACAAGATAAACAAATTGATAAGATATATTGATTAGATCTGATCAGATAGCTAATACAGTGAGATATATGCATGATAACAAGTACTGAGTCTTGAATATGGAGGGGATATGGCATTTAAGAAGAATGGGAAGCTAGGGAAAGAGTCAGGAGATGAGAATGTCAGATTGGTTTGGGTTGAGATAAGAAATAGAAGAAAAATAAGTTGTCAGTGGGAGAGGTCTACAGGACCTCTCACAATAATCCCAGTGTAAGACAAAGTATATTAGAAAAAATATTAAATGCATCTGATAAAGGCATACCAATAATCATGGATGATTTTAATCCAAACATAAACCAGATAGGGGCTAGAAAAATCGACACGCAGTGGCAGACATTTCGAGGAACAATTTCAGGATATGCATAACAAGTATGTTCCTACTACAAAGGAACATTTTGAGGGAAGATTCATTATCTGTGGTTAACTGAATAAGTTAAGGAAAGCAACAAACATTAGGAAAAGAGAGTGTATAATTGAGTAAAGCTGAGTGGCAGGCCAAATGATAGGTCAGAATGTAAAAAAATGGGAAAGAATAACCAAAAGATTATTCAAGACAAAGAAATTAAAGTATGAGAGACAGCCAGCAAGAAATGTAAAAACAAACAGCATGAGTTTCTCTAAATATTCAGAAAGGAAATAAGTAAGTAAAAAGTGAATATTTGTTCTCAAGAGAGTGAGAATAGGGAGTTAACAGTGGATAACAAGGAAAGTAGGATTAAATGAACAAATCTTTGCTTCTGCCTCCATTATAAAGAAGATTACAAAACATTCCATTGATAGCTATATTAATCAGGAGCTGCAAGGAAGAGAAGACATTATAATCATTGTGAAATTGTAATCATTAGGGAAGTATTGCTGAGCAACAGATTAGGCTATGGACTGATAGGTTCCTGGGTCCTGACTGACTTCAACCTAAAGTCTTAAAGTGGGTGGTAGATGTGTTGGTATTAACTTTCCAAAATGATAAAATCTCAAGAAGGGAGGGAGGCAGAAATAAGGAAACTTGAAGTCTGTTGTGAGGAAGGTGGCAGCATCGATCATTAAAGAAGTTATATCCAGGCACTGAGAACAATTCAAGATTATCTGGAAGAATCAGCATAACTTTGCAAAAGGGAATTCTGTGAAATAAATTTATTGGAGTTGCTTTGAAGGGGTAACATCCTCTATGGGTAAAAGTGAGTTTGTAGGTGTACTGTACTTGAATTTGCAGTAAGCATTTGATAAGTTGCTGATAATTTATTTTGCAAAGTAGGAGCTTATGGTGTAACACATTTTTAAAAATTCATTTCCTGGGCTGTGGGCATTGTGACTGGCCAGCATTTATTGCCTCTCCCTAGTTCCCTTTGAGGTGGTTGTGGTGAGCTGTCTTCTTGAACCACTGCACTCCACCTGCTGTGGGTTGACCCACAATGCCATTAGGGAGGGAATTGCAGAATTTTGACGCAACAACAGTAAAGGAATGGCAATATATTTCCAAGTCAGGATGTGAGTGACTTCGAGGGGACCTTGAAAGTGATGGTATTCCCATATATCTGCTGCCCTTATCTTTCTAGATGGAAGTGGTCGTGGGTTTGGAATGTGCTGGCTGAGGATCTTTGGTGAATTTCTACAATGCAACTTGTAGAGAGTACACACTGCTGCTATTGAGCATCGGTGAGAGAGGGAGTGGATGTTATAGTGCCAAGCGGGCTGCTTTGTCCTGGATAGTATCAAGCTTCGAGTGTTGTTTGAGGTACACTCATCTGGGCAAGTAGGGAGAATTCAATCACACTCTTGACTTGTGACTTGTAGATGGTGGAAAGGCTTTCAGTAGTCAGGAGGTGAGTTACTCATCGCAATATTCCTAGCCTCAGACATACTGTTGTAACCACTGCATTTATGTGATGAGTCCAGTTGAGTTTCTGACCAATCATAACTCCCAAGATATTGATAGTGGGGGAATCTCAATAATGATAACACCATTGAATGTCAAGAGGTGGTGTTAGTTTGTCTCTTGTTGGTAAAGGTCATAACCTGCATTTGTGTGGCATAAATGTTACTTATCACTTGTCAGCCCAAGTCTAGATATTGTCCAGATCTTGTTGCATTTGGACATGGACTGCTTCAATGTCTGATGAGTTGCAAATGGTGCTGAACGTTGTGCCATCATTGGTGAACATCCCTACTTCTCACCTTATGGTGGAATAAAGGTCATTGATGAATTGGTTTAAGATGGTTGGGCCTAGGACGTTACCTTGAGGAACTCCTGCAGTGAAGTCCTGAAGCTGAGATGACTGACATCCAACAACCATGACCATCTTCCTATGTGCCAGGTATGACTCTAACCACCAGAGAGTTTGTTCCTGATACCCACTGATTCCAGTTTTGCTGGGTCTCTTCGATGCCACACTTCGTTGAATTCAGCCTTGATGTCAAGGGCTGTCACTCTCAACTCACCTCTGGAATTCAGCTCTTTTGTCCATGTTTAATTCAAGGCTGTGATGAGGTCAGCAGCTGAATGGCCCTGGCAGACCCCTACCTGGGTGTCACGGAGCAAGCGCTGCTTGATAACACTGTTGATGACTCCTTCCATCAATTCACTTTTGGAATAGATAAAAGATTGGCAGGAGATTAAAAAAAAATAGGTGTTTTCCTGATTGGCAAGGTATGAGTAGGGTACCATAGGATTTGTACTGGCACCTGAGCCTATTGCGATTTAAATCAATGTTTTAGATGAGGGAGCGAAGGGTTCTTATGGAGCAGTGGTAATGTCCCATCTCTGAACCAGGATGCCTGGGTTAAGGTCCCACCTGCTCCAGATGTGTATTATAACATCCCTTAAGAAGTGGATTAGAAAATATCTGATTTAAAGACTGAAAGCAAGGGAGGCAATTTTGCACTTGACGGAAAAAAATCGGAAGGTGCGTGCTGAAGGCAACACAAAGTGGTTACAGGCAGCTACAGAGGTTGAGTGAATGGACAAACATCTGGCAGATGGAAAAAATGCAGAAAAAAGTTATCTATTTTGGTAAGAAGAGTAATCACTTAACTGAAAAGTGACTACAGAATTCCAAAGTAGTGAGACAGCCAAGTGTGCAAGTGAATGAACTAGATAAATATGCACGTACAACAGCTAATTAAGATGGTTGATAGAATTCTATTCTTTATGACAAGAATTGAACATAAAAAAAGGATGATATACTTCATTTACATACAGCATTGGTGAGACCAAACAAATGCGTTCCATTCTGAAGACAGCATACTGGACAAGAAAGATAAACTTTGTTTCTTTCTCCACAGATGCTGCCAAGCCTAATGAGTTTCTCCAGCAGTTTCTGTTTTTATTTCAGCATGTACCACTGTTTTGGTCTCCTTATTTAAGGAAGGATGTAAATGTGCTGGTGGTGATTCAAAGAAGGTTTACTTGGTTGATGTCTTGAAACAGCAGTTGGTCTTAGGAGGAAACGATGAACAGACTAGAATTGCTTCCATTGGAGTTTAGAATACAGAGGACTGCCTTGATTGAAGTATTCTGAATGGTCTTGATTTGGTGAAAGTTAGACCAAAGCTTCAAGAAGCTTGCGATGCTAACATCTCATGGAAATAAGTTTTTAAAACTTGCTGACCCTACAAATGTTATCCTGCACATGCACATAATTTCACAGGCCAACCTCACATAACATCTGGAATTTTAAGCTCAGTGCTGAAGTAGTTGATCATTGCTGAGTTGAGTAAGTATTGTTTGTTATAACTGAACAAATAAATAGGGAACCACAATGGAAAACTGATCAAGATCAAATCCTGCTTCAGTTACAGTTCACAGCATCTCGCACTGATCTAAGAAAATGCACAATAGGTAGATTAAAGCCTCCAATAGTAAATACTGGCTATAATAGCTCTGAGCAATACAAGTGATTAGGTCTGTTAGAGTGGTATCAACTGTTCTCCAGTGAATTGCAGAAAGAAAACAATAATTTCCATTTATATTGGGCCTTTCATAGCCTCAGGAAATCTCAAAGGGCTTCAAACACAATTACATAACTTTCGAAGTGAAGTACTGTAGGAAATGCAGTAGTCAAAACTGAATACAGTAGGGTCCCACAAACAGTAGAGAAATAATGCTGAAATAATTTGTTTTAGTGATTTTGGTTGAGATTTCAAGATTGGTCAGGACACTAGAAGAACTTCCCCTCTTCTTTCAGTAGTGCTATTCTCTCCATTGGAGGGGGCAGATGGCACTTCAGTTCAACTATACATCTGTAAAGTTGCACCTTTACCACTGCAGTACTCCCTCAGTGCTGCACTGCACTACAACTTGGATTGTGCTCAAGCCAATCTCATTTAGAAGGAAGGAGGATAAGACAATGCTGTAAATTTGGCATTGAGAGAAAATGCTAACATATAAGGCGAGGGTTTTCGACATGTGGCAGTTTCAAACCATTAGTTACATTTAATTATCCTGACACCAGGGGTCTGTTGCATGTTCCCAGTTCCAGGGTCACTGGAAAAGAGCTGAAAGGTAAAAAAGATGAGAAGATAGTGTGAGATTTACAGGGGTCGAGAGAGACTTCCTGTGAAAGAAGAGAGACAGAGATGGCGAAGGGTGGGTGGGTGTGTGTGTGTGTGTGT
>NC_057712.1:37947777-38000384 GCF_004010195.1 Chiloscyllium plagiosum
TGAACAAAGTGGGAGGGGTTGCGGAGGGAGCGAGGGATGAGAGAAAATGGACACGAGAGAGAAAGAGAGACATGGGCATGAGAGAGGAAGGGGAGACAAGGAATAAGCCAAAGGGGAGGGTTTGACAGAACTGGGTGATGGGGCAAGAGTGGGAGTGGGGGGTGAGGTTTTGAATGGGAGTGTAACTGAGTGGTGGGGTAAGATTAATGGGGACAAGAGACAATGCATGGGCAGGTGGTGGTGGACTGGAAATGGGGCAGGGGATATCGAAGAGAGATGCAGGCAGGAATGAGGGGGGCAGAAGTGAGATACAGAAATGTAGTTGGAGCTCAGGGAAATCAGAACAGTTTAAAATTTTTATGTAGAGAGGGCTCAGTGATATCCTGGAAGCTGTAAAGGGCTTGACTCAAGCCTGTGAACAATAATTAGTTAGCTAATTGCATGACTAATATAGCAGTTAGTGTGAAGACAAGTCCGAGAATATAGAATGTACAAAATAGGAAAATTAGACCATTTGGTCCCTCTAATATGCCAAGCCATTCAAGAAGATTATAGCTGATCTCCACCCAGGCTTCAATTCCTCTTTTGTGCCAGCTCCCTGTTGCCCTCAACTGCCTGATGCTTCAGGAAATCTGTCTACCTCCTCTTTAAATACGTTCAGTGATAATACTTCCACGATTCTCTACCCCAGAGAATCCTCGTCACTACACTCTGGGAGAAGTAACTCCTTTCCACATTAGTTGTTAATGAAGTCCCCTTCTACTGTCATATATCTTCCACCTCGAGATTTCATTACTTGTAGAAACATCTCAACATCTATCCTATCATCTTGCAGAATTGTGTGTAGTCAGTGCGTTTCTTCAATGTAAATTGGCTATAACCCATTGACGAATTTGGACCATTATTTGTAGAATGTGAACTTTTCTCACCTGCATTGACTCTAATGCAATTCTGGTCCCATTGGTTTAAATGGTGTTGCTACTACACGATTTTCTTAGGACACGGGATTGCATGGAAATGGAACTATCACGTTATTTCAGAACAGACAGTATTTTAGTAAGATCACCCCTACTCCTTCTAAACTCAAGTGAATAAAGCCAAACCTGTTTAGCTATTCTTGATAAGTCAATTCCTTCATCCCAGTAATCAATCTCTTCAATTGCCTCAAATGCCAGTGTATCTTTTTTTTAAAAAAATGCAGGGACCAAAACTATATGCAGTATCCAGGTGTGGCCTCACCAGTAATATATTCAGTTGAAACAGCACTTCCTTATTTTTAAACCCAGAGCTATAAGGGTCTAAATTCCACTTGCTGTTTTAATTATTTGCTGCAGCTGTATGCTAATATTTTATGTTCCATGCACAAGAACACACAGATCCCTCTGTGCTGCACTTCTTTTTAGAAGCCATCTTAATTTAAATATGTCTGCCTTTTGATGCTACCTTCCAAAGTGTATGACCGAATGCTTTTCTACTTTAAACTCCATCTGCCAAGTTTTTGCCTATTGACTCAACCTATCCATAGCCCCTTTGCAGACCTTTGAAGTCCATACTACAACATGCACTCCAGCCTTCTTCTGTTAAAAATCAGCAGCAAATTCGGATTGCATTCTACTTACTCCAATAAGTCTTTAATACCGATTTTAAAAAAATTGAGACTAAAGAACAGATCCTAGTGGCACTCCACTAGTTGCATTTTTCCAGTATGTGAAGATCCATTAATTCCAACTTTGTCTTGTGTGTGCTAACCGATCCTCATTCCTTGCCAGTACGTTACCCCCAATAACATGAGTTCCTATTTTGTGTTATTATCTTTTATGTGGCACTTTCTTGAATGCTTCCTGGGAATCCAAATACACTATATTGTTTGACTCCCCTTTATCAACTCAGCTGATGTCCTCAAAGGACTCTTAACAAATTTGTCATGATTTCCCTTTCACAAAACCATCTTGACTCTTATTGTATTAAGAGTTTCTAAATGTCCTGTTATTCCTTCTTTAATAATGGGATTGGTACTGGGTACACTTCTGTTTGTCATTTATGATAGATGATTTGGATGAGAATAGAGAAGGTATGGTTAGTAAGTTTGCAGATGACACCAAAGTTGGTGGTATAATGGACAGCGAAGATGATTATTTGAGATTACAAACATCTTGATCAATTGGGTCAATGGGCTGAGGAGTGGCAAATGGAGTTTAATTTGAACAAATGTAAGTTATTACAGTGTGCAAAAATATTATTGAGAATGATTCCAGGGAAAAGAAATATCAGCTACATGGATACTTCGGAGAAGTAGGAGCTCTTAAAGACTTTACAGAGTTCAAAATCGTTAAGGATTTGTAAAGATTAGATAGGGAGTAACTGTTACCATTGGTGCACAAATCAAGAACCAGAGGATACTGAATAAGCCAATTTTGTTGTGACCTTCATTATTCTTTTTTTCTTTAAAAAAGCAAACTGCTAAGAGGAATACAGAACAAAAGACTGATGTTTGCTGCTGGGAACTGGCCTGGAAAGATAATGCAGGTTAAGTACTGCTCAAAGAACATTATAGTTGAACAGGCACCAAGATGTGGTTCTGCTGAGAGATTGGCAGCTGATTGGATTCTGAATTGGTCGATCAAATGAGGACTGCTGCTGACCAGCTAACCACAGAGCATGTTAAAAAAGAAAGAGAAATTAAAGGGTGAACTGGTTTTGACTAGGTTCTTTGGGTATGAGGCACTGCTGCTTTTGAAGCTGCAAGTTTGCTTTTTTTTTGGTTTTGCCTTCTCCAATTATTCTTCAGTTATTGAACTTTTGAAAGCCCTGAGCAAAGAACTCCAGTATATAGGAAAGAAGGAAAAGTCTCCAGAAGTTGTTTGTAGTGACCAGTGATTTTGGAATTCAAACAAGCTACAATTCACTGTGCCTGTCATCCAACGCATTGGTATTCATTGTTGAAATGGTTATCAAACTGTCAACTTACAATTCTTTTTCTTAGTTTATCTCTTACTTGTGTCTGTCTATATGTCTGTTGGTATGACAGTAGAGATTGTGGCCTATTTAACTCAGTTGGTTGGATGGTTGGTTTGCAAAGCAGTACGATGACAACAGTGAGAGTTCAAATCACATTCACTGGCTGAGGTTGCCATGAAGAACTGTCCATCTCAACCTCTTCCTCTCACCTGAGATATGGTACCCTTCAGGTTAAATCACTACTAGTCATCTCTCTAGAGTGAGAGTGCAGCCCTATGATCTGGTAAGACAGTGGTGACTCACACTGTAGAGGTTGGAAATTAATGATGATCAGATTTAGAGTGTAGACATTTATTAGATTGCCTTGTAGATCATCTGTGTTATGCCAAAGCTATATTATTACTAATAAATTGTTAATTTTTGTTTGTTTGGTAACCAAGATCAATTTGTTAATAAAATTAAGAGCAGTGGATACAGGAGATCTGAAATAAACAAAAATATAATGCAGCAGGTCTGTCAATCTCTATGAAAGAAAATAGAGTTAATGTTGAGTCCACAGACCCTTCTTCAGAAGTTCTTTACAATTATTTGTAAAGTCTGGTTAGGAAACAAGTGAACAATTTTGGAAGGTCATAGAATGTTTAATTTCACTGTGTTGCAAATCCAGAGTTACCAAGTTTGATTTGGTCTGGCTTGCTACCTGTGTTGTAACATTGGCAAAAGAAGCAACAGTAACACAAGGCTAAACCTTTGACACAGTCAGTGGTTAACATCTGGACTGCACTGTTCAAGGTCATGGAGGAGATAATTGGAACTTTTGAAAGAGAATTGGACAAACATCTAAAGACAAAAATATTTAAGTCCACAGGGAAAAAAGTGGTGGAATGAGACTAGGTGAGTTGGTCTTACAGATACTATAGACACTACAGACTGAATGCCAACACCCATGTAGTAAACATTTGATGATTTAATGAACTAGCATTCTCTACTTGCCAGTCACAATGTGGTCTGCTCCACACCGGGGAAGCCAAACAGATTGGGCGAATGCATTGAGGAAAACCTCTGTTCAGTCTGAAAGCATGATCGTAAGTTTCTTGTGGCCTCCCATTTTAACTTTCTACTTTGTTATGTCATGCTATTATCCCTGTCCTTCGTCTCCTCCAATATTCCAATCAAATTACAAGCTTGAGGAAGAGCGCCTCACCTTTCAACTGAGCATTTTTCAGCCTTCTAAACTCAAAACTGAGTTCAACAGTTTCAAACTTTAATTGCTATCTCCATTGTGGTTCTATTTCTTGGCACTTTTCATTGTAATCTTGTTTCTCCCATGTTTGGGGTCTGCTATTAACATCACTTGGACACAATTTTAAGTTTCTTTACTTGCCCCATTGCTTCGTCCCACCAACTCTTTTGTTAATATTTTCCATTTTCCACATAATTACAGACCTTTTGTTTTGTTTTGTTTTAATTCCTACCCTGTCCCAACATGGCCCACTGAAAGCGGACTACATTCCTGACTTTTCCCAGTTTTGGTGAGGTCACAGACCTGAAATATTAACTCTATCTCATCCTCCTACAAATGCTGCCAGTGCTGCTGAGCCTTTGAAGCATTGTTTTTATTTCATATCAGATTTCCTGTGTCTGTAGTATTTTTCTATCAAAATTACTTCATAGACACTTTTAATATATTTAGTAAAACTACTGGGAAATGCTTCACAATGTCAAGAACAGAAACAAGGATGTCTTCAATTGGATTTGCTTCACTCAGCCAAGAAAAGCAGTATATTCACATTATTAGATGGCTGTGTGTCTCTCTCTCTTTTATTTAAAATGCCGGAGACAGTTACAAGAGATTTCAATTTATTAGTCAGATTTTATCTACATTTCTTCCAATCACAGACTGATGCATAGTGTTCATAGCATGTTTTAACGTGATATCAAAGTTAGTTCAAGCCTCAGAATACAGACATTGCATAGTGTCACTCTCAAGGTACAGGTCTGTCGTGTTGAGATCAATGTATGCAATGGAAATCACTGCAATGATACTGTAGTTTCTTAGTATGTCCTCTTAGCTGAAGGTGAACAATTTCTTAGTATATGCCCCAGGGTTGTACTAGCTGTGCAGAAATTGAAAAGCTTTAGGGCTATAGTAATATGGCCAACATAATTCACACAAATTAACAGTACAAAAGATCAGGAAATTTAAAAATCAGGTATCTGGGCATAGAACATTTATGATTGTATTTTGCAAAATATATATCTAGGTTCAATATTCAGTTTGCCCAAATCAGGATATGGCTGGACTCACGTACAAAAAGGGGAGGCTTTGGCCGATTGCTATTATTGCAGAATTATTAGTCGAGAGATCCATTTAATATTCTGGGTACCATGGTTCAATTCCCACCATGGCAGATGTAGGAGTTTGAATTCAACAAAATCTGGAATTAAGAGTCTAATGATGATCATGAAACCATTGTTGATTGTTGAAAAACCATCTGGTTCCCTTCAGGGAAGAGAATTGGTCTGGGCCTACATGCGACTCCAGATCCACATCAATGTGGTTGACTCACAATTGCTCTCAATGAGGGAAGAGCAATAAATGAGCAACGCCCACATTGCCTGAACAAATTTTTAAAAACTGTTGGCGATTTTTAAATCGGGTTACTCGTAAGTGTTGGATTTAATAAATTAATAGGCCAGGTTACCATTCTTAAATAGATCAAAGACAATAACGAAATGAAAAGAACAAAAAAGCAAAAATTATATTCTATTATGATGCTTCATTACACTGGTTCAGGAAAATTATCTTTGGTGTAAGTTAGCTGACTTTAGTACTTTATGATTTTCGATAAACAAACAAAAAAACTCAAAAATCATGAATGCCCATTGTTTGTTTAAAAATGACATTTTGTTCATATCAAATGACATCATAAAAATAAAATTCTAAGTGATAAAGTAAGTTCCATTCTGGATAAATAAGTAATGTCCTTCCTAAGCATCGACAAAGAAACCAGGATTGCACCTTCCGCCTCAGAGTGGTTCATAACAAAACCTTCACTCTGTAATCACGTTAACACTTTTCTGGAATAAAGCTTGGTGAATTGAAATGTCTTGTCAATGTTCAGGCTTGTACACTGGGAAAGTTTTCTAACTGTATGTAATGCATAGATATGATTGAAAACTAACTATAAAATTATCCATCCATCCAAGAAGCCTTCTAAATTTTCTGCGTCTATTTCATAAATGGTATTGCAACCACACTGTACTAGTGGTAGAAGAAGTGGTAGAAAGTGGCAGGTGAAATATCTCTTTATTTTAGCTGAGAAAGAAATTGTTAACTTCAACATTCTTCTGCTCAAACTCTGGTGGCTGTCCTATAGGAAGGATATTGTTAACTTTGGGACAGTGCAGAAAAGGATGTTGCTAGACTGGTGGACTTGAATTATAGGGAGAGCCTGAACAGGCTGGGACTATTTTTTTTGCAGCGTCAGAGACTAAGAGGTGACCTTATAGACATTTATAAAGTCCTGAGGGACACAGATAGGGTGAACAGCCAAGGTCCTTTTCTGAGAGTGAGGGAGTCAAAAACTAGAGGACATAGGTTTGAGGTGGGGGGAAAGATTTAAAAAGTCCTGACGGGTAACTTTTTCCCACAGAGTGTGGTGTATGCATGGAACAAGCTGCCAGAGGAAGTGATGGAGGTTGATACAATTACAACATTTAAAATCCACCTAGAAGGGTGCATGATTGAAAGGGTTTGGAAAGATATAGGCTAAATGCTGGCAAATGTGACCACATCCGTTTAGGATATCTGGTCAGCAAACACAGGTTGGTCCAAAGGGTTTGCTTCCTTGCTGTTTAACTCAAACTTTTAAAAGAATATTTTTCACTGTTAAACGTCTGGACAAGTTTTCAGTCTGTCCATTGGAGGCACATGTGAATCTTCAATTACTTTGCACAACCTGCAAACAATTAAAATACAATTAACCACATTCCATCAAGATTGGAATAGTATGTATTTGTGAGCAACGGGGGTTTAGGTTAGGTTGCAGTGTTGATTGAGGAGGAGAACGTAGTGGGTATTTGGGTGGGAGAAATTTGTTAAGTACTGTAGGAAGGAGGGGTGTAGTGCACTATATTGGGGTTAGTTTGAGGAGTGTGAAGCGACAGAGTTGGGTCAAGCGAGTTAGGGAATGGGGGGTGGTGAAGAAGAGTGTCTGTGGAGTACTGGGTTTGGGAAAGGAAATGAAGTGCTACCCAAGATGTCACTGGGAAAGAAATGTTTGACGAATTTGATTAACCACTAGACAAACAAATGTTGGGCCCTGACTGGCAGTTTTAGCAGTGATTGATTGCTAGTATTGCGCATTATTGGTTTATCATTGGCATCTTTTACTACCCTGTTCCAATCAGAACAAATTAGCATGTGTAATGTGACACAACAGTGATAACTTCAATCAACACACAATTGGTATTTTGTTCAAGTGATCATTTTCTGAGCATTATAACAGTACAAAAATGTGAATTATTTCAAATGTTGTGAATTTACAGACTACTTTGAACAGGTCACATGTTCTTTTTGAATATCATCTGGCATACTAGAATTATACAATACAGGAAATGGACACTTATCCCATTATGCACATGCTGACTCTTCAAAAGATGAGAAGGTTAAGATCATTTTTCTCCTAACTAATTATTTCTTACTTTAGCTATTCACCACTTGTACTACACAAAACCTGTATAAACATATAATCTTGCCAAACCACTAATGCAACAAATCCACATCCCGCATGTCGTTTAAATGCTCCACCCATCATTGAAAAAGAAATACTTCACAGTTACAAAATTACAGTTACCTGCAAATCCTACATCTCACACTCCAGTGTGAGCTCTTTTTCATCTTACAATATATGAACAAATCTGACCTGGATATATTTGGTCTATAGCAGTCATAGCCACAACCATTCACAGCCATTTACAACTTTAAAAGTCTTTTAACATGGCAAGGGACAGAGATATAGCAGAGAAAGAGGAAGATCCTCTGCCAACTCAGTCTCTGTCCATCTGGTCCTCTGCACCCTCCTGCTTGGTTCCTCCCACAGCTCTGCTTTCATGAAAACTGTGCAGCTGCCAACCATTGAAAATAAATGGGAAGCAGTTGGCAAGCGACACAAATAACAGAGAAAGCACTATGCAGCAGTAAGAGAAGCAGCAAGAAAGAGGAAGGTGAGGGGATCAGAAAGACAGAGTACAGCCAACAGAACAAAAAGCTAAGAAGGTCAAAGAACATCTCTCTCATAACACAACAGGAAGCTCAGAGCATTTCTCTCAGGATTTTTTGATACTATCTAGGCACAAAGCTCAACATAGATTCAATTCATACTGGATGGCTACAACTGCTAGAATATATCAAAGACTGAATTTAAGGCAAGGTTAGAAGGGCAGAGCTTAGATAAGAGGAGCCTTTCAGAAATAAATCCAGATCAATGCTCTGATCCCTGTACTTTCTAAAAAAACTAATTTTGAAAGGTAATTTTTCCAAAATCCTTTGGCAACACATTCTATGGACACAAGTGGATATAATAAGAAAGCATTTTTTGTGCTCATCCTTTCAGCGGGTCTGCCCCAAACTCTAATGGTGCTGTGGCTGGAAGCTGTGATCTAGATCTTATACCAGAGCCACCAGTAAATCACAAAAGCTACAGAGGCTGACTCAAACCCTTTAATTGGGCAGTTGCGTGGGCTGGACTTGACACCTCAATGTAGCTGAGCACTTAGAGGTGTGCTTTAAATTGCAGGTATTGGCTACTGTCCTACTTTTAGAAATTGATGCTGTGTTAACTCAAGTATTATACAAATTGGGAGTTAAATTGTTGAGTTAGTATTACTGTGTGAACAAAGTGGATAAAAGAAAATCCCATCTCAGTTGCTAGTTACTATTAGTCAATAACTACTTCAAATAATTGAACAACTCCATTATCAATAGATTACTCAATATTTCACATTTTCTACTGCCTAAACTATCACTTATTAATCAGTAGATTGTAGCAATGTGACTGAGCTCAGTTTCAGACTTCATCTTCTTTCCCAAACCAAGCCCACTTGTCTCCAAAGCCAGAATCTTCTCTAGACTGCATTACCTCAACACTGACCACTCCACCAATGAAACTCGTTCAAAGCTCCTGCTGCATATATTCTACTTTGCATTAAGTGTGTTCATTCACCACACCTTCTCAGCCAAAAGTTGATTTCCTATTCCCAATTTTTTTGATTAAGTACATCTGTGATTTTACTTCATCTCAATTCTGCAATTTTTAATCAATCCCACAAATCCTCTTCACTAAAGATTTGTTCCTCTGACCCCACCTTCTAACTCCACCTCCTTCCCTCCTCCTTTCTTTCAATCACTTCAGTGCCATCATCTATACTTCCCTTCCTGTACGCTCTGCCTCTGCTTGGAAAACAATGCTTTTTATCAAGTTTCTGGTCACCCATTCTAACCTCGCTCTTTCTCTCTCAGGCAGTGGCCATATTCCTTATATCTGGGTGGCTCCATGATTAGCACTGCTGCCTCACAGTGCTAAGGACTTAGGTTTGATTCCACCCTTGGGCAACTGTCTTGTGAGGAGCTTGCACATTTTCTCTTTGACTGCGTGGGTTTCCTCCAAGTCCTCCAGTTTCCTTCCACAGAGCAAATATATGCAGATTAAGCGGATTGGCCATGCTAAATTGCCCGATAGTGTCCAGGGATGTGCAGGGTTACAGGGATAGGCTAAGGGGGTAAGTCTGGGTGAGATGCTCTTC
Source organism: Chiloscyllium plagiosum (assembly GCF_004010195.1). Taxonomy (NCBI): domain Eukaryota; kingdom Metazoa; phylum Chordata; class Chondrichthyes; order Orectolobiformes; family Hemiscylliidae; genus Chiloscyllium; species Chiloscyllium plagiosum. The sequence continues at coordinate 37,957,543 of NC_057712.1, forward strand.
AGTGCATTGTGGAGGATTTCGTAAGACCATAAGTCATAGGAGCAGAAATTAGGTCATTCAGCCCAGAGTCTGCTCCACCATTCAATCATGGTTGATAGGTTTCTCAACCCTATTCTCCCGCTTTGCCCCGTAACTCTTAATCCCCTTGATATTCAAGAACCTATCTATCTCAGTCTTAAATATACTAAATGACCTGGCCTCCACAGCCTTCTATGGAAAGGAATTCCATAGATTCATCATTTTCTGGCTGAAGTAGTTTATCCTTATCTGTTCTAAAAGGTCTTCCCTTTACTTTGGGGTGGCACGGTGGCTCAGTGGTTAGTACTGCTGCCTCACAGCGCCAGGGACCTGGGTTCAATTCCCACCTCGGGCAACTGTCTGTGTGGAGTTTGCATGTTCTCCCTGTGTCTGCACGGGTTTCGTCTGGGTCCTCCAGTTTCCTCCCACAGTGCAAAGATGTGCAGGTTAGGTGAATTGGCCATGCTAAATTGCCCATAGTGATAGGTGCATTAGTCAGAGGGAAGTGGGTCTGGATGGGTTACTCTTCGGAGGGTCGGTGTGGACTGGTTGGGCTGAAGGGCCTGTTTCCAAGCTGTAGGGAATCTAATCTAATGACTCAAACTGCAATTTTACCTAGAGAGAATCCTGGACTAGAACCCCCAAGTCTCTTTGCACTTCAGACTTCTAAATTTTCTCCCCATTTAGAAAATAGTCCATGTCTCGATTCTTCCTTCCAAAGTGCATGACCTCACACTTTCCCACATTGCACTCCATCTGCCAGTTCTTTGCCCACTCTCTTGACCTGTCGAAATCCTTCTGCAGCCTCCTCCATGCTACCTGTCCCTCTACCTATCCTTGTATCATCTGAAAACTTAGCCAGAATGCCCTGAGTTCCTTCATCGAGATTGTCAGTGTATAAAGTGAAATGTTGTGGTCCCAACACTGAGCCTCGTAGCACACCACTTGTCACCAGCTGCCATCCTGTGAAGGACCCTTTTATCCCGACTCTCTGCTTTCTGTCAGGCAGCCAAGCTTTTATCCATGCTAGCACCTTGCCTCTAACACTCTAACTCAGTAGCCTCCTGTGCGGCACCTTGTCAAAGGCCTTCTTGAAGTCCAGGTAGATAACATCCACTGACTCTTCTTGGTCTAACCAGCTCGTTAGTTCCTCAAAGAATTCTAGCAGATTTGTCAGACATGACTTCCCCTTGATAAAACCATGCTGGCTTTGCCCTGTTTTACCATACACTTCCAAGTATTCAGAAATTTCGTCCTTCACAATGGATCCCAGGATCTTACCCATGATCAAGGTTACGCAAATCAGTCTGTCATTTTCCATCTTTTGCCTTACTCCCTTTTTAAACAGAGTTGTCACGTTTTCCAGTTTTCTGGGACCCTTTCTGATTCTAGCGATTCCTGAAAGACCATCACTATCGCCTCCACTATCTCTTGTCAGCTATCTCCCTTAGAACTCTGGGGTGTAGTCCATCTGGTCCAGGTTATTTATCCACCTTCAGGCCATTCAGTTCTTCTAGCCCTTCTCCTTGGTGATGACCACCATATTTAGCTCTGCTCCTTCACTCTCTTGAATTTCTTTGATGGACTGAATGGCCTGCTTCCACACTTTAGGTATTCTATGATTCTCTGAAGCATCTAAGGATGTTTTGTAACATCCCAAATGTTAACTATGACATTTCCACACTAAAAGTAGATTGCATGTGTAAACTGCAATTATTGGATTTGAAAGTTGAGGAGAAAAGAATTCAATGTTTGCGAGTCAGATTCAGAAATGTACTCTTAAACCCTCTGACTTAATTTCATTGTCAGTCCTCAGTAAGAAGTAGCTCAGCCTTTTAAAAATAATGCATAAGCTGAGGCAGACAATGCAAGAAAAAGGTTATACTGGATTAAAATAAATTAGAAATCAGAAGAAATTACAACATTTTCCTTAACCAGAAGTAGCTGAAATGCAAAAGTCCTGGAGAAACTTAGCATGTCTGTCATCATGTGTGGAGACATTCAGAGCTTATGTTTTGAGTCTGAATGGAATTCTGGAGAGTCATACTGGACGTGAAATGTTAACCCTGTTTCTGATCAAGGTTCCTTCAGAAATACAGAGTCATACTTCAAATGCGACAGATCTTCATAGTGCAGGATAGTCAGGGAAAGCACATATTATTCCCTTTTTCACAGCAGTCAGTTGCTGTAATCTTTGATTTCAATGTCTACCGTCACAGGTAGCCACTATAGCAATTCCTGCGAAAGGGTAAGTATGGAAGTTATGTGTGGTCAGGGTCCCGGAGGTTAAAGTGAGGCTACCATGTGGGCAGAATATTTTGTGGGTAGATTTCTGCGTAGGCAGGGTGCTGGAGTGCCAGGGCACAAGGGGAAGGGGCCAAGGTAGATGCTGCTATGCTTGAGGTGGGCTGGAGGTATCAGATTTGTTCAGCAGCAATTGGGAGTGGGGGAGGGGTGGTCATAGCTCCCTCATGGGCAGAAGGAAGTGGTATCAGATCAGGACTTTGTGTGTCTATCATGTGCGTGTGTGCGTGTGCGTCCATTCGTTCATTCGTTGGGAGGGGGAATCACTTTAATACTCCGCCTTTTAATAATCTAACATGTCCTTAATAACTATTTATTTAACTGCAGCAGAACCCTCCAATTTAGATGGATATTTTGGATGGGTTTCCGGGAATAGAGGATTAGCCATCAGAATCTTCATTTTCCCAGGCAATTCCCCTGTACCCTGCAATGCTGGGATCCCTCAGAGTCCCGAAGTGCAAGTGCTATCTATGTTGCAGAAGCGACCATCTGGTCATCAGAAAACCTGGGCCTACATTACCATTCCTTCATTATTGCTGGGTCAAAATTAATGAATTCCTCTCTTACAGAACTGTGCGTGTACAGAACTGGGCAGTTAGGGATGCACAATTAAGGCTGGCCTAACCAGCAATATCTAATCCCATGAATTAATAAAAAATTACACAAACCGCAGAAGCCTAAATACAGAATTGATTTACACTTTCCCACCATTTGCGCCCTCTCCAGTAAAGCACCTCTTTGAAAAGACAAAGCAGAAACAAAGAAAAAAAATCCAAAACTAGAAAAAGTCTCAGGAAATTTCCCTCTAATCTCTGATAGCAATCATAAACATTAATGATACCAGTTTTTCTCATCTACATTTTGTAACTCAGCTTAGAAACGTACCCAAACACCTTACAGAGAATTCTTATTTATTATTCATTTTGGCATGTTTTCAGAAGTCAATTTTTCTGAAAATATGCTTTCCATTGTCTAAATCAACTGTGCCTAGTTCTCCCAACTTGATTCAGCTCAAACAATCCATCAAGGAACCAGTCGCTGGTCAGAACTGCTTTCATTAATAACTACCCTTGTTACTTTTGTTTGACGACTGATCTATCACAGTTCCCTCAGTCGCCACCAAATGCTGTCATACAATCCTTTCGTTGTGTATCATAAATACTTTCCGAAAAATACAATGGCATATTTTTGATTCCAAATGAAATTTTAACATCTAAAGAAAGCTTAAACAACAATATAAGAAACTTTTTTTTTTAAACCAACCTGACCAAATGTCCCATTGAATTGATTTTCAAATAGTGTATTATCTCCAGCAAAACTTTTACTTTCAGGCTTCAGCCTCTCAAAGCTAGGGATTGTCCAGAGGTCTGACTGATTATTCAACATAAATGAGCTATATGAACATGTACAGGTAAACTCGCCAGTCAGATCTTTGTTGATCAGCATGGACACAGTGGGCCGAATGGCCTCACTCCATGTTGGAAACATCTGTGAATACATTTTTAAAGTAGTTAAAGCAATAAAGACTAAGAGTTTAGGATACAAAGATCAACAGGCCATGTAGTTGACTACAATCACCACTTGTGATAATTGGTCATTTGTAATTAATGTGAATTTATGTTGCAAATGCTACAACAGTACAAGATTGTGTAACATCATATAATCCACTGAATAGCAACTGCCCTTTCCCTGAAGCCCATTTTCCAACATTTGTTTAAAAAAAAAGCTAGAAGCAAAGTAATGGCCCAAATAAATAATATTCTAGAAATTAATAGCAATCTTAAAGTAAATAGAATTACTATGAAGCAACTCATTACTTCCTATATAAATTGAATCATACCTTAGCATTCAGAGTATTACAGGAGGAAAGGGAACCATGGCTGGCAAAGAATTAGGATAAAAACTATTGCATAAGTTAATCATACTAAGATTAATAGTAATGAAAATAGTTTGTTTTACCTCAAGTCTCTGTACGATTTCTCTGATATCATCTGCACAGCTTTCCATAGCAGACAGCAGGATGCATTCTCCTCTTTCATAAAAAATCTTTATGGTCATTAAACCAGAGGTCCAGCCAATGACATCCCTGCATGAGCAATTAAAAACTACATTTTTAGAGTCTTTCTCTACAAGCACGATGAATTCATTTGAGATTCCAACAATACATTCAATATCATTAGACTGGCCAAAGTCTCGAGCAAGGACATTCCACACAATAGCTCCAAAGCTGTACAGCTGCGCATCCTTCCGGGGTTTTGACTTCTCCTTTTTCTTTGCCCCAAGTGTGATGAAACTGAATTTCACTGAAGAATCAACTGTAGCTGTGGTAACAAAGTTTTCTGCCAAATCTTTCAAGTATTCCTGCCTTGTCCTGGTAGCCATTGCTCGGAACTTCTCAGACTTGTGTGCTGCATTTTCTGCATTGATAACTTTGGCAAGAAGAAAGTCCCTGAATACTGCTGACTTTGGAAAGGTGACTCCTTTGGGAATAGGTGGGCCAAACGGAGGCACATCTTTAGACCTGGATACAGCCACACTGTATGTGTTAAAAGAGATACCACGTTAGAATTCTAAACACAAATATTAACTACAGTAGGTACAGTTTGTCAAAGAAAAAGCACAAGATAAAAGCATAACTGATATCGTGCATAGAAATTTAGGGAGGAGAGACTTGGAAAGTATTTCAATTATCTTCCACCACACTTTGAGGAAAAGCATTCCAAAGACTCAGGAAACTTTTTATCATAGCACTCTCTAAAACTTATTTTTGAACAGTGACTCATTGTTGTAGAATTTCCTACAAGCTAACACGTTCCTTCCAAGTGCACCGTCATGATGTCTCAGGATTTTGTGTTTCAACCTTCCATTAGCTTATGAATACAAGCCTAACTTGTCCAAACATTCCTCATAATACAACACACCTATAACATGTATTAGTCTAGTAAACCTTCCCCAAATGGCTTTTAATGCATTTACATAACTTCCATAAATAAGGAGACCAGTACTCCAGACATCGCCTCACCAATGCAGCTGAAGCATAACCTACCTTTTTCTCATTTTCAATTCCTCTTGTAATAAATTATAATATTCTACTAGCTTTCCCACAACCTTGCTGCACCTGTAATTTAACCTTTTGCGAGTAATGCACAAGGACACAGATCCCTCTGCATTTCAGAGCTTTGCAATCTCTCACCATTTAGATAAAAAGGCTTTTTTTATTCTCCCTAACAAAATAAACAATTTCATATTTTCCCGCATTATACTCCATTCATCAGATTTTTGCTGACTCACTTAACTTATCCTTACCTCTTTGTAGCTGCTTTTTGTCCTCTTCAGTTATATATCTTTGCATTGTGAGCAAATTTAGCAACCATTTCTTAGGTCCCTTCACCCAAGTCATTTATGTAAGATGTAAAATGTTTAGGTCTCCAGCAATGATAGCTGTTGCAAACCATGGTGCATTTTGCTAACCAGTGAAAAACCCTTTAATGTTTATCTTCTGTTTCCTGTTAGCTCGGCAATCTTCTTTCCATGCCAATATGTTACCCTACACTATGAGATATGCATTCATAATATGGCCACACAGGTTGTTTACCAAACTACAAATCAATCCAATACTCTCTAAGGAAGAGTGGAAGGGATTTCGGTCAGGAATGTGATGGAAATAAAGCTGGAGCCTCTATCATCACTACAAAGCAAATCTAAACATGTTGACACTATTTCAAAGGCAAATTGGGCTCAAAATTTTGTATTACAACTCCATATGCCATTAATATTCTCATTATCAATGAATTTTTCTTCCTTAAATGTTTTTTTTAATTATTTATGGGATGTAAGCCAGTATTTATTGCCCAATCCCAATTGCTTTGGAGAAGGTGATTGTGTGCTGACTTCTTGAATCACTGCAGTCCTTAAAGGGTAGATACATCCACCATGTTGTTAGAAAGAAAATTCTTAGTAGTTAGATTCTCACCCTCATCTTTCTCAATTACTCTCTTATACGAATTTGCTGTTGAACAGGAAAGAGGATAAAACAACCTTCAGAGGCATAGAAAAAACAAATCTTCAACCAGTGAATGCAAGATTGAGAATCAATGTATCTACAAACTTGTGTTATCAGAGTTAAAAGGACTTGAAAGGTCCTAAAGGAAACAACTCATAAATGTATGTGATCTGGACTGGTCCCAGAACTGCATTTCTCTGACTTTATTTCCATCCTACCAATAACATGGGTCTTGTCTCTTTGTGTATCTATATGTGTTCATGAATTTGGGGAAAGGAATAGAGTTTAAATTAGAATTACAGATTAGCAATTCAATTCGTCTTTTTGCCATTGGTTAAAAAGCTTGATTACCATAAATGATTATTAAGAAAGAAAATAAAGAACATCTGATGTGCACATTCTTTTCATCCAAATTAAACGTTTAGATAAAATTGGTTAATTTGGTGGTTTAGTTAAATGTTCACAGTTGTGACAACTAGGGGAATAGTGAGGCTTGATTTCCAATGCACTACTCCAGTGAGTCATGGCATTATGCATATGCTTCCTTTGTTCTTTGTGATGGTACAGATAGCATGTTTGGAAGGTGTTATCAGAGGACCCTTTGTGAATTACAATAGTGCATCTGTGATGGATAGTGTAACTGTTGGAAGTTGGTGGATGGACTGTTATCCTAGATAATCTCAAGCCCTTAGTCAGACAAGCAAAGACTATACCATTACACTCCTGGCTTGTGCCTTGTAGCTGGCACACATGCATTGGGAAGACAGGATGTGAGTTATTCACTGTAGAAATTCTAGCCTCTGGCGTATTCTTCCAGCCCCAGTATTTAGAGAGGCTTAATCCAGTTTAGTTCCTGGTCAATGAAAATGTCAACCTTGTTGATAGTGAGGGACTCAGCAATGATAATGTTACTGAATTTCAAGGGGAGATGGTTAGATTCTCTCTTGTTAGAGATGGTCACTGGCATTTACCAGCCAAAGCCTGGATATTATCCAAGCCTTGCTCAATGTGAACATCAACTCCTTCAGTATCGGAGGAATCACAACTCGTGTTGGTCATTATACAATCCTCAGTGAACATCTCCACTTCTGCTCTCATTCGGAAGGTTATTGGTGAAATAGGCGAAGATGGCTGAAATAGGGTTACTAACTCAGGGAACTCCTGCAGGAACGTTTAGTGGTTCAGATTATTTATATCCAACAACACAACTACCTTCCTTTGCTCTAGGTATACTCCAAACAAAATTTTCACTCAATTCCACTGATGACAGTTTGCTAGGGCTCCGTTTGCCATACGTGGTCAAATGCTGTATTAAAGTTAAGGTCAGTCACCCTAACCTTGCCTCTGGAGTTCAACTCTTTTGTCCACGTTTTGACCAAGACCACGTTTTGATGAGGACAGGAGTTGAATGGCCCTGGTGAAACTCAAACAGCATCAATGTGCAGATTATTCCTGAGCGAGTACTGCTTGATGGCATTATTGATGATCCCCTCTATTACTTTACTGATGATCAAAATTGGACAACGTGGTGCTGACAGGCTGGGTTGACACTGTCCTACTGTTGGGCACAGGGCATACCTGGGCACTTTCCCGCACTTTCAGGTTAATGTTTTAGAGACAGAGTCACACAGCACGGAAACAATCCAACCATTGAGATCATATTCATTTACCTGTCAGTTCATCTACCTATGGGGCAGTACAGTGGCTCAGTGGTTAGCACAGCACCAGGCTCCCAGGTTTGATTCCAGCCTCGGACGACTGTCTGTGTGGAGTTTGCATGCACTCAGTATCTGCATGGACCTCCTCCGGGTGCTCCGGTTTCCTCCCACAGTCCAAAGATGTGCAGGTCATGTGAATTGACCATGCTAAATTGCCCAAAGTGGTAGGTGCATTAGTCAGAGGGAAATGGGTCTGGGTGGGTTACTCTTTGGAGGGTCGGTGTAGAGTGGTTGGGCTGAAGGACCTGTTTCCACACTGTAGGGAATCTAATCTAATCATTCCATGCTGAACATAATCCCAAACTGAAGTAGCCCCATCTGTCTGTTTTTGACCCATATCCCTCCAAACCTTTCCTATTCATGTACTTATCTAAATGCCTTTTAACTGTTCCAATTGTGCCCACATTCATCACTCCCTCAGGAAGTTCAGTCCATATGAAAACCACCTTCTGTGTAAAACATTTGCCCCTCGTGTCTTTTAAATTTCTCTCCTCTCAACTTAAAGAAGTGCCCCTCGTCTTAAAATCCCCCATCGTAGGGAAAAGACATCCATCATTACACCTATTTATACCACTCATGATTTTACAAACCTGTATATGGTCACCTCTCAAACTCCTACGCTCCAGTGGAAAAAGTCCCAGTCTATCCACCATTTCTTTATAACGCAAACCTTCCACACCTGGCAACATCCTGGTAAATTTCTTCTGAACTCTCTCCAGCTTAATAATATCCTCCCTATAACTCGGCAACAAGAACTGGAGACAATACTCCAGAAGAGGCCTCATTAATGTCCTGTACAACCTCAATATGATTTTCAAACTCCTATATGCAAAAGGTTTGAACAATGAAGGCAAGCATGCTCAACGCCTTTTTAACCATCCTGTCTATATGTGATAGAAATTTAAGAGAATTATGTACCTGTACTCCTAGGTGCCTCTGTTGTACAACACTACCCAAGGACCTACCATTAATTGTATAAGTCCCACCATTGTTTGCTGTTCCAAAGTGTAATATCTTGCATTTATCCGGATTGAACTCCATCTGCCATTTTTCAGTCCATTGACTCATGTTTGACGTAGCTATACGGGAATAGTTTGACAAGGCTAAGTTCTGGACTACAAATTGCCAGTACTGCTGTGAAATATTGTCAGAGCCAACAACCTTTTCAGTGTCCAGTGTCTTCAGCCTTCAGGTGGAGGCTGAAATGATTTATTCAATCAGCATCTATGATTGAATATGGATGCAAATACATCAAAGACAAAAGGTGTACTCTTCTTTCAGTGAGGATGAGAGTATCTGTGGAGCCTTCTGCTCTAGTGAGTTATTTAACTGTCCACTACTATTCACAACTGAATGTGATAGAGCTGCAGAGCTTAGATCTAATCCATTGGTTTTGGAATCACTCAGCACTGTCCATTGTATAACTTACAATGGCTTTTGAAGATTTCAAGATAAATATGATCTCCTTGAAAAGGTGCAGTGCTTGATGTTATTTTCTCCTCAATGTTATGGAATTTACTTACTTTCATTCAAAATAACTCATTGAAAAAATACATTATTTTTCTTTACTGTTTCTTTCTTAATGCTTTCTGAAGCTCTTCTCATAACTCTGTTCCATTTGAATGAGATTTTTGTTTCACCTTAGTCTTTCATTACAATTGCAAAGTTATTGGAACTGCAATTTTTATCCATTGACAAGTCAGTTCTGCCTGAATCTAAGATTATCGTTTGCTTTAACAAATGGATCCGATCACAATCCTACTCGTTTGATTTAAGAGTCTAGTTGACAGCATTTGAGCAAATTTTTTTTGAAATATTATTACTAGTTATCAACTCCAGGTTTATCTCATCTTGCAGGCAGTCTCGTTTCACAATGCAACCAACGGCAAAGTCAAATGGACATCAAATAAACAATGGGTACTGACAGGCCCCAAAATATATTCTGGTATTTCCAACATGAAATGTTGCTATGGTGTTAATTTAAGAACAGATGTTCAAATTCAGCCAATAATGAAATGAGGGAAAGAGAAAATGTCTGTACTGTAGTTAGTTTCATCAACCTACTTGGACATGGCATAATACACCTCCAGGACAGGTGGGACTTGAATCCAGACCTACTGGCCCAGATGTCAAGGTACTGTAATGTCTGTTTTATAAACAACAAAAAAAAACAAGAGGTTAACGTGTGATAATGATCTATCTAGATTCTCTGATGAAATTTCATCTGTTTGTGCTTTTTGAAATTTCCTATAGCATTTTCTTATTAGTTTTCCACTTTCCTGAAGGCATCAAGTCTGGCAATCACAACGCTGCTATCTCCCCAGAATCCCAACTTCATGCCAAGCCAGACTGCAAGCATTAAAAGGATCTTCATCCACAGTGTGTCAAAGCTAAGCTCTTTTATTTCTTACATCATTAATGGGATTTGGGTACCAGCACTTATTGCTTATCCCTACTTGCCATTGAATTAGTAATGCATTGCTTCCTTGAATCGCTGAAGTCCATGTGCTAGAAGGACCAATCTTGTGAGGCATAGATTTGAAGGATATTGTCCGAGACAGGGTGGTGTGTAATTTGGAATGGAACTTAGAAGTGGGGGTGTTTCCATACACATGCTGCCCTTGTCTTTTTAGGTGGTCAAGATCATAGTTTCAGGAAGTGCTGCCTTGGCAACATGTTTGAAATGCATTTTGGAAAGAGTATACATTACAGCTGTAAAGTCCAGGTGATGGAGGGAGTCAATGTTTAAGGTTAGGGATCAGTGTCAGTCGAGAAGGTTGCTTTGTTCTGGATGGCAATGAGCTATTTGAGTGTTGCTGAAGGGTAAGTATTTCATCATGCTCCTGAAATAAGCCTTGGAGTTGGTGAAAAGATTATGGGGAATCACAAACACTTTCAACTAAACTCCCAAGAAACAATTACACATATAACATAATATTTTAAAATCCCTGTTCTTGCTTGTGAAGAATAGAAAACCTGCCAACAAAAATCATACTAAATTTTAACATATTGAATGGATGCAACTTCAGAAAAAGAATTTGGACTTTTAAAAAACTGTTAAAATAACAATTAAACCTAGCACTATACTGACTGAAAAATGATAACCAATCAGGTCAATAAGACAGCCACTTCAGGGTAGAATCACAGATATTTCCAGGAATCCCAAATGATGTCAGTTAGGCCCACAAATATGTTTAAATTGAACTTTCGGTAATGTATCTGCCCAGAACATATTACCAAACCACGTTTTCACCATTAGCAGTGATGTTATGTTGTTACTGCAAAATGAATAATGGCTCATTCTAAATGGACTGTACCCTTTCAGAAGTGGAGACATTAGTTTTAAAGACCATTTAATTTAACACAAAATCAATTACCATTGAAAACAAAGATTAAAAAATGCTTTGCAACTAAGTTAATAGGTTTCAGTTGGGCGAGATTCATTTCAAAGTAAGGAAGTCAGATATGGGTTAACAAGGTCCATTAGTAGAACATAGATATAGAGAATTAAGTATGCTTTCAGCAACCTGATCAAATTGGACATCATGTACACATGCAAAGTATCGTGAAATCAACTCTAAATTGAGACTCAGTTCCTCGTAGCAGTAGTGAAGGAGAGCACTTTCCTCTGCGTTGTGAAATCTGAAATAGACTTTGAATTTCATTGCATATAGCACAAAGAGAAAAACTCTCTTTATAATACATTGCTCCATGGTCAGTAATAGATACACAGCACAGAGGCCATTTGATCATTAAAACACACCCTTCATAGAAACTTGGTGTCCCCCACCCTCAGCACATCTAAACACCTTGAGTTACTCCATGAAGTTTGCTTTGCTGACTGTATTGAGAACGTCAATTCAGACACTTATTACTCTTGACATTAAGAAATACAAATCACATCAGTCCTGATCTTGCCTGATGTCAGATGGTACCCACATTGTCCTTTCTGCAGTCATGGCTCAGTTTGAAACTGTTCTAAGAATAAACTATATAGTTCTCTTTCAGTTATCACCTTTCAACGCTCAGGATTTTGTTTCTATAGATCAGCTTAGTGGTTCTTCTATGCATCACGTTTAGCACTCTTATGGTTCCAAGAGTAACTGGCCAGAGCATCAACCTTGGACAAGCAAGTTTATTGCTGCTAAATAGGACTGGAGGTTAAAAATCTAGTCATCTTAATATCAACCACAATTCACAAGTTCATGGGATCAGTAAATTTACTTCAGATTCTGCTGACTGGTCAATATAAAGGTCAACAGCTGCTTGTTGCCCCAAACTAATTGGATATGGCTATAGTTCAGTATAAGCTGTATTATTAAAGCTCTTTCACTTGATATCCAAATTCATTCAACACTACATGAAAGATGATTAAGCATAATCATTGCTTCAGCTCATCCAAGTGCAAAGGCTTTATTTTATATCTGTATTAAATACCAACTATCATTATTTACTGGCAAATATTACCATAAACCTCATCCAATGCCTATGCTACTGCAGCATTTGTCTAAACTCATCTGTGAATTTAGCAAACTTACATCGAGTTTCTCCAAATCAAGTCATTCAGACTGACCAGAAAGAACTGTATGAATCATGGGCATCCTGCTCTGCACACACGAGGGTTAATTTTAGTAGGTGCTGTAGGCTTAACCGTTGCAATGATCTTTATGTTGCCACATATCTTACTTATTTCTTCCTAGAATATTCCAGTCTTCTTCAATTACTTGTACTCCATTCATAATTTTTTTTAGACCACCTGTTTGGAAAGTTTATTCTGTTTCATAGATTCTACTTCCTTTATCTTCTGTGCGTCTGACTGTTTGGAGCTGCTTCACAACCTTTGCTATGTGAAATCTAATGCTTCTACTGAGTTTGAGCAGGGACTACAAGTTGCTGTGAAAACATTTATTTCTACATGAAGTTTTGGATAGTAATAACAGAGATGGCAATTCTCTTTCCATCAAATGGCCGAACAGGAATCTCTCTCACTCTTAACGTTTGCTGTTGCTGAATGTTGGAAAGATGTGCAGGTTGACAATCAACCTGTTTGGCCATATTACGAATGCCTCATTTTTGGCCATCAAGATGGAACCCACTGCACTACAAGACCTCCCAGGTATGGTATAATCCTGCAACTATCAGAGATATGCACTTTACTTTAGAAACCATTAAATTCTTCTCTGCGAGATATTAATTTGCTTCATCACTCAAATGTCTGGCAGTCCTAATTTTCTCCTACTTGATTTTAACTGCAAAATCTCTTCCAAGGATTCTCCTGCTCCTCGAATGCTGCCTGATCTATTGTGCTTTTCCAGCACCACACTCTTGACAAATGTCTGGCCATGTAGACCAGTCTTAGTCGACTTGGAAAAAAAAGGGCACACTATTAGCTCAAATTGTAAAATATTGGACATCTAATAGCAAAATTACTTTGCATAGTATTTGTAACACAGCAACAGGCCAATTGATCCAACTGGCTTTATCAATATATCACTCCCTGATTTGTTTATCTCACTGCCCGTCAGATGCAACCATATCCCTCAGTCATCCCTTCTTGAAATCCATGTTCTCACCACTTCAATAAAGAAGTTTCCCCAGAATTCCCTGTTGAACCTATTAATAGTCATTTTATTCAAGGCCCCCAGTTTTGGTCTTCCCATAAATGACAACATCTTCTGTATGTTGATCCTACCAAACACCTATCAGGTCATCTCATGGCTTTCTCCTGCCAGAGAAAGAGAAATAGCTTGTTAATGTGTTCCAACAGATAACTTAGTTAAATTAGTTTTGCACTTCCCCAATCCTTTTATACATACAAATATCTATCTATCTATATATTTAGTAATATGGAGATCAAAATAGTTGACAGAAGCAGAAGTTGAAGTATGAATCTATAGCGAATCATTCAATTCCAAATAGGGTTGAAACCCCCACATTCTCAAAAGGAAATGCTAATTACTGTTTGGGCTAACTTGATCGATAAAATTCTGCAAAGCAAGAAACAAAAACTGTAAAGGCAGCATATATCATATTAGACAAATAGGATGTGGCTGATCAACTCAACAAAGTATAAAGCAGTAATGATGATAGATGTAGAGAGGTCTGCAGTCAAGGTCATTTTGTTCATGGCTGAAAAACAAACACGATGAGGAGATTTGGAAGAAACACTTGATGAAATGAGGATCTTGCGATCACTTGGAAATGACAAAGCTAATTTCCTGAGGGATCAGCTGATTGTGAAACAGCATTTTTAGCCGAATACATACCCAATATTTGCAACTTCAAAAACAATGAGAAGAAAAGTTCCATTCGGGAAAAATACAGAAGGTGAAAGAGGAGTTCAAAAGCACTTCAGTAACAGAACCAAAAGCAACTAGGTGGATGTTGAGTGCTTACCTGTAGCAGACATTCTCTGTGCATGGATTATGAACTCTGACAATGACAAAAACATGTTGAAAGTGGGATCTGATGTTTCTAGGAGTGAAAGGAAGTGCTCCAGGCTCTTGAAAGACAATTGTGACTATGTCATTTCCTATGTGTCTCTTCCTTAAGAGCTAGGGGAGTATAGAAACAGAAATCTAGTTAGCCAAGTTTGAACAGCACAGATTTAGTGCTGTTTCTAACTATTGCAATTCAGTTAAAATCCCCTCCAAAACTAAAATTCTTTCATTATTTTCACACGTAGATAAATCAATTAATATGCTTTCTCTATTTTTAGACACATTTCTTTCCAACTAGTAAAAGCAGCATATTTTTTGGTGATGATTACTGGATCAGTTGAGACTCCAATATGCCATCTTTCTGGTTGAGGTGTTAACCCAAACCCCTCTACCCTCTCTGGCTCAGTCTATTGTGCTAGTTTTTAAGTTTATGCTGTTGCTTTGCATAGTCAGCACTTTTAAAGATGTCAGCTTTTCACAGTTCTGTAGATAACACTTCTGGGAAAGATACTCCATGTAAAAAGGAAGTATTTTACAGAAAGACCAAGTAGCTGAATATTTTAAATTATGGTTTTCAATAGAACACTGAAGCAACTGAAAAACATTCATACATAACAACAGATGGAAATATGAGAAATTCAGCCTTTTAAGAGACTGTGGATGAAACTCAGTCTCTTCAAACATTATATATTCCCAGTTACTTCTAACACCTAGGAAACAGTCTGTTCTGTAATGTGGCCTATATTTATAGCTAAACCAGGGACGGGGGTCCAAGAAACGACATGTCAGCAAGACAAACCATTTTTGAAAGCGCTAACTTGAATGTTGCACAAGTTAAAAGAAAAAAAATTTACTGAAAAAGTTTGAGCCATCACCCAAGAAATTTAGTAGATTCATTTTTTTCAGCTTTTGGACAAAATAATACATCAATCGTATTATGCTCATGTTGCAAACTATCAAATGAGCTTGGAAAACTCCAGATGTTAATCTTGTGCAAAAATAATTGTTCTACAACTTATAATACATAGGTATCAGTCATGATTTTGGTTGCCCACCCTCACTAAAAGCAATATATTAGTTGTGCTTTTGCAGTAATTTGGAACCTCGGCTTACATCTTTTAAGTTCACACCTTTCATCAAGATTAATCAACAATTAGGCTATAGCACGGATACACATCAACAATGCAGCAACTTTTCAAAATAAATTCATACTGTTTCATACCTAATTTTAACTCAGTTAATTTGCATAACCATCAGCAGCCCATTGCGTCCAAGGAGGAATATACAAACACACTGAACGAGGTCTGACCTAAGTTGGTAGTGAATGAGTTTTAAAACCTTTTATCTTTTATCCTCATGGGGTAAATTGTGGTACTTACTTATTAGATCACTCTACATAAGTGGACAAGATTACAAAAGATTGTTAAAGTGGTCTGCAGTGGTCTCTAACAGCACAATTTTCCATAGAGCAAGGTTGCAGAGGAAAACGACTATCACATTATAGCAGATCGAACTGTCGTAGTTCATGGAGGTCTGGCTCTTTGCCTTGACCCACGTCTGTGGAGTGATACCCCTCAAGCTATATATATTGAGTTGTCTCTTTGCAGTAGAGAGATGCTAATAGGGTTTTTACGGCTAATTACCTCACGTATAGTTTGAGAGCAAAAACAACAAGTCATAAGTACTGAGCATGTAGTCAGAAAATGTAAAGAGAAATGTGATGTCGCAAAATGCGATGTAGCTCTATGGAAAATCGTGCTGTTAGAGACCACTGCAGAAAATCACGCTGTAGAAGCCCACTATAGAAAATCACTATACCCATTCAGCAGAAAGTTTGCATTATACAAACAACATCCACGATTTTTTTTCGCATTATAACCATTTCGCGTTGATGAAATGCACATTATACCAGAATGATCTATACTCGCATTTACACAGTTTTATTTGTCAACACTGGCCCATGACAAAGATCCTTAAATATATGTCCTGTGCCAATACCACAGGCTCACATTCCTGCAGTACCTGCTCACACAAACACATGCTCGAATTTTTGTTTTACACCTTCTTCATGCTTTAGATTGAAGCCACATCACCATTCCCCACCATTCTAAACCCATATTAATAACTGTTGCTATTAAGGTGGTCAAATTTATTGTTCCACAGATATAAAATCTGTGTCTCAGGACCTTGGTTAATGGAGATGATCATCAGTTCTATTACATACAATACACACTTCAATACATCTTACTAAAATATCATTATTTCTTAAAGTTGAATAGCTTCCTGCATCTCCAGGATTATAGCTTTTGGCATCTCATCTTAGCAAACTCTTGGAACAAGAAATATCCATTATTGTATGTTTACTTAACCTTAATGTGACAATCCAGAGTAAGTGAGCTTATATATCTGCC
The DNA here is from genome assembly GCF_004010195.1 of Chiloscyllium plagiosum. Lineage (NCBI taxonomy): Eukaryota > Metazoa > Chordata > Chondrichthyes > Orectolobiformes > Hemiscylliidae > Chiloscyllium > Chiloscyllium plagiosum. The sequence continues at coordinate 37,974,437 of NC_057712.1, forward strand.
GTAAGGATCTCGTAGTCAATCCTGCAATTGGTTACCGCCTCATTCTCCTGAGACTTCCTAAAGTTTATCCACAATGCATATTTACACAAATGGAAACAACTGCATAAAAAGCTATTAATTACCAGTGAACCCATCAAAAATGTCAAATGAAGTTATGTATCTCGAGCCAATGCCTTTCCTGTTTCCTAATACCATTCTGTATTCTTCTTTTACAAATACTGACAATTCAATTTTTAAATACCAAAGTAGGTCACAACAAAATAATTCAGCTCATTATATCTCTGCCAGCTCTTTGGTCGAGCTATTTCATCAATATCACTTGCTGCTACTTTACCATCATCATGTAATTTTTTTTCCCCACCATGTACTTACCCACTTCTGTACTGAAAGAACTAGTGAATCGGCTTCCACCATTAATTCAGGCACTGCATTCCAGATTGCAACAACACGCCGTGTAAAACATATCAGCTCTGATTCTTTTGCCAATTACCTTGAATCTAAGATCTCTAATTACTGACTCTTCTGCTAATGGAAACAGTTTCCCTCATTTAACCTAATAAAACTATTTAAAATTTTGAACACCACTGCCAAAGCCCCTTCATAATCGCACTGTTTTAAAGCAAATAATCTCAATTATTCAATCCTTTCATATTACTGAAGTCCCTCAATCTCAGTACTATTCTAATCAATGCCCCTTTTATAGTCTCTCCAAGGTCACATCATCCTTGATCCAGCAAAGAGCTATCTAGACTTTTATAAAGATTTAACATACCAGAGTGAATTTTATTAGAAATTAGCTAAATGTCAATTTAAGAGTTTCATGGTAGATTTTCCTCTGAGGCCTAGTCAGATTATCACACTAGTTTTTGAAACTTGGCTCATTACTTATGCATGGTCCTACAGCAGTCTTCTTCCTTCTCACCACAGCAGAAGTACTTGACACTGCTGGGACCTCCTGGGATTTCTGTTGCCAGCATATTTAAAACGCAGCAATGTATCAGGTCTGAAGCTGTCCTGCATGTTTCATGTGAATTTTCCAGGAAATGGCAGACACAGGAAAATTGGCACCTACTTTGCCAACAAGTACCTGGAAGTTTGATGGACAGACTGATATAGATTAGGGCTATTCTCTTTCTTCAGGACTGACATAGGAAACCATGCCAGCCTGGTCTGAGGTTGTCACCCATGGTAACAATATTTCCATGGTGCAGAGAAACATCCAGCAATATAGAAAGGAGGTGAATGATCTTCTCTACTGTTGTGACTGTCACAGAATATAAGCTTCCTGATTGGGACTGTTAACCTCATCCAATCAGGGAGCCCTCGCTGACAGACAAACAGGATTGTGACGGGTCTAGCACTGACTTAGCCAGACCAGTGTCAAGTACCATTTAAGTGTTAATAAAGGGTGACTTGGTGATGGGATGTAAGGATAAAGATGGCAGATTTCTCCCTAAAGACATTAGTGAACCAGATGGGTTTTTCCAACAATCGATCATGGATTCACGGTCATCTTTAGACTCATACTTCCAGATTTTACTGAATTCAAATTACTCCATCTGCCGTGGTGGGATTTGAACCTGGGTCTCTGGATTAACTAAGAATACCACTGGGCCATTGTGTGCCCAGGCCTTGACTGAAGACATTTGCATAGCTTCACTCAGGACATATCCTGAGCAGAGGGACTATAGGTCAGCCCACAGCAAAACCCCAAAGCAAAGCCAAGCGACAGCCAAACGGTTAAAACTTTCTTCGGGATCTGGGCCAACAAAGACGCTCAAGAGTCTGCATACCAGCAGCAACAAGACAGCAAAGAGGGCCACTGGGTCTGAACTGAGAAAGAGAACTCATAGGCTGGAATCCAGGAGAGTGCATACACTGGAAAGCCCACCTAGTATGGAACAGTTAAATTGCTCAGCAACATCCAAATCAGAACAAAAATATCTGGTTAAATGGTGACCCGGTTCGAATGGATGTTGACACCGGCGTGGCTGTATCAGTGATTGCAGAACCATGAGTTCGATGCCTCTTCCTGTGCACAAAGTGCCCAATCAGCAGTATTCCAATGAAAATTACCATCATGCTCCAAAATAGAGCACTGAGGTACAGGACAATATTGCACATGGACCAGAGGGGTGAGTGTATCTCCAATGACAACGTCCTAGGATGAGGAGGTTCAGGCAGCTGCAGCCCAGGAAATCTGCCCTGAGATGATTAATGACTGCTATCCAAAATGGAGGGCCGGAGGAGCAAGAGGCAAGCTGGAGTCACCAAATGTTCTGATTGTCATGTTGTGAATTGTTGCCATCTAGTTTCTATCTGGCAAGCAGGAGAATGAGAACCTGCAAATCAATGAGGGAAGATGAACTATTAATAAGCTGTTAATGCATGCAAATAGATATAAATTGGCCTCTTACCACTCACTCTAGCAACATTCTTGTCTTACCATTCAACACCTGGTTACAGAATGGGATTTCTTGCTCGTGACATTGAAAATCTTATTCTGGCTGATTTGATCCTATTTTCACAACTTTCTCAGCAATGCCCTTGTAGTTCATGAACTGGAAAGATTCTGTCCAATTACTTTTGCACCCTATTCCTTTACTAATATATCATTTTCTGAAGAGAAAAAATTTGTAGTTTAGTATGGTCAAGGTAAGGGAGTGGGACTCTAAATTGCTCCTTCAGAGAGCTGGCATAAACACTATTGGCCAAATGGTCTCCTTCAGTTATCTAACCAGTTACAATTCTATTAAAGCCAAGAATCAAGTTTCTCAATGTTCCCTGCCAAATTGCTGGCTTTATGGTATAAACATCCACAGATCGCTCTGTTCTTCACCTCCATTAAAATTACATCCTGTCATTTATACTGGCTCTCCTCATTGTCCCTACTCCCAGAAGAGACGTGGGTCCAGATACAGTCGCAACCAGAACGGGAGAGGAGGAGCAATTGGAAATGGTCACCAGCACCTAAACAAGTGGGAGGCAGATGGACCTCAGCTAGTAAGAAACTGCTGTTTGGGACTGTCTTTAAATTAGTATAAATTAGAAAAATATATCCTTGTATTTGAAAGATAACTGAGAAACAGCTGAAATAAGTGGTTTTATAACAACATAATATAAAGTAAGTCAAAGTAGGATAAGGAGAAAAGTAAATTAGTTTAAACTACCAAAAATGTGCAGGTCAAGTGAGCTGGCCATGTTAAATTGCCCATAGGTTAGGTGTTAGGTGTATTAGTGAGAGGGAAATGGGTCTGGGTGGGTTACTCTTTGGAGGGTCGGTGTAGACCTGTTGGGCCAAAGAGCCTGTTTCTACCCTTGTAGGAAATCTAATCTAAAGTTAACACAGGGAAAATAATTTTTAGACTAGCTATGACAGTGGAGATCATTCCTGTGTGTTGCGTGGCCTGCAGTATGTGGGAAGCCTTATATGCTTGTGGAAGTCTCCGGATGACTGAATCTGCAGGAATTGTCACAGACTCGATCAATTTGAATGCTGAGATTTGAAGCCTGAGCGTCACCTGGAGGCACAGTAGTGCAATCGTGAGGCTAAGTTTTGTATGTTTTTAGATGTAGTTCCATCCCCACAGCTTAATGAAGTGCAGTGAGAGGGAACCAGTGACCATTAATCAGACGAAAGCCAGGGTGCATCTCTCTCAAGAACTGATTTTTCTTATGTTTGTAAACAGTAGGGAGTGCAGCCAAAGCCCAACTGCACAAGGGAGAGCAGAACGAGATAGTGAACAATATTGGTAAGAGATTCAATAATGAGCAATACAGACTGATATTGCTGTGCCCGCAGGCATCACTCCAGAATGGTGTGTTGCCTCCCTGGGGCTGGGTCAAAGGTATCATTGAACATTCCCTTCAGTATGTGAGGCATACTGAAGGGAAAAGTGAACAGTCAGATGGTTGTTCACATTGGTACCAATGACATAGGTAGGAAGAGGGATGAGGTCTGGTAACAAGACTTTAGGGAGCTAAGCAGATTTAAAAAGCAGGACCTCAAAAGATTGTAATCTCTGAATTACTCCTGATGCCACATGCTCATCAGTACAGGAGTGGACAGATACAACAGATGAATGCATTATTGAAGAGTTGGAGCAAGAGGAAAGACTTTAGCTTCCTGGATTACTGGCTGCATTTGAGGAACATGGGACCTATGCAAGACAGACAAATTACATTTTGAACTGGAACAGGAACTATACACTTGTGGTGGGATATTGCTAATGCAGCTGATGATGGCTTAAACTAATTTAGCAAGGGGATGAGATATTGTGGAAATACAATAGAGGGTGATGCATAGACAAGCATAGCAGAAGAACTAAGTCAACACAGAAGACAACTTAAATATAGTCAAGGCACAAGGAAACATAGCAAAAAAAGCACAGCATTTATTTTAAAGCGTGGCGTCTTGTGAGTGAGGCAGATGAGTGAGGCATTTAAAAGGTCTGTCTATACAATTCTTTAGCTACTTGTAAGAGTCTTACTGGTTTGCATGTACTCCTCTCTTCCCAAATATAGCATTGTACCCTTCCCAGAATTGCACTGAATCTATTAATTTTCTGCCCACTCCATTAACCTCTCCAGGTCTTTCTACAGTCTTGATGCAGTTTGCCATTCCATAATTTGATATCAACAAACTTACATTGTGTGTATTTTTTTGCTTAAGTCCAAACCATTTACTTGTTTAAATGAAAAACAGTAAATCCAGTATATAAACTAACAGACTGAAAACCATACAGCTACCCCCACTCTCAACTTTCTGACGCCTTACCATTCCTCTATTATGTTTTATATATGAACTTTAATTTTCAAAATATCTTTACTGAGTAGTTTATTGACAGCCTTCGTAAAAAAATTGTGTATACAACGCAATATATTCTCTTCTTCTTCATACATTGATTGCATTATTCTGGGAAATTATTTATTCTAGGAAATTAATTAAGCATGACTGAGAGGAGCAGGTGAGAGGAGGATCCAGCAACAGACAATAGCATCACTTAGGAGGAACAGAAGCGAGAAGGGCCCAAAGATAGGCCAAAAGATGGAGTCAGATTAATTGAAATTTATTGGCGAATAATATTACTTGCTGATTTCTCATTTCTAATTTAGAGTAAATAGTCCAAAAGAGGTCTTAAAGCATGGCAGGACAGCTCAGTTCTGTGGAAGGTACATCCTGTGCTACATGGATCCTTCATGTAGGCTAGAAGATCACATGTAGGAAGTGTCTCTAGCTGTAAAAACTTGACCACTAGTTTTTACAGCTAGTTGATCACTATCTGGATAGGGTAGAAATATGGATGAGGTCCTAAAAGTAGAATTTAGAAAACTAGGCAAGACACTAGAAAGTGGCACCTGAAGGGAGTTATCACAGGATTGCTCCCACGTATTATGAGCCAGGGAATGTAGTAGGAAGGTTCAGCAAATGAACATATGGTTGAAAAGAAGGTGCAGGACAGAGGGCTCTAGATTTCTGGGGCACAGGGTTCAGTTGTTGTGTAGATGTGATCTATAGTGTATACATTGAGGCTTGGTTATTACATTAGCTCCTGGGGCTATTATCCTTCAGAGAAGAATGCTTTTGAGAAGAGTTTAATTTAGTTTGTCGGGGCGATGGGAACCCAAGAGGGAAAGTCAGAGAATAAAAACAGAGCTGGTTATGGGAAATAATACTTCAATCTAAATTTATATTCTGTAAATTTAATGAGCACCAGTGGTGTGGAAGAAAATATCCTAGAATGTGTTTGAAGTAATTTTCGAAAGTAATTAAGTTGAGGAACCAACTATGGCACAGGCTATTTTCAATCTGCTTTATGCAACAAGAAAGGACCAACTTGTTGTAAAAGAATCTTTCAGGAATAGTAACCATTGTATGATTGAATTCCAAAATTTTCAAACCTAATAAATTTGATCTGAAACAAAGGTCTCATATCTAAACAAAGGCAATTATAAAGTTAAGAGGTATAAGTTGGTTCTGTTAGATTTGGAAAAATAAATGTAAATAAGTTGCCACAAGAATCTGTTCTGGGACCATTACTGTTTGTCATTTTTATAAATGACTTGGATGCAAGCAGGATGCAGGTGGATGAAGTAGTAAATTTGCAGATGACACTAAAGTCGGTGGAGTAGTGGACAGTTTGGAAGAATGTTACAGGTTGCAGGGGGACTTAGATAAACTGCAGAATTGGGCTGAGATGTGGCAAATGGAGTTCAATGCAGTTAAATGTGAGGAGATGCACTTTTGGAAGAATAACAGGAAGGCAGAGTGCTGGGTCAATGGAAAGATTCTTGGTAGTGTGGATGTGCAGAGGGATCTTGGAGTCCACGTACATAGATCCCTGAAAGTTGCCACCCAGGTCGATGGTGCTGTTAGGAAGGCATACGGTGTGTTAGGTTTCATTCGTAGAGGGATTGAGTTCCGGACCCGCAATATCATACTGCAACTATACAAAATGCCAGTGTGGTCACACTGGAATATTGTGTACAGTTCTGGTTACCATATTTCGGGAAGAATGTGGAAGCATTAGAAAAGGTGCAGAGGAGATTTACCAGGATGTTGCCTTGTCTGGAGGGAAGGTCTTATGAGGAAAGGCTGAGAGATTTGGGTCTGTTCTCATTGGAAAGAAGGCGGCCATGAGGGGATTTGATAGAGACATACAAGACGATCAGAGGATTAGATATGGTAGACAGTGAAAGTCTTTTTCCTAGGATGATGACGTCAGTTTGTACGAGGGGGCATAACTACAAATTGAGGGGTGATAGATTTAAGACAGATATCAGAGTCAGGGTCTTTACGCAGAGATGGTCAGGGCGTGGAATGCCCTACCTGCTAATGTAGTCAACTCAGCCACATTAGGGAGATTTAAACAATCCTTAGATAAGCACATGGATGATGATGGAATAGTGTAGGGGACGAGTTGAGAATAGTTCACAGGTTGGTGCAACATCGAGGGCAGAAGGGTCTGTTCTGCGCTGTATTGTTCTATGTTCTAAGGTTTGATGGTAGATAGGACACTAGCTAATATTTAAAGAACTAATGCCTGGCTTTCAAAAACATATATTCATTGAAAGAAAAACCTATCAGAAAAAGCGAGCGCCATGGCTAACAAGAATTGTTAAATATTGTCTTAGATCAAAGGAGGAGACTTAGAAAGTTGCCAGAAATTTTAAAGCCTAGGAATTGGGAGAACTTGGTTGAATTTTAAAAATGGACCAAGAAATTAAAAAGACAATGAATAAGAAACATAAAACCGATAAGTATGTTTAAGGAAAGCATTGGTCCACTACAGATAACAACTGGAGAATTTATAATAAGAAATTGAGAAATGGCAGAGAAGTTAAGTACTTTGTGTCTGTGATAGAAAACATAAGAGGTCTCTGAAATAATTATGGTCTAAGTGTCTAGTGAGTGTGGAACTGAAAGAAATTAAGGTTATTAAAAAAATAATTTTGGAGAAATTGAGACAAAGTTGATAAAACCCCAGGATTCGATGACCTACACCTAAAGTGCTAGAAGAGATAGCTTACAGAACAATGCATGCATTGTGAAGATCTTTAAAAATTATTTTAATTTTGTAATATTGCCTCCAGATTAGAAGGCTGCTGATGTAACCCTACTGTTTACAAAATAAAGGAGAGAGAAAACAGAGGTGCAGATGTGTTAACCTGGTGTCAGTACAAGGGAAAATACTAGAATGTTAAAAAGGATGGGATAACAAGATATTTAGGAAGTAATTGGACAGAGTCAACATGAATTGATGAAACGGAAATCCAGTTTGACAAACCTGATAAGAACTCTTTGAGGATGTTACCAGCAGATTCAATAAGGGGGAAACCAGTGAATATTGTGTTTTTGGATTTTCAGAAGGCTTTTCCCTAAAGTCCCACACAGATTAGTAAACAAAATTAAATTGCATGGGATTGGGATTAATATACTGGCATGAGGATTAGTGAAGAAAGCAGAGAATAGGAATAACCTGAAATATTCCTCAGATTGGCAGAATGTGCCAGCGAGTTACTGCAAGAATCATTATCAGGCCCTGACTATTCCTAATTTATAGCATCAACTTGGGCATGGCACTAATTTAATATTTCAAGTTTGCAGATGATACTGAACTTGGTGAAAAGTACAAAGTGGATGCAAATTGGCTTCAAGAGGATTGAGACATCCTGCTTGAGTTGACAAGAGCAATGGAGTTGAAATATGATGTGAAATTAACCACACTGATAAAGGAACAAATGCGCCAAGTATTTCGTAAAATGGTGAGTGATTGAAAAGTGCACGTTGAAAGGGATCTGATTCTTTGCTCATAAGTCACTGTAAGCTTGCATGTCAGTGCTGCAAGCAACTTGGATGGCAAAACTGTTAGTGTTTATTCTAAGAGGATTGAGTTCAGGAACAAAGATAACTTGCTTTGATAACACAGAACACTACTAAGAACACACAGAGAATTCTGTGCAGTAAGGAATAAATTACCTGAAGGAAGATATATTTGCCATAGAGTGTATGCAGCGGTGGTTAAACAGACTGATTCCTCGGATGGTGGGACTGCTCTGTGAGAAGTGATTGAGAAGACTGAGCCTGTATTCCCTGGACGTTAAAAGAATGAAATGACTTCATAGCAACTTTTCAAGTTCTTAAAGGGCTCACAATAGATGCAGAAAGGATTTTTCCCTGATTATGGGATGTAGAATCAGATGACAGTCTCAAGAAAAGCAAGCCATTTAGGACTGAGATGAGCAGGAATGCCTTCACTCAAAGGGTGGCAAATCTTTGGAATTTTACACCACAGAAGGCTTTGGAAGCTCAGTCATTAAATTCGAGAGATTATATATAGAGGGATGTGATGTTGGAAGTAGATTACCCAGGATCTGAATTGGGGTGAGCAGGCCTAAAAGGCTAAATAACTAACTAATTCCTGTTCCTATGTTTCTATGCCATTACAAATCTAAGTTGCTAAATAAGTTTGTTAATTTTATCTTGTACTCATTTGTCAATGTTAAGATTAATTACCATAAAAGGAACAAGAGCTACACCCTCAGGGAACAATACATCTCAAAGCCATTCATAGACTCACTACCCAATATTGAAGCAAGCTCCATTAGCTCAGGATGTTTCAAGAATGAATGGTTGTCAGCAATTGCTAAAATTACATTTTGCTAAACAGATTTTAATAATTTCACTGTGGGATACAGGAAATGTAGGAAGACAAGTAACACCCAACCCTAGCAGTTTTTCAAGTCAGAATAAAAAGACCCAGGTAGAAATTAATGTTTTCAAATTGGACAAAATTTTGGCAAAACAACATTCATTACTTTTAAATGTAGTGATAATATATACAAAAGCTACAGCCGTTTTGAAGCTAAAAATGCATTTTTATAGGCAGTTGTCATCTTACATGCAACAAATAAGAAAAAAATGCATTTTTACAGCATTTTCCACAACCTCAACATTTTAAAGCCTTTGAGAATAATGAAATAATTTAAGCATAGTCACTGTTGTAATCTAGGAAACGTAGCAGGAATTTCTCTACATCAAGGTTCCACAAACAGCAATGAAATAATTTCCAGACGAACAGTTCTTGTGATCTTGAGTGATAATAGCTCATTAGGAAGAACTCCCCTACTCTCCCTCCAATAATGCCAATCGGGTTCCTACAATCCACCTGAGAGCAGACAGGGTTTCAGTTTCACGTTTCATTAAAAATAATTGAAGACAGCACATTTGCCAATGTAACACTCCCTCAGTAATCAGTAAATATCACAATATATTATCAAGTCTCTGCAATGGAACTTGAACCAACATCTTAAAAAAAAAGAGCCAACTGAGTCTGACACCGGAGCAGTTCAAGATCCACATTCAGTAACTTGTCAGTCTCCTCAAGTGAACCAAGACAGATCTTACAATTCATCGGGATTTTGAATGGGACTGTAACACTCCATTACAGTGCAGAGGTGGAACTTCATTGATGCTACAACATGTACAGAAGAGATTGATATCGATTCTCTCAAATACCTTGGGTGGGACAAAGAAAAATCTGGGATTAATCCAACACTAAAGCAAGACATCTGTTAGATGTCAGGTGCAAAGCACATGGGTGAATCCCAATCCGAATGGACACTTTCCAGGTGTTCTTTGTATGGAGCCTGTGGAAAACAATGTGAACTAACCAGATGATTTCCTTCCCCCTCACCCACATCCTTTATTAGCAACAACAGTAACAAGCATAACTAACAAATTAATGTTGAATGGTTTAGGATTTTAGGTTTTCAATGTTAAAACAATGGGTTGAAATACTGCACTAAATGTTTCATAGGTATCACAGAACCATTTTATGATAGTACAGCATCACAAAAGAAAAAAGCTGTGAGCAGTTAATTTAATTTCAAACTATTTCAAAATCTTTATCACAGGTGCACTAACCTCTTTCTTTCGAGCTATCCTGATATAAAAGTCAATGTAAAACCCAAAGCAGAATGTCAAGACAAAGGACTGGAAGTAGCCTATTCACCCCATTAGGTCCATCAGCTTTTTTAAAAAAATAGTGATAGAAAAGGATTGATCTGGTTTAAAAGTTAGAACTCTAAATTGGACGAAGGCAAAATGTTGACAGTATTAAGCAAGAATTTTCAAACGTTGATCGGAGGCAGATATTTGCAGTTAAAGGGACAGCTGGAAAATAGGAAGTCTTCAAAATGAGACAGAGAGTCCAGAATCAGTATGTTCCTCTTTGGGTGAAGGGTAAGGCTGGTAGGTGTAGGCAATGCTGGATAACTAGAGAAATTGATGTTCTGGTCAAGAAAAAGAAGGAAGCACATGTCAGGTATAGACAGCAGTGATCGAGTGAATCCCAAGAAAAGTATAAGGCAGTAGGAATATACTTAAGAGGGAAATCAGGGGGGTGGGTGGGCAAAGGAGACATTAGATAGCTTTGGCAAATAGGGGTAAGGAGAATCCAAAAGGGATTCTACAAATACATTAAGGACAAAAGAGTAACTAGGAATCGAATAAAGATCAGCAAGGCAGCCTATGTGTGGAATAGTGTGAGGATGTGTGAGATACTAAATGAGGATTTTGCATCAGTGTTTATTGTGGAAAAGGATAGGAGAGCTAGAGAACTTGTGGAATAAACAGTGACATCTTAAAGTGTCCATATTACAGAGGTGGTGGTGCTGGACATCTTAACGCATAAAAGTTGGAAAAATCCCCAGGACCTGAACAGGTGTCCCCAGAACCTTGAGAAGCTAGGGAAGTGATTGGGCACCTTGCTGGGATATTTGTATGATCAATCACCACAGGAGAGGTGCAGAAAGACTATAGGTTGATGAACGTGGTGCCACTATTTAAAGGTTGTAAGGAAAAGCCAGGGAACTATAGCCTGGTGAGCCTGATATCAGTGGTAGGTAAATTTTTGGAGGAGATCCCGAGGGACAGGATTTAGATGTACAGCTCTCCAAGACTGTCCTTTCATATCTGGGTCAACCCAGTGACTCTTCCAATGCCAGTATATCTTTCCTTAGATACAGAGCTCAAAATTGTTCAAAGCATTTCAGTTGTGGCCTGACTAGCGCCTTCTATAGTTTGAGCAAGACCTCCCTTTGTTGGTAGGAGAAAGTGAGGACTGCAGATGCTGGAGATCAGAGCTGAAAATGTGTTGCTGGAAAAGCGCAGCAGGTCAGGCAGCATCCAAGGAGCAGGAGAATCGACGTTTCGGGCATGAGCCCTTCTTCAGGAATCCTGAAGAAGGGCTCATGCCCGAAACGTCGATTCTCCTGCTCCTTGGATGCTGCCTGACCTGCTGCGCTTTTCCAGCAACACATTTTCAACTCCCTTTGTTGGTACACCACTCCCTTTGAAATAAGTCATTTTCAATTTGCCTTCCCTGTTACCCACAAGTTGGATGTTAACTTTTTGTAATTCATGGTTGAGGATCCCAATTCTGTAGCTTACTGTGGTTATAGAATCAGTATACAGCACAGAAACAGACCCTTCCAACCAACTCATCCATTCCAATCAGAAATCTGGTTTCATTTGCCAGCATTCAACCATCCCTTTCCTATTCACATACTCATCCAGATGCCTTTTAAATGTTGTAATTGTACCCACTTTCACCACTTACTCTGGCAGCTCGTTCCATACACGCACCACACTGTGTGGAATATTTACCCCTTGGATCCCTTTTAAATTTTCCCCCTCTCACCTTAAGCCTATGTTTCAGAATTGAGGATCTGGAATCTGAGCTTCAAACACTGCCGCACATCCTGGAGGGGGAGAGTTACCTGGACGCTTAGTTTCAGTAGGCAGTCACATCCGGTAGATTAAGTAATTCAAATTCAGTTAATGATCAGGGACAACAGGATGTGACTGTAAGTGAGGCAGGTAGGGGGATTCTGAGCTCAGGAGTGGAGGAGCCTCAGCCTTCGACCTTGTCCAACAGGTATGAGATTTTTGCTCCCTGTATGGATGAGGAAAAGGGCTATAGACAGGATGAGCCAGCTGACCACGGCACCATGGTGCAGAAGGCCATTCAAGAGGGGGGAGCAAAAAGACAAGTACTTGTTATAGGGGATTCTATAATTAGGGGGACAGATAGTATCCTTTGCGAGCCGGATCAGGAGTCCTGCATGGTGTGTTGCCTGCCCAGTGCCAGGGTGCAGGACATCTCCGATTGGCTTAAAAGGATATTGGAGCGGGAGGGGAAGGATCCAGTTATTGTGGTCCATGTTGGCACTAACAACATAGGCAAAGCTAGGAAGGAGGACCTGTTTGGGGAGTATCAAGCACTAGGAAAAAATCTAAGAACAGGTCCTCAAGGGTCATAATCTCTGGATTACTGCTCAAGCCACGTGCTAATTGACATAGGGATAAGAAAATTAGGGAAGTAAACACATGGCTAAGAGGTTGGTGTGGGAAAGAGGGATTCCATTTCATGGGACATTTGCATCAGTTTTGGAACCAGAGGGATCTGTACCGATGGGACAGTCTCCACCTGAACCAATCTGGAACCAGTGTTCTGGCGAAAAGGATAAATAGGGTGGTCAGTAGGACTTTAAACCTGTGAGTTTGGTGGAAGGGAAAGGGAAAGCAACAAGGAATATGGAGTCAACTAGAAAGATAAGCAAAAGGTTAGGATGTGTGCAGGGTTTAAATTCAAGTCAGGTTAGGAATGAAGCAAAAAGGAATGCTAACTTAGAACATATTACTAGAGATGTTGGAAATCATGAGGATAAGAAAATTATCATTAAGGTGCTTTATCTAAATGCTCGTAGTATTCGTAACAAAGCAGATGAATTAACGGCACAAATCATCATGAATGATTATGATGTGGTAGGCATCACAGAGATGTGGTCGAGGGGGTTCAGGACAGGCAGTTAAACATTCAAGGATTTACAACTTATTGAAAAGACAGGGAGACGGGCAGAGGTTAAATATATGGCACTGAATGACATAGTGTTAAATGATGTGGAGTCTGTGTGGGTGGAGTTGAGGAACCACAAATGCAAAAAAAAACCAGAATGGGAGTTATGTACAGACCTCCCAGCAGTGGTCAGGACCAGGGGTGCAAGGTGTACCAGGAAATAAATAGGGCATGTCAGAGAGGCAAGGTCACAGTGATCATGGGGGACTTCAATATGCAGGTGGACTGGGTGAATAATGTTGCTGGTGGATCCAAAGAAGATAATTCGTGGAATGCTTATAGGATGGCTTTTTGGAACAGCTTGTGATGGAGTCTACAAGGGAACAGGCTATTCTGGACTTACTTCTATGTAATGAGCCAGACTTTATAAAAGATTTTAAAGTAAAGGGAACACTTAGGAGGAAGCAATCATAATATGGTAGAGTTCAGTCTGCAGTTTAAAAGAGAGAAGGCAAAATCGGATGCAATGGAGTTACAATTAAATAAAGGTAATTACAGGGGTCTGAGAGAGGAACTGACAAAAATCGACTGGAAGTAGAACCTAGTGGGGAAAACAGGAGAGCATCAATGGCAGGAGTTTCTGGGTGTAATTGAGGACACAGTACAGAGGTTCATCCCCAAGAAAAGAAAGATTATCCGGGAAGGGATTAGACAAAGGAAGTCAGGAAATATATCAAAGAAAAAGAGAAAGCCTATAAAGTGGTCAAGAGCACAGGGAAATCAGAAGATTGAGAAGACTACAAAAACAAACAGAGGATAACAAAGAAAGAAAAAAGGAAGGAGAGGATCAAATGTGAAGGTAAGCTAGCCAGTAATATTAGAAATGATAGAAAAAGTTTCTTTCAAAACATAAGAAACAAACGAGAGGCAAAGGTAGAAATTGGGCCGCTCCAAATTGATACCGGAGGCTAGTGCTGGGAGATAAGGAAATAGCTGATTAACTTAATAAGTACTTTGTGTCAGTCTTCACAGTGCAAGACATGAGTTATATCCCAACAATTAAGGAGAGTCAGGGGGCACAGTTGAGTATGGTAGCCATTGCAAAAGAGGAAGTGCTAGAAAAGCTAAAAGTCGAAAAATTGAAAAATCTCTTGACCCCGATGGGCTACATCCTAGAGTTCTTCGAGAGGTGGCTCAGGAAATAGCAGAGGCATTGACTGTGATTTCTCAAAAATCATTGGAGTCAGGGAAAGTCCCAAATGATTGGAAAATCGCTGTCGTATCTCCTTTGTTCAAAAAGAATCAAGACAAAAGATGGAAAATTATACGCCGATTAGCTGAACCTCGATTGTCGGTAAAATTCTAGAATCCATCGTTAAGGATGAAATTTCTAAATTATTGGAGGTGCAGGGTTAGATTAGAACAAGTCAGCATGGATTTAGTAAGGGGAGGTCGTGCCTGACAAATCTGTTAGAATTCTTTGAAGAGGTAACAAGTAGGTTAAACCAGGGAAGCCTGGTGAATATTATCTACCTAGACTTCCAAAAGGCCTTTGATAAGGTTCCTCACGGGAAGATGCTGAGTAAGGTGAGAGCCCATGGTGTTCGAGGTGAGCTACTGACATGGATTGGGGATTGGCTGCTGACAGAAGGCAGAGAGTTGGGATAAAACGTTCTTTTCAGAATGGCAGCCGGTGACAAGTGGGGTCCCACAGGTTAGACAGTTTAGAAGAGTAGTGCAGGAAACGTCTGATGAAATTCAATGTGAGCAAGTGCGAGGTCTTGCACTTTGGAAAAAAGAATACAGGCATGGACTATTTTTTAAACGGTGACAAATTTCATAAAGCCAAAGTACAAAGGGATCTGGGAGTACTGGTCCAGGATTCTCTAAAGGTTGATTTGCAGGTTGAATCAGTGATTAAGAAAGTGAATGTAATGTTGTCATTTATCTCAAGAGGGTTGGAACATAAAAACAGTGATGTGCTTCTGAGACTTTATAATGCTCTGGTTAGGCCCCATTTAGAATACTGTGTCCAGTTTTGGGCCCCAAACCTCAGGAAGGACATATTGGTACTGAAGCGTGTCCAGCGGAGATTCACATGATCCCTGGAATGGTAGGCCTAACATATGATGAACAGCTGAGGACCCTAGGATTGTATTCATTAGAGCTTAGATGGTTGAGGGGAGATCTAATAACTTTCTAAGCCATGCATTGTCTTGTGTAAGAGTGGATGCTGGAAAGTGGTTTCCGTTAGGCAGGGAGACTAGGACCCGTGGGTATAGCCTTAAAATTAGTGGGGGTCAATTTAGAACAGAAATGAGGAGACATTTCTTTAGCCAGAGAGTGGTGGGCCTATGGAATTCATTGCCATGGAGCACCGTGGAGGTCGGGATATTGGGTATCTTCAAGACAGAGATTGATAAATTCTTGATCTCGCAAGGAATTAAGGGCTACGGGGAGTGTGTGGGTAAATGGAATTGAAACACCCATCAGCCATGATTAAATGGTGAAGTGAACTCAATGGGCCGAATGGCCTTGCTTCCACTCCTATGTCTTATGGTCTTATGTTCTCGAGTTTTGTACTTCCCCACCCTGATGAAAAGACCTTGACTGTTCACTCTAACTCGTGCGGTCTCTGAATTCTAGTTACCTCATTCTTAAAGGTCTCCCAGTTCCCAACCGTCCCTTTACCTGCGAATAGCCTCCCCAATCAACTTTAATAGTCAAGATTGGCCTTACTCCAATTTAGAACTTTAACGTTTTGATCAGTTCTATCCTTTTCCATAACGATTAAAACTGATAACATTATGATCACTTTCCTCAAAGGTTTTCTCCTGCATGATCTCACATTTTCCCAGATTAGCCAAGTTCTTGCCCACTCACTCACTCACTGCCTTGGCAGACTATGTCACCCTTATCATTTGCCTTCTCATCTATTCTTGCGTGATTTGAATTTGGTTACAGTGCATTCACTTTTTCATCCAAGTCTTTAACATGCATTGTAAATAATTGTAGCCCCAGCATTGATCCTTTTGCAACCATTAATTACAGGTTGGCAGCTTGGAAATGCCTCCCTTATCCCAACTCTCATCTATCCATGCTGATATACTTCCTCCAAACCCTTGGGCTCTTACCTTACTAAGTAGCTGAATGTGTGGTTCAAATATATTACATGCACTGCTTCTTTATCGATGCTGCTTATTAACTCCTCAAAAAAAATTCTTTTAAGTTTGTCAGGCCTGATTTCTCCTTCATGGATTCAAACAGATTCTGCTTATATTTCTAAATGCTCTGCTGTCACATTCTTTATAATAAACTCTAATTCTTCCAAAAACAGATGTTAAGCTAACTGGTCTGTGACTGCCTTTTCTTTCCTTCTTGGCATAAATAAGATGTTACATTGGTAGGTTTCCAATCCTCTGCAACTTTTTCAGAATCTAAGCATTGTTGGAAGACAGTTCATCTATTATCTCTTAATATTCTAAGATACATCCTATTATGTTCAGTGGACTTATTGATTTTAGGCCCATTAGATTCCATAGTTATATTTTTTCTCTAGTTATATTTACTCTCCTTCCCTTGCCCTTGATTATTTAGTAATTTTGAAAAGCTATTAATTTCGTCTACTATGAACATTGATGCAAAGTTTTTATTCAACCTCTGTCGACTTCCTGGCACCTCCCCCTCCCCCAGTCTCATTCTAAGTGGCCCATGTTAACTTTGGCTTCTATTTTAGTTTATATGTTTAGAGGTTTTTGATGCCCATTTTGATATTACTTGCAAGTTTACCCTCCAAGTTTATAATTTCCCTCAATGTTTTGAGCATCTTTTGTTGGGTTTTAAAAACTTTTCAATCCTCTGGCTTCCCATTCAGCTTTGCCACATTTTCTTTCAAAGTGATGCTATCCTCAACTTCCCCAGTTAACCATGGTTGGCTTATCCCCTTCCTAAAACCTTCTTTCTCATTGAAATACATTTTTGCTGTGATCTAGTTTCTTAAACCTGTTATTTTTCCTCAACCATCTATGCTGCTAAACTCCTTTCTGAGCTTACTCCAGCTAGCTCTTCCCTCATTCCTTCATAAATGTACATTTCTAATCTTAGCACATTTGTTTCTGACCCAAATTCTTCACACACAAACAGAATGCTAATTTCTACCACATGGTCACTGTTTCCTAGGGAATGTTTTACTGACATTTTATTAAATTTGCTTCAATACAATCACCAGATCCAAAATGGCCTGACCACTGGTTTAAATCAACAATATCTTGTTCTAGGATCCTGTCCTAAA
The DNA here is from genome assembly GCF_004010195.1 of Chiloscyllium plagiosum. Classification (NCBI taxonomy): domain Eukaryota; kingdom Metazoa; phylum Chordata; class Chondrichthyes; order Orectolobiformes; family Hemiscylliidae; genus Chiloscyllium; species Chiloscyllium plagiosum. Next base: position 37,992,089 of record NC_057712.1, read on the forward strand.
TACAATGAGTTCTTCCTTGTGGTTATCTTTGTCATTCTGACTATCCCAAGCTCCAAAAAAAAAATTCAAGTCAGACGATTAATGTATTTTGATTTTTATATGCCCTCATTATCTCCTTATTTATTCTCTGGCCCACTAAATAGCTACTGTTAAGATACCTATAGACCACACTTACCAATGACCACACTCTGCCCATATGTCTTCACTTTTGCAATCCAAGATCTTTTATCAAACTAATTTCACCTTGTACTAACAATGCTATTCTGCCATCCTTTCCTCCTTCCTGTCCTTTCAAAAAGTTACACACCACAGAATATTTAATTCCCAGCTTTGATCTCCTTGTAACTGTCACAAAGTAATGGCTGTAATATCAAACATGTTAACCTATATTTATGCTATTTATGAATTTATTTTGCTCCAAATACTACATTTTTGAGTAAAGAGCCATTTTAACTTTTTTACAATTATTTTCCCTTTGGCACTATTGACTGCTATTTTTCTGTATTTGTCTACTTTGTCCCTTCATGCCCCACCCTGGGTCTTGCCATTCAAACATCAAGTCATTCCTGTTGAAGAGCTTATGCTCAAAACATCAACTCTCCTGGCCCTCGGATGCTGCCTGACCTGCTGTGCTTTTCCAGCACCACACTTTTTGATTCGGATCTCCAGCATCTGCAGTCCTCCCTTTCTCTTTATTCAAATAGCTGAAAAAAACCCACCCCCTCACTGCCTCTAACTAATTTAAAGTTCCCCTCTACACCTGTTATTTGATTTGCCAGAACACTGGTCCCAGCACTGTTAAAGAAAAGCATGTCTCACTAGAACAGCTCCCCTCTTCCCCAATACTAGTGCCAGTACCTCATGCCCTGAAACCCATTCCACGCACACAATCCTTGAGCCATGCATTTAACTCTTTGACTTTATTAAACCTATGTCAGTTTGCTCATGGCTCAGATGTTAATCCCAAGATTATGACATTGCAAGTTCGTCTTTCCAATTTAGTTTTCAACTCTTCAAAATCCTTCAGCAGAACCTCCTTTCTAGTTCTATCAACGTTGCTGGCACCAAGGATGGCCTTAACCCTGGCAGCGGGCAGGCACCACAGCTTTCAAGACTCCTGGTCACAGCTGCAGAGACCTCCCTAATTACACTGTCCTCTAAATACATACCTAGCTCCTTTCTCCCACCTTGAATGGCTCCCTATACCAAGTTGCCCTGCTCAGTTTGCTGATCTCAACCTGATAACCCTTCTGTACCTATGTCCCCTTACGACAGGGTCTGGGAAACAGAAGGCATAATCTCAGTAAGGAGTCACACAGTTAAGTCAGAAGAATTTCTTTGGAGGGCAGAATTATTTACTGCACAGGGCTGTCAAGGCTGGATCATTAAGTATATCAAAGGATGAGATAGACTGACTTATCATGAAGGGAATCAAGGGTTCTAGTGAAAGGGCAAGAAAGCAGAGTGTAGGATTATCAGATCAGCCATCTTCTCACTGAATTGCAGAGCAGACTTGACGGGCTGAATAGGCTACTTCTGCCTCTGCATCATACAATCTTAACTTCCCTGCAGTCTCAACTCTTGTTTGCAGGGCTGCAAGAACCTTATAAATTTCTGAACTTAAAAATAAAACAGAATACACAGGATATGTAGCATTTAATAATATCTTGTTCAACTTCAGTTAACACAATAGGCTTGATTTTCAGTTCAGGGTCAGGAACCAGATACCATCACTAGATTGTTTACATGACAATTTTCAAATGCAAATGCCCTGAGCTGAGCTGAACAGCCAATTAGCAATGCCAGCATTATCAGAATATAGGAATAACCTGCAGAGTACAAATGTCATAGGCAGATGACAGCTATGATGGGATTTATTGCTGCCTTGCAAATAGGAAAAAGCCAGCAGCCTCAAATTGGCCAAATAGCCAAAATGAGATAACTTATTCAATTCAGGGCTAGATCTCCCAGAGTTTCCCATCATTAAAAAAAAAAGAGAGACCTCTATGTTCTATTGCTTTAAGCAATTATAGCTAAATATGAACAAATTGAAAATTGCCTTCTTGCCCTCCTGATTCATCAATCAGTTCAGGAGAATACTAAGCCATTAATTAGAGATTAATAGGCTCCCTGTTCTGTCCATCCTACACTCTATTTGAAAGTGTTGTTGCATTCGGAAGCAGTAGGATGCAATGCACATATTCAAATCTCAGCCACAGATGTTCCCACCCCCATCGGCAATCAAAGGTCTGGTTCAATCTATTTCCTACACATGTCAACTGTCTGTTTTACATTAAAAACAACTTATTGACAAGAACCTGCAGGCTTTTAAAATTCTCTGTCTCATGAATACTGTGGCAACATTGTGGCTCTTCCAATGCCCTGCAGGAGACCATCAAATGAAAGTGAAGTTTGATATATTCTATATATTGTGTATATTTTAATGGACTGAATTCAAGTTCTGATGATGATCAATCACTTAGTAAGATCCATTAAAGCAAAGAAAACCCCACAAGATTCAAAGATGTGTACAGCAATCTCATTAATAGTAACCATAATGCTAGTTTCATACTACCATTACTTACAAAAATAAGGAAACACGGACATAAGATCTGTGGTGGACTTCAGAAAAAATGCCTGAATTGGTTCTGCCTGGCAATTTAGTGATGTAGTACAGTAAATACAAATGAATAGAGTTTTCCTGAAGCTTTTCTGTATGTTGTAAACAAGAATCAACACAACTACAGCTGCTGAGTATGATGGCGTTGTGGGCTGAACCTTAGTTTGTTTTTGGCAAAGTATCAGTTTTTCTGAGTTTCTGGAGGGTTTTTTTCCATGAGGCATAGCAGGTTTTCTGCCACATCTTACCACACTAGGTTTATTGCCTATCTAACTTTTCCCTTTGGTGTTTCTCTTGTCCAACTCTAGCCCCATTTTACCATTCGCCATGCTGAGGAAAACTCACCACTGCTGGAATATTCTGAAATGGACGAGCATCTCTATTGCTAGCACCACTTTTAAAAGGTTATTGTGCACCTGAACAGGCATTATTACTCTGAAGCTGACTCGCACAGTCCTGAACATGTGTCCCAGAAATAGCAGAAAAGAGAAAAATGGCTTTCTGCTTTGCAGACAGGGACTCTGGCAGACAAGATAGTGCAAAGCAAGGATGTTCTCTTCCTTCAAGACTGGCAGAGGACACCACAAAATCAGAACATGTCAGCCTGAACTGAGGCTGTCACTCAGTCTCAGCCATCTGGAGAAATGCACGGTAATACAGGAAAAAGGACACAGACTTTCCTCATTCCAGTAACACAAGTGCCAACATTGTTGAACTGATACCTCACACTCACTCATCTGTTATTGTCTCCCTTCTACCACGGCTCAAGTTCTACTACACTCTCTCTATTGCCTGGAACATCCTCACTCACTGTCATCCATGCAAACTGCTAACACCACTAGCAATGCATGTCTTTGCACTGCCTACTCATTTGCTCAAGACACTACTTCCCCATATCAAAACTAACTGTGTTACTCCTTGAAATCTTCATGACCATTAGCCTCTCTCATATTCCAGGAGGTTAAACTATTATAGGGCAGAAAGAATCAAAAAGGGTGATAAGGCTACCCAATATTCGGCTCCTCACCCTTTGAGGAGATTGGAACTCCGACATCCCTGAGCAGATGACTGTGCCCAAGCACAGATACTGGAATGGTATCGAAGGCTACCATTAACTTACTGTGCTGGGACCTCATGACCAACAGCTACCTCCTTTGACCTGACAGAGGGCTGCTGACAAGCTTCCTTGATTTATGTCTGTGCTGAACAGCACAGCAATACAGCAGTACTGCAAGTTTACAATCTTTGGCTGAGTGGCAAAGCACAAAAAGGCAAAACAAGGCATTGCAGGGCATAAAAGCTTTGGGCATACAGGTAGGCTGAAAGTGAGTAAGCACTAAGAGAGCAAGCAAACAGCTTAGAAATGCAGCCTGATCCAGTCCATGTGCTGGGTAACTGCCCTCGAGTGCAAAGCATTCTGCTGCAGCATTACAATGATACTTGTCGATACAGACAGAGGTACAGAATTAAGTGTAGAAATGTACTGTAAGTGGACCGGAGATGTGACATCGGAGTTTTTAAAAGCCGGCACATGTTGGATACCAATGTCTGTAGACTTGGGCACACATGGCTGTGCCTCTGAAGCCCGCACTGAGATGTTGGGCCTTTAAAGCAAGTAACGGATAAAGTAGTCAGGCATCCACTGTGACTTTTATGTTGTGAATTCTCAGCCTCCAGTTTGCTTGAGGTTGATGTTATGATGGAAAGCTGCATATTAGTGAGGTGAGATATACAATTAATACGTTTCTGGACGTAGGTTTCCTCGTTGAGCTGAAAAGTTCATTTTCAGACACTTGGTCACCATACTAGGTAACATCATCAGTGAGCCTCCGGATTCATCTGAAACATCTGAAAATGAACCTTCCAGCTCAGCGAGCAAACCTACATCCAGAGTCTCAACCTGAGCTACAAATCTTCTCAAAATTAGTTCATAAGGTTGTTAACAAGCATTAATCCCCTAAATAGGCAACTCGCCACTGCCTCGCAAGAATCTTGCCTCAATGCCCAGGGCATAGTTAAGAGACACAGAGTTGCATCAGACATCAAGATTGGTCTTGTTGGAGTCCTTGCACAATTCTATAACATTTCTAACCGTGGCCTTAGTCATTTACCTCCCCGCCAATAAGATTCTGCCTAACATGTATTTTTGCCCAATTCAGGATTCAAGATTTTATTTGACTTAATATTTAACTAAATTCAAGAAATCTCATCCAATACAAGCTCTCAGAAACCCTGAAAGGATATTACATCAAAATAATTAACGTGATGATCCACTTGTAAGCAAGTTAAAAATTACTAAAAGACCAACATCATGCACACAGGGTTACAGAGGGAAGAATTTAACTCTGTAACATTGTATTGATTTTTTTAAAGATATCACTAAGCTTTCCAAGAAGGATTATTTTTAACTTTCACATAAACTTACAGCTGAACCCAAAAAACTGGAAATTTCACAAACAGAATTTTCAAAGTCCTGATTCTCATACATATCTTAACATCATCCACATCTCAGATTTGAAAGATTACCTTGTTAATCTGCTTCATTACCCAGATGCAGTTCAAACAGTCCCTCCTTCCTTGTTGGGAAAAGCAACACATTGAGTGAGGAAAACAGGCTGAATGCTTAGCCAGGAAACTCTCCCATTTGCACCATAATGTTTTTCCTATCCCTATTTAGTTTTGAGTAGTCTCACTATTAAATCATGCCTCTAATTTATCTAGCGACGTCACCATTAAATTTATTTTCTATTATTCGCTGATGTATAATGTATGCCCAATGCTGTTGAAATTACAGCAAACAGAATTTTCTAAAAAGTCATGCATTTTTTCAGGGTGCAGCACTCAATGACTACCATGATACCAAGGTTCAGCAGAACAAATTACAAGATCGTATAAACTTGGGTTTAGCAGCTTGATCTGATTGAATTAGGTAAACTGTTAGATTCAATAGGATAGATAGAGGAAAAATATTTCCTTTGTTGGAGAAGTCAAAAATGAGAGAACATCAGTATGGTAATAGCTTAGTGGTAATGTCACTGGACAAATGATCCAGAATCCCACGTTAATATTCTGGGGACGTGTGTTGGAATCCTATCATAGTAGAAGATGAAATACGAATTCAATAAAATTCTGGAACTTAAAAAAACCTAGCCGAATGATGACTGTGTAACCACTGTCAATAGTTGTAAAAACACATCTGGTTCACTAATGTTCTTTAAGGAAGGAAATCTGCAGTCCTTACCTGGTTTTGCCATCTGTGCATTAGAAGATGTTTTAGACAGTGATATTCATATTCCACAAATGAATAAAAAATTCTTAAAACCAAAAACCAAGTCATTGAGGACAAAATCAGGAAACATGTTTTTTTGCAAAGGCTAATATAAGGGGAAGGCTGCAGCATGGTTGTAATGTATGTTCAGTAATCTAGACACTATAATTAGTAATCTAGAAACCTAGGCTAGTGATATGCTTCCAATCACACCAAAGCAATGATGAAATGTGAATTCTAAAACAAAACTGGAATAAAAATAACCATAAAACTCTTCTGGTTCACTAATGTCCTTTGGGGAAGGAAATCTATCATCCTGATCTGGTCTACATGCTAGTCTAGACTTATAGAAACATTATTCTTAATGTGACAGGTTGGCAACTAAATACTAGCCTAGCCAGTGATGCCCATATCCCAAAACAAAATCTGGACTCCTCACACCATCCCCATGGAAAAGATCTCCATTGCTGGAAGATTCAGAATTATCATGACTACAATCAATTGATTTTTGATAGGAAAGGATATCAAGCTAACATGGGCAAGTGGAGTTTCTCAGCATTATAGATAATGGAATAGAGGACCAAGGTAGGTAGCTACAGATCAGCTATAATAAAATGAAATGGTAAAGCAGGCTTGAAGGGCTAAATGACTTTCTCCTCCAATTTCAATACAAATCAGATAACATAGTAATGGGAGAAACAGCATTTAATCACAGGCATTGGATCTCAAGGAACATTAGAAAAAGAATTTGAGCAGATTTTTCCTTTTGTACTGGCAAATAGTATCATATATCAAATTGATCATATATCTGGTGTACAACTACACTCCTACAAGACAGCAGAAAATAAATTGAACGATGAGATTTTGTAGGTAAATTAGAGACAGGTTTCTGTTGTGGTTCTGTTCGCCGAGCTGGGAATTTGTGTTGCAGACGTTTCGCCCCTGTCTAGGTGACATCCTCAGTGCTTGGGAGCCTCCTGTGAAGCCTTCTGCAACACAAATTCCCAGCACGGCAAACAGAACCACAACAACGAGCACCCGAGCTACAAATCTTCTCACAAACTTTGAGACAGGTTTTAATAAAGAGATCTTTGAATAGTTAACTATTATCCAACAATGAATAGGGTTAGAAAAACTGTTTGCGGAGGTTTCTCCTTATCAGTGTGTTCAGGTTGCTTTCCTCAGTCAATATGTTGCTATTCCCAAGAAAGGAAGGAATACTTGAATTCCATCTGGGTAACAAGAAAGAGCAAATAGGTAACCTTCAAATTTGTGAATACCATGATATATGTGAGAATTAAGATTGCAGAGGATGCTGAACTACCACAAGCAGATCAGAGTACATTATGGAAATCACAGGATGCTGCACACTGGCACCTCAAATGCTAAATATTTGTTCAGCCTAAAGAAAAAGCATTAACGCCTGTAATGAAGGAGAGAAATCAGAGTGTCTACAGCATAGATATCTAAAAAGACTTTCGACTAATGTTGAGAAGTGATATCCAAGACGGTGGTGTAAAGGATGAACTGTATCATTGCTATAACAAGGTAAAAACAATAACTGCAGATGCTGGAAACCAGATTCTGGATCAGTGGTGTTGGAAGAGCACAGCAATTCAGGCAGCATCCGAGGCCAGGCAAAATCGACGTTTCGGGCAAAAGCCCTTCATCAGGAATAAAGGCAGAGAGCCTGAAGCGTGGACGGATGGCCTGTTCTATCATCTCCCAACACCATTGGAAGAAATGTTATTGAAGCTGACTTGTTAATTGGAAGCCTGACCCCTGGCCAAAGGATGCTGCGGATAGGCTAAATGAGCAAATTGTGGGATGTACACCCCTCCCTCTCAGGAGTGCGGGTTGAGACCTGTGGAGGAATGGAGTTTTACAGGGGAGGACAGAGGATGTGGGAGTAATCATGGGACACCATCCCCATAATGCATCCCTCTGATGAGTTACCCCTCATTTTTCTTCATGTAGGTTTTTGAAAATTGGCAATCCACATCTGTTTGATGGTCCATGCCAGCCAAGAGCAACATGTTATTGGGGGCAACTGAGATTTTGCCAAGTTCGATTGACCCTTAATTATTCACTTCCATATAAAGGGTGGGCTGCTAATTGCGATGTCCACCCACGCTATTATGAGGGTGGATGGCAGGAGTGTAGACTGGGCAGCCCCCCTCTCCTCCCCATTTGACATACTGTCCCACTGAAAGCACACCCAGCAATGGGGCATGTAATATCCAGCCCTAGCTTTCTGTTCAGACAGTGAACTGGGTATGAAGTCTGAGTTGTGAAGGGTTTTGAATTCATGTCTACAGATCATTAATCTAGGCCTTTGGATTACGAGTGCAGTACTAGTACTGGATTGATAGTACTCATTACCAGTATTAAATTCCAATAGCAACAAC
>NC_057712.1:38000613-38020016 GCF_004010195.1 Chiloscyllium plagiosum
AAGTCGGTCGTCACTGATGGAGATGGAGAGATCCAGGAAGGGGAGGGAGGTGTCAGAGATGGTCCAGGTAAATTTAAGGTCAGGGTGGAATGTGTTGGTGAAGTTGATGAATTGCTCAACCTCCTCGCGGAAGCTCGAGGTGGCGCCAATGCAGTCATCAATGTAGCGGAGGAAGAGGTGGGGAGTGGTGCATCAATGTGGACTTCAACAGCTTCCTCATTTCCCCTTCCCCCACCTCATCCTAGTTTCTAACCTCCAGCTCAACACTGTCCCCTTGAATTGTCCGGACTTGTCCGACCTGCCCAGCTCCTTTTCCACCTATCCACTCCACCCTCTCCTCCCTGACCTATCACCTTCATCTCCTCCCCCACTGACCTATTGTACTCTATGCTACTCTATCCCCACCCCCTTCTAGCTTATCTCTCCATGCTTCAGGCTCTCTGCCTTTATTCCTGATGAAGGGCTTTTGCCCGAAACGTCGATTTTGCCTGTCCTCGGATGCTGCCTGAATTGCTGTGCTCTTCCAGCTCCACTGATCCAGAATCATTGCTATAACAACTGAGCATATGTGCAAGGTGTCAGATCACATGGAGTTGAGACCTGATGTAAGCTATCACTATTGAAGCTCTACTCTACAGATTTCACAGCCTATAGTTAATAAACATAATGGTATGTATTAGTTGCATGTTAAGCCCTTGTCAATTCCAAGCTCTAAAAGCTGCCAAAAGGATTTTTATGTGTTGGCAAGAGGTTTCCAGACTCAGAAAAATGATAATATGTAGCAGGAAAAAGCCTCGAAGTAGCAAAGAGCAATCAATGTGTCAATGAGGCGGTCCAGCAATCAGACTAGCAAAAGAATTTAAAAATCTTGAGATCGGCAGCAGCAGCATACAGTAACGAGCAAATGACTTTGAGGTCAGTCCAGTAATTGGATGGCAGAGGGGAAAACTGCATTAAAAAAGTACTGACAAAGAGATGCAGAAGTAAAAACTCTTTGGCCACCAGAACTCCACTAGGAAAAACACCTCCACCAGTAATAAGAGTAGCTCACTGTTAGTACAGCCAACATCAGCAGTTAGACAAAGTAATTTACTCTGCAGATCCTTATTTGTTTCTTAATGCGTAGTCACAACCCATAAGGAAGCATACCTACTGTTTTTTTCTTTCTTTGGGCTTGTTGGATCATTTTATTTAAAGTAAACTGTTTCCAGTGCATTATGGAAAAAGTGTAAATGTCACCATTTTAAGTGGTTGCCTTCCTTTATTTCATGATACAGCCTCACTTAAATCATGACACAGTCAAAATCTACTCAATCTATAAACTAACATTGGTTCACAGGGAATGGAAGCAAAAAGGTATTCACAATACCAATTATTTCATTATATCATATTCAGTTCATCAACTATGTCCAAGCAGTCAAAGATACTGATTCCGACAAAAGTAAAAATTTGGTGAAGCACGTTTTGATCAGAATTTTCAAATCACTAACAGTAGGTTGACCAGAAATACATATTTACTTATCAATTCATTATCAATTAGTATATTCTAACTTTGTTGATAGCAATATCCCATTAATTCTATTTTTGGAGCCTATTATAATCTCTGCAATGCAGGATACTTAAAACATGATCATATAAAACTCATGGAAAATAAGTGTGAGCCAGACAACTGGCTAAGTAATTTTGAAGTTTTTTTTCCCCTCTGTACAATTATCAGCAAAGAATGTGCACCAGAAACTATGACATAATAATGCTTTTTATGGAAATAGAAACTTACATTAACTAGGCAATGGGGAACACAATGTTGCTTACAATCTAATTAACCTGGCGGAGGCTCATTATAAAATACTCTTTGCACTATATAGAACAGGAGGGCAGACTTAGTTAAGGTACACCAAAGTAAATATATTTGGATTTTTTCCCCTGCTTTGGTGTGTTCAATTTGAGGGATAATAAGAATGGAGAACTAAATTCATCTCATTTCAAGCATCCAGTGTCAGTACCAAGGCTTTCCATATCAGAATCTTATCAATCATTAAGACTGTGTGGTGGTGGTAATGTCACTGGACTAGTAATCCAGAATGCCAGGCTTACATTTTGGAGACATGGGTTCAGCTCCCACCAGATTAGGTTATGAACTTCAAATTAAAAAATTGGAATTAAAAGCTATGTTAGCAGAGATCCTGTTAATTGTTGTAAAAACTCATCTGGTTCACTGACATCTTTCCTTCCTTTAGGGAAGGAAATTTGCCATTCCTACTTGGTGTGGCCTACATGCCACTCTTGACCCATGTCTGACTCAAAACTGCCCTCTGGACAATTAAGGATGAGCAAAAAGTGCTGACCTAGTCACATCCGCATCCCATGAACAAATTTTTAAAATGTCTGATGCAAAGAGAAGTTCTACCCAAACTGCCCTAATAGATTTCACCTCGGTCTCAAGAAGAACTCATGATTGCACCAGTCTCAGATTTGTTCCCCTGTCTTATGATGGTTTCTTTGAATGTTGCTAGTTAGTGCCAAAATAAGAATGCAGTTTGCTCTGTTAGGCGATACATAACATGATTGAAGCTGTTTAAACTTCCCATTTTTTATTTAAAACTCAACACAGAGGAGTTTCAAAACCCATTAATAGAAGCTGGTTTTCAACACTGGCATTATAAATGAAAGATTAGTGTAAAGGTACAGCACCACTCAGTTACCCAATCTGCCAAACTCCCAAGAATCTTTCTATCTCCCTCTGCAGAAGTTGGAGTAGGGTAAACAGGACATTTTGGATCAAATTGGCTCCATGGTGAACTGGCTGGTAAGAAATAATCAAACCAAGTCATCCCATGTTAGATGGTTAGGATCAACCAATTAATTCCATAGCAACAAGAAAAAAGGACTTATAGTCATTCCACCATGTTGCTGAAAAGCCTGCAAATGATGAATTTTGCAAGTGTGGAATGTGTTAAAAATAAGTTAAAATGGTTAAAAACATCATGGACACGTGCTTTTTGCCCACAGATGTTGATTTTTATTTTGTTATTTATTTTTTGGCACAAATAGAGAAATGCATGATTTCATGGATACGAAGGTTTACTGGTACATTTCTATGGGAGCATAGATAATCTCAACATGTCAAAGCACTTTATAACTGATGCTATAATTTTTGAAGTGAAATCATTTCCACTGTTTTTCAAAGCTTAGCAACTGACTGAAAGGCAGCCTGGCTCAGAAATGGAACCTGCAAGTTTGGATTGTTCTCTAGGGTTCCTCCCTTTCATTTTCCAATAATCCTATAAACTGAAGAACGAACCAATATAGAAAGTAATCCTAGCTAGACAAGCAACATGAAACATGCCAACATCTTGCACAAAAGCAGTTAGATTGTCAGGTTTGTCAGTGGATTGCATAAGAGGGTAGACTAAATATTACAGCACACATTTCTCAGCAGTTTTTTGTGAGGCCTAAACATTAGTTTGTCATATAAGCTACGTAGCTTCAGCAGGAACAAACTTAAATTTTGTGATATTCAAAGACATAAAGAAATATCTGAACCAATACACTAAAAGATTTATAGCCTCAACTCATTTGTATAATTACTGCCTAACAGAGATCTAAAAACGTACCTGGTTATCTTAGCAACATGCATTTCAAGGTTAATCAACAATAAAGAGCAAAAAGATGAAAGTACATGGTGAAAGGTGCCATCATTTTTTTCTTAAATTGAAAGACTTTATTTTAAAGAACAGCTTCTTAATGAATGCTAAACCATACTGAAAAGGTGTTTTTAAAAAAGAGAGTTTATATTTTATTTGACATCACCCTAGGAAGCTGTGGCATTAGTTTAATAGGGAACTAAAAAAAATCAATTATATTGATTAACAAGGTAGTGATTTTAAATAATAAAAATTATACATTCAAAGCTGAAGTTTAAGCTTTAGAAAGACTTTCACTGACTTATCTGGTTAGTATCATTTTACCCATTGGGTCTTAAGCTTGCAAGGTTACTTGGATCCATGTGGAAAGAATCCTGACCTTGAGTACAGGCCTATCCCTCCAATTTACAGCAATCATTTCCAGACTTGTAAAGCATTCTAGGACCTGTTCAGTTGTTACTGAGACAGTCTCAAACATTTGATTTTGTTTGAAAATATTGATTCTGAATTGCATGCTTTGCATTCATTGAAAATCATAACCATGTCAATGTCAATAAGGTGATAATGTCACACAAAGAGAGAGATAAGCGCCACTTCACAGGAGGTGAAATAAATATTTAAATAAAAAGAGACCATTGTTCCCACAGTTAGTGCTATAGCGTAGCTCTACAGAAGCTTAGAACTTGCCTGTAAATCCTTTCCATCAGGTAAGTCCACAGTTTAGTTCGTACAAAACTAACAGTTTCAGTTACATCATTACACAACACACTATTCTGAATTGTGTTACTAAATAAAGGAAGTGGTGTGAATACACTTCATTTTCCTCCTACTGATGTCCTCAAACAGTCAGGCTGTTCAGCAGCATTCACACACTGAACATCTATCAAAAAGAAACAAAGAGAAAATTGATTTCAATGTTTGAATGCAGCCCACAAACGGAATTTTATTGCTAACTCCCTCTTGACCCTCATGCATTTCTACGTCAGAGAATTTATTTAAATCAAGAATAAATTCTCAAGTTTCGATTGATATATTAATGACAGAAAATTTAAATCACCTACCCTTTATCTCCCAACACCATGGCATTGGATTTAACAGGTATCCAAAAGCTGGCAAAAAAAAGCATGCACAAAGTACAGAGCTAGAAATCTCCACAAGCTGACAACCTACTGAACCCCTACACAGCAACAACATGAATTTATACAGTGCCCTTAATAGAGTAAAACATCTCAAGGCACTTAACAGGAACACTATCAGATAAGATTTGACATTGAGCCACAGGAGGAGGTATCAGTACTGATTAGAGTTAGAGTTTGGTTAGAGTGTTACAGTGTGGATTCCAGGCCTGGAGATCTGACAACTTGGCCACCAGTAATGGAGTGATGAGTACTGTGAACATGCAAGGGACCAGACTGGAGGAGTGGAGTTCTAAGAGGGCTGTACATACTAGAGAACACTTTACACATAGCTAGTTGAACCTCACCCAATGATCAAAACAAACAATAATGGCAAAATCCAAGGGCCAGACTCCCTACTTGCTACTAGTAAATAAATGTTGAGGATATAATGACAAAATTAAATGAAGGAGAAGAATACATATAGAAATCACAATAGAGAATTGTAGCACAGATCAAGTGTGCAATACTTGTAAATTATTCCTAATTAGACTAAAATTAACAGATCAGCATATATTAATATTTCATCAGGTTCTAATTTCAGATGCACAGTACTTTATTAGGAATGTTCCAAAGATTTATTAAACATGGAGTGCACTTTGCAATGGCATTATGTAGCACTATGCAATGTTACCCTAAAAGTAGGTCCTTGACTCGTTATCTGCTAATGCTTGATCCTAAATTGTTTGCTGCCATTTTTTATTATCAGTGGTATTTACCATTGCCTCCCACATTTAGGGTAATGTTCCAAATGTATCTCAGCTGGAATGAGAACTGAAAAGGGATTATATTATTGTATTATTCTGACACACACACACACACACACACACACACACACACACACACTATACTATGCCTTACAAGTTCAAATTAGGGAAAGGTGAAGCAAGACAAAAAAATAGAAAAGTTAGAATTTTAAACTTTTAAATTAAAAGAGTGTGAAGAGACAGCCATGCACTCACAGGAGCAAGTATGAGGGATGGAATTTTCCCTTTTCCATTTAAGTATGTTGTTGAGTGAGACTCATGGCAACTGATTTACTATGGCTTGGAGCAACTATTCTCCCATAGCCTTCCACTCTTCACCTCATTAATTACACAATCAACTCTTGGGAACCTTTTCTGGGGAATCGTGCAGCTGTAAAGGGACAAGTGCTTACCACTGCTGGATTCTTCCAGTTTGCATGGCGCTGGTGCCAATTTTAAAGCCAATCTCCCACTTGCATACCAATTCAGCGAGTTTTGAGAAGATTTGTAGCTCAGGTTGAGGTTCTGGCTGTACGCTTGCTCACTGAGCTGGGAGGTTAATTTCCAGATGTTTCATCACCCTACTAGGTAACATCTTCAGTGGGCCTCAGGCAAAGCAGTGTACATGATTCCTGCTTTCTATTTATATGTTTGGGTTGGTGATGTCATTTCCTATTCTTTTTTTCAGGGGGTGGTGGTTGGGGTCTAACTCGATGTGTTTATTGATAGAGTTCCGGTTGGAATGCCATGCTTCTAGGAATTCTTGTGCAAGTCTCTGTTTGACTTGTCCTAAGGTAGATGCGTTGTCCCAGTCGAAGTGGTGTCCTTCCTTATCTGTATGTAAGGATACTAGTGAGAGAGGGTCATGTTGTTTTGTGGCTAGTTGGTGTTCATGTATCCTGGTGGCTAGTTTTCTTCCTGTTTGTCCAATGTAGTGTTTGTTACAGTTCTTGCATGGTATTTTGTAAATGACATTCATTTTGCTCGTTGTCTGTATAGGGTCTTTCAAGTTGCTGTTGCTGGGTTTGTGGGCTACTATGATGCCAAGGGATCTTAGCAGTCAAAGACATCTCAGAAATGACTGCCAGACTACTCAGACCCCTTGGCATCATGGTAGCCCACAAACCCACCAACACACTAAAACAGCAGTGAATGAACTTGAAAGACCCTATACAGACAACAAGCAAAATGAATGTCGTTTACAAAATACTGTGCAAGAACTATAACAAACACTACATTGGACAAACAGGCAGAAAACTAGCCAACAGGATACATGAACACTAACTAGCCACAAAATGACATGACCCTCTCTCACTAGTATCCTTACATACAGATAAGGAAGGACACCACTTCGACTGGGACAACACATTGATCTTAGGTCAAGCCAAGCAGAGACACACACAAGAATTCCGAGAAGCATGGCATTCCAACAGGAACTCTATCAACAAACACATTGAATTAGGCCCCATCTACCACCACCTGCGAAATAGAATAGGAAATAACATCACTACAAGAAGTGACATCACCAACCCAAAGAAACCCAAACATGTAAACAGAAAGCAGGAATCATGTACACTGCTTTGCCTGAGGCCCACTGAAGGGCACATGCCCGAAACGTCGATTCTCCTGCACCTTGGATGCTGCCTGACCTGCTGCACTTTTCCAGCAACACATTTTCAGCTCTGATCTCTAGCATCTGCAGTCCTCACTTCTTCCACTAAAGATGTTACCTAGTAAGGTGACGAAACATCTGGAAATGAACCTCCCAGCTCAGCGAGCAAACCTACATCCATACCAATTCAGTTGCTGCACGTCAGCAACAACCCCTCATCCTATAGTGCTTGAGCCTCTACATTCAATACATGGCCCAAAGAAAGGAAAGCTTGCTCCCCATTTTGCAGACAAAGATCTGGAGATGTTGGTGCATATGGTGGAAAGAAGTGCAGTCCTTTGTCCCAGCTAAGCGCCACAGCCACAGGAGGACACACTAGAGCAAGGCAGCTTGGAGACAAACTGCAACTCCGGTCAGTGCTGTATTCTCAGTAAAGTGGGTCACCCAGTAGTACAGGAAGGGTCAATAATCTAATGCAATCCATAAGGCTAAGTGCCACCATCCTCTCTCTGCTACCTCTCGCTCAAAAAACCACCACTCACTCAAAATCTGCCACATTTCATCAAGGCTCATGGATTATAACTCTTAGTATTAAATGTATCATTTCCACTCAATAGTTTTTACCCACCTCATCCTCCCAAACTATTCAACGTTCTTGCTCGTTGTGCTTCCTACCCTCTCACAGAGGACACCTTTTCGAGCTCGCCTGCTTATGTATCACAATGCGCTTTCATACTCTACTCTCATTTGTTTCCTGGAAGAAAAATCTGGCCTACAATCCAGAGTGATTGATTCACAGTACTTGCTCCCTTTTGACGCATGGTCATTTTTTTGACCAGGATGTTTGCTGCAGGTGTGACACTGAAGTATCATGGAGCCACGCACTGACATGTCCATCAGCCTTGAATGGTCAGTGCTCCCCCGATCATAAATTGCCTACTTCTTCCTCTGCACTGAAAAACAATGCAACCCACAGGGGTCAGCAGCTTGAATTTGAGTAATGACACTTTATGCTAAAAAAGCAATTTGATCCGGAGATCCTGGCAGCCCACACGTCAGTGAATGGGTGCTAAGAAAGCAATATGAAGTATACACAGATTGGAGTTTCCAAATGCAGGCAAAGTAAGGGAGCATCAAGAAAACAGCCAAGGCCCACGGGTTAGATTCTTAGTACAGCAAACTTTGTTTTAACCGGCAATCTCAATAAAGTGGCAAAAATTACATACCACAAATACTGCAAAGTTTACTGTATCCTTCTGTCCAATTTTTTTTCTTTAAATTGCTTAAATGTAAATATATTTGTTGCTCAATTGAATGGCCACATGAAATATCAACAGTTGATTCAATTGAGAGTCAATTTCTCCTCAAATACTGCGACGTCAGAGTAATCATTTGAGGGAGGGAGTGAAAGCTTTCCGCTAGCAAATTTTAGTTAAGGAAAAGTTGCATTGTTACTCAAATGATTTATGCGGCAAAGAAAGTATAACAGTGATGTGTATACCCCCACATTACATTTGTTACTTAATCGGTTTATACATTGATTATCCGGACCCCTTGATTATCCAGATTATTTGATCAAGTAGCACACTTGATAAAATGTTTGCTGTAATTGCTTGACATGTTTGAGTCTCTGCGAGTGTGACTGGGCAGAAGCAAGTGAGTCCCAGGTGATGCCGAGTTTCGAAGTAAAGTTTTTTTAAAAGGTGCAAGTGCTCTGAAAGCAAGCATGATGATATGGCAATGCCCGTGGTTTGCTGACATTGACCTATGTGGATGAAGGGTTGAGATAGTTAAGATGGAAAGAGCCCATGGTACTTGCAGGAACATCATTGTGAAGATGCAGTTAGATTATGGCCAGGACAGAAATTTAACGAGCTGCAACCACAAGGTACCCACTCTGGTGACAGAATTTGTGCTGTCCAGTTTCTCAAGGAAAGAGAGAATTGGAAGTTAAAATAAGGCAAGTTGGGGGTTTAATGAGATGCAAATTCATGGAAACAAGGCTACCACTCAATGTTGAGATTACGTGCTTGCCCATTAAGGCTTGGGGGAAAGTCAGAACTCTTTCTCCACACTGAGGTTCTGATTTGTTAATTTTGAGTATTTTCCCACCTTTCTCAACATAGCTCACATTGCACCAGGGAGGGAAATATTAGGAAGAGTAAGGGAGGGTCAAGATAGGACGAGGAGTATCTTTAGCTGGAACCATTGCTATCAAAGCCAATGCAAAATGTGTGCCTTTGCATTACCTTTAACCAAAAAATTTGAGTATCACTAAATTAGAAAGCACTGCAGCCAAGCTCCTCACCCTTTCTCCTTTTACACATTTTAATGTCAAGTTTACTAGTTATCAAGAACGGCTGGTTTTTTTCTCTCCGTCCCTAGTTTAGCATTTTAAAACTGGCTAATTCAACTCAGACCAAGAAGAAATCTCAACTTTTTAGTTTGTATTATTTAATTGTATATTAGTTTGATTCGACCAGCCATTAGAACAGCTACAATCCTTTTGTTTTAAAATGTGCAAATTAAAATGTGCTTACATAGTCGTGCAACAGACCTTAAATACAGAGCAGTGCAAAGAATCAGGTAGAAGATACGACGAGGAATTTGTATATTTCAGATCTAACATACAGGGTATATAATGTCTAAAATGTATATACTAAACCTTTGATAGCTATAACACCACATGGAAAAGAACAAGATTATACCATTATTAGTTATGAATATAGATGCTGCAAAAGCTGGAACCAATTTTTAACACTAACATTTACACCAACCAAAATTTAATACAGAGAAAGACACACAATTATTGCATCCAAATGCTGGAAACGAGAAAATATTGCACCACATCCAATCTCTGTAAAACTCTACTAATGCTATGTTTGAGTTCAGAGCCTTGAGTACCTGTTGCCTATTGTTGGGTGTGTATGGAAGCATCGTTGACACATGGAACATGATTTCATAATCCTTGTATGTAGTATACAGAGAATGCGTTCCTGTGGAGTCAGCTGAAACATTAAAATAAAGCATGCTGTACAAACATTTGATAAGAAATCATAAGAACAAACAATCACTACTTTTCCAAAGAACACATTTTGGGAAGGAAAGAATGTTCAAGAAGTCAAATGATGGCAGAACTGAAATGTTCCCGTTTCCAAACAAAGTATAACAAAAACAGGAGGAAAATTGATTATCTTTAACTTTTACCCAAAAATGTTTATGAACTTGAATGATGGAAGACAGGAATATGCTGTTGGACAGCTCCCATTCCAATCATAGAAATAGCTGGAGAAACTCAGCAGGTGTGGGAGCATCTGTGCAGAGAAAGCAGAGTCAATGTTTCAGGTCAAACAACTCTTCTTCAAAACAGATTGTAGCCAGGAAAGGGTGGTGTATGTGCTAAAGGTGGAGAAATGGGACTAAAGGAATAGCGAGACAGCGAGCGAAAGCGAGATACAGAATAGCAAATGGGCAGGAATGGATCATCTCCCAGACTATACACAAACTCATCACCTCAGGGGATCTCCCACCCACGGCCTCCAACCTCACAGTACAGGAACCTCCGACCCAAAATTCACAAACCAGACTGCCCCAGTCAACCCATTGTCTCAGTCTGCTCCTGCTTCACCGAACTCATCTCCACATACTTTGATACTGTCCTATCCCTCCCGGTCCAGGAACTCCCACCTACATTCAGGACACCACCCACACCCTCTACCTACTCCAAGACTTTTGTTTCCCGGCCTCCTCTTCTTCTCCATGGGCATTCAGTCCCTGTACACATCTATCAACCATGACGAAGGCTTCCAAACCCACCATTTCTTCTTCTCTTGGCATCCCAACCAGTACCCTTCCACTGATGCTCTCATTCGTTTAGCTGAACTGGTCCTCACCCTCAATAATTTCTCCTTTGAATCCTCCCACTTCCTCCTGACCAAAGGGGTAGCTATGGGCACCTGCATGGGCCCCAGCTATGTCTGTCTCTTCATCTGGTACATGGAACAGCCCATCTTCCGCAGTTACACTGGCACCATTCCCCACATTTTCCTCCACTACATCAATGACTGTATCTGCGCCAACCTGCGCTCCCATGAGGA
Source organism: Chiloscyllium plagiosum (assembly GCF_004010195.1). Lineage (NCBI taxonomy): Eukaryota > Metazoa > Chordata > Chondrichthyes > Orectolobiformes > Hemiscylliidae > Chiloscyllium > Chiloscyllium plagiosum. The sequence goes on from NC_057712.1 coordinate 38,011,888, forward strand.
GGTTGAACAATTTACCAACTTCACTAACATATTCCACCCCAGCCTTAAGTTCATCTGGACCATCTTGGACACTCCCTTCCCTTCCTGAACCTCTCCAGCTCCATTAACAATGACCGACTCAACAGAGACATCTACTACAAGCCTACCGACACCTGGATTACAACTACTCTCACCCTGTCTCATGTTATCCCTTATTCCCAATTCCTCCGTTGCATATGCTCCCAGGAGTACCAATTCCACCACAGAACATACCAGATGGCCTCCTTCTTCAGAGACTGCAATTTCCCCTCCCACATGGTTGATGATGCCCTCCAGGGTATCTCATCCACTTCCCACACCTCCGCCCTTGAGGCCCACCCCTTCAACCACAACATGGACAGAAGCCTCCTGGTCTTCACCTTCCACCCCACAAACCTCCAGATACATTGCACTATCCTCCGCCATTTCAACCTACAAACAGACCTCACCATCAGGGATATATTTCCCTCTCCACCCCTAACTGCAATCCATAAAGATCATTCCCTCTGCAACCCCATTGTTAGGTCCGCACCCCCCACCATCCCCACTCTCCCCTCCCGGCACCTTTCCCTACCACCTCAAGAACTGCAAAACCTGTGCGCACACCTCCACCCGACTCTGTCCAAGGCCCCAAAGGAACTTTCCACATCTATCAGAGATTTACCTGTACTTCCACACAGTCATTCACTGTATCCATTGCTCTGATGTGGTCTCCTCTACACTGGATAGACAGGATGCCTACTTGCGGAATACTTCAGAGAACATCTCCAGGACACAAGCACAAAACAACCCCACTGCCCTGTGGCCAAATGCTAACTCCCCCTCCCATTCCCCAAGAACATGCAGATCCTGGGCCTCCTTCATTGCCAAACCCTTACCACCCGATGTCTGGAGGAAGAACACCTAATCTTCCTCCTTCGGACCCTCCAACCACACGGGATCAATGTCGTTTTCACCAGTTTCCTCATTTCCCCTCCCCCCCACTTTATCCCAGATCCAACCTGCCAACTCATCACCACCATCATGACCTGTCTGTCTTTTCTCCCACCTATCACCTTCACCCCCAACTTCATCTACCTATCGCACCCTCAGCTACCTTCCCCCCCCAGCCCTAACCTCTCCAATTTATTTCTCAGCCCCCTTGGGCCACCCCCTCATTCCTGATGAAGAGCTTATGCTTGAAACGTCGCTTCTCCTGCTCCTCGGATGCTGCCTGACCGGCTGTGCTTTTCCAGCACCACACACTTTAACAGGAATTGATCATGGTGAACCTGGGAGAAAGAAAAGCTGATAATAGAACATAGAACAATACAGCACAGAACAGGCCCTTCGTTGTTGTGCCGAACATTTGTCCTAGCTTAAGCACCTATCCATGTACTGCTTAAAGGTCACCAATGATTCTGACTCTGCCACTCCCACAGGCAGCGCATTCCATGCCCCCACCACTCTCTGGGTCAAGAACCTACCCCTGACACCCCCCCTATACCTTCCACCCTTCACCTTAAATTTATGTCCCCTTGTAAAACTCTGTTGTACCCAGGGAAAAAAGTCTCTGACTGTCTACTCTATCTATTCCCCTGATCATCTTATAAACCTCTATCAAGTCACCCCTCATCCTTTGCCGTTCCAATGAGAAAAGGCCTAGCACTCTCAACCTACCCTTGTATGACCTATTCTCCATTCCAGGCAACGTCCTGGTAAATCTCCTCTGCACCCTCTCCAAAGCTTCCACATCTTTCCTAAAATGAGGCGACCAGAACTGCACACAGTACTCCAAATGTGGCCTTACCAAGGTCCTATACAGCTGCAACATCACCTCACGACTCTTGAATTCAATCTCTCTGCTAATGAACGCTAATACACCATAGGCCTTCTTACAAGCTCTATCCACCTGAGTGGCAACTTTCAAACATCTATGAACATAGACCCCAAGATTCCTCTGCTCCTCCACCTTACTAAGAACCCTACCGTTAACCCTGTATTCCGCATTCTTATTTGTCCTTCCAAAATGGTCAACCTCACATTTGACAGGGTTGAACTCCATCTGCCACTCCTCAGCCCAGCTCTGCATCATATCTAAGTCCCTTTGCAGCCGACAACAGCCCTCCTCACTATCCACAACTCCACCAAAATAATGATAATGGGAACCATTAGTGGGTGAAAATGGATTGGTGTGGAGAAAGCAGCCCATGTGATCAGAAGACCTGGTGTTTGGGGGTGGCGGTAAGAACATGGGAGAAAATGTCCTGAAGACTACACAGTCCACAAGCAGAGAACATAAAAAAGAGATGCTTGCACTGAGCTTTGCTGAAGTACTACAGCAAGCCTGGGAGAGAGACTTTGGCCAGTGGTCTGTTGAAGTGGCAGGCACCAGGAAGCAGCGTCCATACCAAGAATGTTCAGTTAGAAATCTGTGGGTTATTAAAAACTGAACATGTCTCAACTCCGTGTTCTGAGATTCATAGTTCACAGCAAAGATATGGGATGAATCAGAGACAGAATTTCTTTGGTTTTGAACTGCTGTCAAGAGAACATGGTGGAGAATAGATTGAAATTTTATTTTGCTTGGTGTTTTCAGGTTATTTTAACTATGTTCTGTATTTGGATAATTGTTTTGACTGTTGTATGGGGAGGGTCATAACCTGAAAATAAGAGAAGTGGTTACTTACTTTTGTTATCCAGCTGTGCTCTGTACTTGCTGAAGCCCTTCAATCTCACCCTGTGGCCAAGGAGATCAAGGAACTCTTCGAACACTGGGCCTCCTGTCTCATTGTTATACATCTCCTCTTCTGTGCTTTGGCCTGCTTTACAGTATAGGACTCCAACTTTATGCTGGAAGCTTAGCTGAAACAAAATAATATTTTAAACAAATAACTACAAAATACATGATAACAGGACGATTAAATTTAATCACAAAATATCTTCTGGTGTCAAATTTAACATTTCACCTCTAAATTCATTTTTAAAAATCTTGTTATATTAGGAGGCAACGAAACAGTATTCAACTTTCCACCAAACTATTCAAATGCATTCACTACTCATGATCTAAATTTGCTGGTCATGTAAAAATGCAAAGAAAAGCTTGCATTTTTCTCTCTTTCTGGATGTTCATATAGCCATTTTTGAAGCATGGTCACTATTCTGATGTAAGAAATACAGCAACTAATTTGTTTTTACAACAAAGTCTCATAACAATATGATAATGATAATTTGTTTAGTAAAGTTGAGGGATAAATATTAACCAGGACATCAAAGATAACCTCCAGCTCTTTTTCAAAAGTGCTACGGCAACTTCTGTGATTATCGGAGAGACGTATGGTGACTCCGATTAAAATTACATTCAAACAAAAGCATCTCAATTTGTGCAGCACTCCCACATTTTGTAAAAGAAGCAATGACCTAGAATTGTGAAGTTACATCTCTGGAATGGGACTTGAACTCTCAATCATCTATTTCAGAGGAAAAAAAATTCTGCACTCTGAGCAATGGCTGACACTTCAATGCAAATTCTCTCAGTACCCAACCTTTAGTTGCTTAGACGATTTGCCTGAATCTGATATTTTCATGCAAACACAACAGTTATGGTGAACCTAGAAAAGATTCATTGTACAGTGCAGCAAATCTGTTCAAAAACATGTTGCCCACTGAAATTCTCTCTATCATCTCTTGAAGGAGGATTATAGAACATAGAAGAATACAGCGCAGTACAGGCCCTTTGGCCCTCGATGTTGCGCCGATCCAAGCCCACCTAACCTATACTAACCCACTATCCTCCATATACTCCATATCCTCCATTATGCTTGCAGAATTCTCTCCCAAAAGTAGAATTGATTTCAATTGCTCAATCATGTGTATCTACCATCAATTATTGATTCCATCTGCAAGAATATTTAGGATATCTAACTTTATTCTGATCAAGTAGAATTATATTACATTTATTTAATTAGATTGACAACATTGCAACAAACTACTTTGGAGTATTGGCTGTAGTTGGAAGATCTATTACAGTCATATAATCATTCTATTCAGACTTGAGTCTATTTCTAGCTCAGAGATTTTGTAGCGAGGGGAATAATTGAAGTTTGTATATATCTGAACTCATTTGTAATTGTGCTTGAGAAGTTATTTATATTTTGAGTACAATGTAATCAGCTAAAGACATAGACTAAAGCAGAAGCATAAGCAATTGTGGATATGGGCTGATACCTATACAATAATATTTGGTCATATATGTAGACAGGTCTTATTTGTGGAGTTGCTATGGAAGTGAACATATCCATCATTACATACCATTACATGCTAAAATTCCATCGCTATAAACAGAATCTAATGCTCTAGTGTTAGTGATATGTACAAACGAGGTCAAACTGCAGCTAAGACAAAGTTCTGTAAATCACTAATGTGCATGGAAGTCTGCCCCCAGATTCAAAATTTTGACAGATGCAGATGGGACCTTTCACACACAAAGGATTTCTCATTTAAAAACTTGTATCTGTACCCCACCTTCAATTCAATAAAATATTCTGGGATGCTTCACAGTCAAAGCCACAGCTACAGTCCAAGAGTGAAACAGTCAGCCTTCAAACTAACCTAGCAGGCAAACACAACCAACTAGGCAGCATCAGGAGGTGAAGAAGTCGACATTTCAGGTGTAACCCTTCTTCAGGGCTGGGGGTGGATTAAGGGGAGGTGCAATTAAAGAGCCTGGCTGGGACACCAACCCCCTCACCTCCATCTAAGGCCCCAAATGATGTTTTCACATCCAACAGAGATTTTCCTGCACAATCAAATACCTCATCTACTGCGTATGTTGCTCTCGATGTGGTCTACAACGGGGACAGGAAGCCAACTTGCAAAATGTTTAAGAGAACATCTCTGGGACGCACACTCCAAACAACCCCACCACCCTGTGGCTGACCATTTCACCAATGACATGCATTTCTGGGGCTTCCTCCACTGCCACATCCAAGCCACCCTCAAAGAAGAACGCCTCATCTTTCGCCTTGGGACATTCAATCACACGGCATCAAAATCGATTTCATTAGTTTCCAAATCTCCCCTCCTTCCACCTCATCCCAGATCCAACCCTCCAACTCGGCACCACCATCTTGACCTGTCCATCTTCGTCCCCACCTATCCGCTCCACCCTGCTATCGACCTATCACCCCCTGCCTGCATCCACCTGTCTTATTCGCAGATACCTTCCCCCCCACTTCCACTCTCCTATTTATCTCTCAGCCCCCTCCCCCCCAAACATATCAGATGAACAGCATATGCCCAAAACGTTGACCCTCCTGGATCTTGGATACTGCCTGACCTGCTGTGCTTTTCCAGCACCACACTTATGGACTAGGCTAGACCCCTAAAGACACTTTTAAGTAGGTAACCCCAACCGTAACTTTGCTATTTGTTTTAGCAAAGTGTGTAGTGGATATTCCCTGGTTCGACTACCAAGTTTTAAACAAACAGAATTTACATACAAAATTACAGAATGAAACACAAAGAACAGGAAATAGAATACCGGACAACTTATCCTATCCAAACCCAATTTAGTGATGCTGTTCTGAAAATACTGGCAACAGACTCAATACACACATCCCATTGTACAAACAGTAAAAATGATACAGACAGCTTATACTTTGTGAAGTCAGAGGGGCAGAAGGAGAAAGAAGATCCCACGGCCCTTTTCCACACACAGCTGCCACTGAACTCACTAAAGTTCTGAACTGAAATAAAACTCTAACCTAAACGAAGGCTAGCTACACAGCTTTGATTATACCAGTTTCTTTTAAGACATGATTGTGGAAGTGCCAGTGTTGGACTGGGGTTTACAAAGTTAAAACTCACACAATACCAGGTTATAGACCAACAGAGTTGGTGCTTCCAAATAGACCTGTTGGCCTATAATCTGGTGTTGTGTGATTTTTAACATTTAAGACATGACAGTCTTAGGCAGGAGGTATTATCTGTTAGGGTAAACAAGAGGCCAATAAACCAGTCAAACGTCAGACATGATGGAACCTTGCGTCGATAGAACTTCTGAAAAAAAACTCAAGGGCATCGTAACCTTGTAAAAGGAACCAGTATTATGACAACACTCTTCAATGATGTACAAAATATAACAATTGTCAAAAAATAAAATGTGGCTCAGAGCAGAATTCAACAAAACTAAAAAGAAGAAAACGAGAAATGTGCTTTAAGGATGTACAATATTACTGTTCAACAGCAAGGCTTTCATAATCAGTTTTCTGAAAGTGTAATGAATATTCATTAATTTATATATAGTAACTGTATACATGAAAATTATCCAAGTATCAAAATGAGTTAAAGCTACATTAAATTTTCACAAATTTTAGGCTTCAAATGAAATACTCAAGTTCTCTCAGCAATGCTCACTCACTTCACATGCTTCAATTGGCTGTCTCGGCCATTGATCTTTCAAACACTAAGTAACCTTGCCCTTAGGATTAAATCATGTCAGTTTGAAGATTTATGTGCAGTAAACTAAATGTTCAAACTCATGAAGATCTTTTCTGACCATTAAATATTAAGGAATGAGCTATCACTAAAAACTTTAAAACTACTTATTGATTTGTCAGTTGCAGTAGAGACAGGCTGCAGATATAATAAATAAATGAATAATTAATACTTGCTGTTGACTTAATCATTAACAAAGACAAAGTACATGTACCCTGGTCAAGAAATCCAACTCAACTGAGATGACAGGAACTTGTTCACGTCATATCGAAACATTCAATGAAAGAGAGCTGTTGAAGATGCGGCATTTTGTTTATGACTGGACAGCAGCTTCAAACATATAAATGAGGAGTAACAGTAGGCCACTTAGCCCCTTGAGACTGGCCCTGCCATTTGATAAGATTGGTTTGTTCTGATTGTGGCCTCAACACCAATTTCCTGTATTCCCCCATACTCTCTGAGTCACTCATTAATTGAGGCTAAAAAGTACCAACGATCCTGCCTCAATTTCTCTGTTGGGAAAGAGTGTTCCACAGACTAATAACCCTCTGAGAAAAAACATTTCCTCACATCTCCATCTTAAATGGGACACATTTTAAACGAAAAGTGCTGGAAATCTCAGGGGGTCAGGCAACATTGTGGAGAAAGAGCAAGCCAATGTTCTGAGTCTAGATGACTTCATCAGATGATTTTTTTTAATGTTCAGTACAGATTGCAGCATCTGCAGTAATTTCCTCCACAGTTTTAAATGGTGTTCACTAGTTCTACTGTCTATCACAGTCCCCGACAATGCCACCAAATTTATGTCGCAATATTGTTAAAAGTCTTTTTTTGCTTTTAAAAGATTTGAAATTGCAGGGTTTATCATCAGAATAAGGCCACAAGATTCCATGGTTTTAAACAAATAAATTATATAAATTCAGGAAAGTAAATAATACATTTGCATATACTTGTACTCAACATTCAGAATTAACATCAGGAAAAATGTGGATTAATAGGCCAACTGTGATGAAACACCCTACAGAACATATCAAATAGAAGTAAGGTCAAGACAAATCCCATGGATTTCTCTACAATCCAGCCGGACATTAGAGGCACTACAAATCACTAAATCACAACGTAATTTTGCTCCTGTCACAGGAGTTATCAAATCTTCACTTTGGACAAATTAGCCTCTGAAATTCCTCAGAAACACCTCCAACTAAAAACGGCTCAACCACGATCTACGTCCTGGTAGTTGTATACCTGAAGACCACATTTTCTCGTAAATTCTCAGTTCTTACCAAACAGCTAACTTCACTAGCGTGGTGCTCCCACTGAATTTCCATGAGCTCACAGACTCAACCGACTTGGTCTTCTTTTCCAGTTGAGTTAACTGCTTCTCATACTGCATCCCATTTTTTTGGCCGTGCTATACTCCAGTGTGTAAACACAGGTAGTTATTTTCAAAGGAGAAAGTGAGGTCTGCAGATGCTGGAGATCAGAGATGAAAATGTGTTGCTGGAAAAGCGCAGCAGGTCAGGCAGCATCCAGGGAACAGGAGAATCGACGTTTCGGGCATAAGCCCTTCTTCAGGAATTAGGAACGTTTGTCCAGCAGGCTAAGATAAAAGATAGGGAGGAGGGACTTGGGGG
>NC_057712.1:38020299-38021371 GCF_004010195.1 Chiloscyllium plagiosum
GGAAGTTTCCTTTGGGGCCTTGGAGGGAGGTGAGGGGGGAGGTGTGGGCGCAAGTCTTGCACCTCCTGCGGTTGCAGGGGAAGGTGCCGGGAGTGGAGGTTGGGTTGGTGGGGGGTGTGGATCTGACAAGGGAGTCACGGAGGGAGTGGTCTTTACGGAATTTTCAAATCAAACATTCTCAGAGATGGTGTTACACAGCGCTGGAGCAGGTGAAGCCTGAACCTGGCATCTTCGCCCAGAGATAAGCATCCTACCACTGCGCTACAAATGTTCTGTAAACACAGGCACGGTTGCAGTCAGTTCCTTGGGCACTTTGTTACGAAAAATTGCTCACCTGTCAGCTACCCAACTTCTTAGCTAGGCTGCACCATCCCAAGATTGATAATACTGTACTTGATTTAATTACTTGCAAACTTTTAACTCTGGAGTAGAACCCTATTGCACAAGACCTGTCACTTGAATCAACTGCATGGAGCTCACAAACAACAACACTACAGCAACATCAAGTCACTTTCCTTGACACACACATTGACGAACTGATAACTGCTATTCACTGACCCTTCACCAAATCTGAGTGACCCTTTCAAAAAAAAATCAATAATAAGCCTTTATCACATCTCTGCCACAATCTCTTTCAGCGTTCACACAATAACATTTCTCTCAGGATCTTATGTTTCAATAAAACAATCTCTCTTTCAAATTCCAATGGCGACTGGCCCAATCTTTCTTCATAAGAAACTTGCCCTTTGTACCAGGAATCAATCAAGATATCCAACATTATAAATAAGTAAACCAAAACTGCAGAGAGCACTTGAAGTATTAATGCCTCTACAAACGTAGCAAAACCTCCCTTCATTTGTATTCCATACCCCCTGCAATAACAATCATAATCAATTGCTGTGCCTGCCAAAGGAAGAAGTAACATCTCCAGATCAAAATCTACAGTTTCAGATGACTTGGTCATTAAGAACATACTGTATATACTGTCTTTCTGCATCTAAAAATGCAATAGCCAAAACGAAAGGGATAGTCAGCTATTTGGAGTCATATTAGCTCAGCTGGCTAGACTGTG
>NC_057712.1:38021871-38023258 GCF_004010195.1 Chiloscyllium plagiosum
GGACAAAGTTGAAAATCAAACGACACCAAGTTATAGTCCAACATGCTTATTTGAAAATACAAGCTTTTACAATGCTGCTCCTTCATAAGGTAGCTAGCTGGTGGCGTGTGATTTCTAACCTGATATACAGTTTAGCCTCTTTTAATTACAGGAGGTTAAATTGCATATAAATTTATTAGAAGGCAGCTCATTACACCGATTCCTGGGATGAAGAGGTTGTTGTAAAAAGAAAGGTTGAGCAGATTTAACCTCTACCCATTGAAGTTTAGAAGAATGAGTGGAGATTTTGTTGAGTCATACAAAATTTTTAAGGGACCAGACAGGGTGAATGGTGGAAGGATGTTTCCTTTGTGGGGAATCTAGAACAAGTAGCATAGTTTAAAAATAACATCTCTCCCATTTTTTTTTCCCTGGAGGTTATTAGGTGTTGGCATTTTTTCACTCCTGTCATTAAATATATTCAACATTAGGCAAAATTTTTTATTTGACAAGGCAATTAAGGGGCAAGGGAGCCAAAGAAGCAAGTGAAGTTATGGCCACAGTAGATCAGCCATGATCTTATCAAATGATGGAGAAGGCCCAAGTAGTCTACTATTACACCTATTTGTTCGGGTCTTATGATTGCACACAATCCCAGATACTTCTGAAAACAACAAATGCTGGCGATTACAGCAAGTCAGACAGCATGCTAACGTTTTGAGTCTCGATGACACTTCACCAGAGTCTCCGATGAGGAGTCATCAAGACTCGAAATGTTAGCACGCTCCCTCTCCAAGGACGCTGTCTGACCAACTGTGATCTCCAGCATTTTTTTTTCAGTACAGATTCCAGCATCTGCAGTAACTTGTTCCCAGATTCTTCTTGTGCTGTGAGGGCTATGCTTCTTGACTCTCACCCGTTTTATTGGGGCAGTTATATTTTTGTTGAAACTTTATTGCTGGAACAGCACAGCAGGTCAGGCAGCATCCAGGGAACAGGAGATTCGACGTTTCGGGCACAGGCCCTTCTTCAGGAATGAGCAGAGAGTGTTCAGCAGGAGAAGATAAAAGGTAGGGAGGAGGGACTTGGAGGAGGGGCGTTGGAAATGTGATAGGTGGAAAGAGGTCAAGGTGAGGGTGATAGGTCGGAGTAGGATGGAGGCAGAGAGGTCAAGAAGAAGACTGCAGGCCAGGAAGGCGGTGCCGGGCGGGAGGGACTCGGCTGAGACAAGGTGGGGGGAGGAGGGATGAAGAAACTGGTGAAGTCCAAGTTCATCCCCTGTGGTTGGAGAGTTCCCAGTCGGAAGATAAGACGCTCCCCCTCCGACCGGCGGGTTGTTGTGGTTTGGCGGTGGATGAGTCCAATGACCTGCATATCCTCGGTGGAGTGGGAGGAGGAGTTGAAATGC
>NC_057712.1:38025303-38047871 GCF_004010195.1 Chiloscyllium plagiosum
AGAGGTCGAGGGCAGGTAGGAGGCCAGCACGGGGTGTCCAGGTGGACGGGGTGTGTTGGAGGTGGGAGAAGGGGTCGTCAGAGGGTGGGCGAGAGTCTTGATTGAAGAAGAAGGCACGGAGGCGAAGGCGGCGGAAGAATTGTTCGGTGTCACTCCGTGTATTGAATTCTTGGCCTTGCCATTTCCTCTGACCTCAAATATAATACACACATCTCATGCAGTGCAAAGCTAAGGCTAAGAAGAACAATTCCCTCTTTAGAGACACCCATTTGCCTTTCAAAACTTCTCTGATCTTCATATTGCCCCAACCCATCAATGAAGGCTCTTTCACAGCTCTCTTCTGCTTGATTGAATAGAAGAAATTTTGTTGTCAATAAGTAATCCTACTCAATGACAATATTCACATGTTTTGATGTCTCCTTCCTTGTTGGTTATAAATTCATCATTCTTCACTATCTTCCATTTACCCTCATCACACTGAAATTAAGAGTCAACAAGCTCAGTCATTCTTTTCCACAGAAACTAAAATTTTAGCATCTCTCATTATTTCTCTTCTCTTACAATTAACTGGTGTTTTACTCCAAGCTTGGTATCAATCCAACCATTCCTCTGATCTGTCTTGGTTTAAACCTTACCTGTTCCAACCTCAATTGGAAAAATAAGGAACCACTGAAACACCCATACTCAAGATGTCCCTCTCTGATAGGACTCTAAACAAACTGATTATACCATAAAATTAGACAAAGTAAATAGTTAAAAAACGTACTTTCTTCTTTTCTTGGGATGTGGGGGTGATTTCAGCCACACAACATTTACTTTCCATTCCTGGGTGTCTTAAAATTTTGAGAGGGAACCATGTCGTGTGGAATTCATTCACTTAGTGAATTAAGTAACTTGCTACCATAGGCAACAACCATTCTGTTCATTGTACAAGAGGAGACAGCAACATGCCATTTGTCAAGTTACAGTGACAAGGACAAGAGATTCAAAAAGAAATCTTCGACTTTTGTTGGTGCTCAATTTTACAATAAGTCATTTTACTGAGGAGGTCAATTTGCTTGTTTCAAAAAAGCTGAAAGATGGTTTTGAAATGAAGTTTATCTCCTTGGAAACAAAAACAGGAATTTATGGAAAAACTCAGCAGATCTGACAGCATCTTTGGAGAGAAAGCAGAACTAACGTCCCAAAATATTAATTCTCCCCAGAGATGCTGCCAGACCTGCTGGGTGTTTCCACAAATGTCTGTTTCTATTTCTGATTTCCAGCATCCAAAGTTCTTTGGTATTTTCGTTTATTGCCTTGGCCTGTATTCACCACCCAGGTATGGATAATCATGAGTTTTTCATCAAATAAACGATGAGTAGATCAAATTTCCCTCTGATTGCAGCTGGGCCCAAGGGAATTTATATGCAGCAATTGAAAGATAGTCTGATTTTAATGAGAGATGTGGAGCCAGTGGCAGCCAACAACTTGGAATCATCAACAGCTGATGTCACAGCACTGGTACTTGAAATACCAGACAGTTCAGCCATGAGAAAACAATGAGCTGAGTTAAAGCAAATCTGAACACAGATGTTCTCAAGAAGGTCAAACCCTAAAGAGCGGTCCTCAACTAATGTTAATCTGACTGGTTTCAAACAATGGTTCCACGTTACAGTAATCCATGAAGCGTAATGAACTCGACTATAGCATCCAGATCCCATAATTATTCAGATGCATTGAATTGTACTAACCCTGCCATAAGTATTTTCCAAAGTACGACATTGCTTTGTAAAACAACTTAAAATTAACAATATTTTTCCATTGTTAAAAATAATTATAAACACTCCACAAATTAAGCTGAATGCAAAATGTCTGACTTAAATACCAACAAAATTTTCTGTCTGCTAAAATGAATCAACAGCGCAACTATTTTTCGAACCAATTTCCTATTTACCGGATAAATGTGATGTTGTGCTATTTGGTGAACTATTCATGTCAGCCAAGCATCTGATTGAATTGAATCAGTATGAATACAGCAATTCAACAAATGAACAGGATAAGGATTATGCAAGGCAGATAAATCTCTATACTTATAATGCATAGACAGCTGTGAATTATTTATCAGACTTTGAACAGTTCAGCTTTTCATTATGCTCTGTTGAACAATGGACTGCCTTTTGAGCATATTTCAGGCATGAAATGCTATAGTAGTCTTTACTCAACTACTAAAGTTTAATGATAAAATTGAACCTGTTCTCACAATCTAATTGTCATCAGAATGTATCACACCCTTTACTTCCTTGTGAAATTCCCCAATATCTTAATCATATAAGGAGACAGGTTAATCAGTCATTGCTGGCATATAATGCTGTTATTATGGTAACACTAATTCAATCCACAGGGCAATAGCTCTTCATTTTATCATTTTTGGTTAACCCTTTCGGAACCTATGTGTAATTTTTGAACAAATTATATAATCTATTTTATTACCTCCTGTCAAGTGACAAAAAAAAAAGACAAGCTCAGGTTAGCTCGTTGGCTGCACAGCAGGTTTGTGATGCAGTATGATACCATTTGCATGGGCTCAATTCTTGTACCAACTGAGGGCACCATGAAAGACTGTCCTTCTCAATATCTCCCCTTGCCTGAGGCATGGTGACCCTCACATTAAACCACCACCTATCATCTCTGTATAATTAGAGAGCAGCTCTATAGTCTGGTACAACCACAGTGATTTTTAACTTCACCCCTTTTGATTTTTTTTTAAATCCATTCAGGGATTGGCTTTTTAGGTTTCCCAATGCTTTCTCGAAAGAGTCTATTCCACGGAGATCACTTTACAAGGAACTTTAACAGTTTGTATGGAATTTCTCAGGGAGATAGAAGATAAATAAGTAGACATATCTACTACTGCTTTGGCATCAACCAGTTTTAAACTTATTAATAGAATATATAAGTAGACTTTTTTTTCCTATTTCAAGATTTCGATTTTCCACATTTTTAAAATCTAACAAACTCAGTATGCACGTATTCCAAGTTATGGATTGATCACCCTCCTTTTTACTTTGTCTGAAGCTACTGTACACTACAAACAACCAAACAGATACCAACAAGAGTCACTAAACATTTATCGTATTGAACTGTTGTAACCAGCTGAAGACGAAATTGACTCTGGTCTTACCAAACAGTCTTTATGATAGACCACAAAACATGTGGAAGGGGCAATCCAGAAAATGTAATACATCAGAAGCCATGTATACTCCCTCTTGCGTGCAAGTACGACTAGAAAGGCCAGCATTTATGAGCAGTCCTAATATGTGGGTCCTGTTAGGGGCCTAAATACTCCCACCCATTCTCTCATCTTCATCCAATCTTAATCTTCTGAGTCAAGATCTTTTCTCACTATAGAACTGATCTCATCTTTTATTAATAGAGTGACTCACGACCTCCTCTTCTTTTCTTCCTGGCCTTCAAAAATGTGAAAAACCCTTGAATATTCAGGTGCCAATCTCAGTCACCTAGAAACCACATTTCTACAATGGCCATCATATCCTTATTCTTATTTGTACTATCAATTCATTCATCTTGTTATAAATGTTGCATTCATTCAGATAAAGAGAAGTTGCTGATCACGGTTTCCACTACCTCTACCCTAAACTCTGAATCCCCTCCCAAAACCATTCTAACCCTCCATTTCACATTGGCTTGGTATCCACTTTTGTTTTATGAAGTGCACTAGAATAATTCATTACATTAAAAACAACAATACAAATATAAGGAGTAATTGTTCTTTAAACTTTCTTTCCTCACGAGATCATTTCAAATTTCAACAATCATACAATTCGACACAACCTCTTGTTTTTTTGATAACTCTTATTTCTGCTGGATGCTTTTGAGTTCTCTTTCAAATTTACATAATTAAACAAAATATACTTGCTCTAATCATATAAAGTAGTAAAACATAATAATGAAACAATGGCAAAATTTCCGAGAAACACGTCATTCAGTGCAATATATGGAAAACAATTGAGGGATTAGTGTCCTGAAACAAGTAAAAGCCAAACTTTTTACAGGCCTATTAACTTTTTCAATAAATTTGGAAGTTTCTATGTTTGTTCTGAGCTTGAAGTTGTGCATTACTGGAAGAGATTATGGTTGTAAACATTTACAAAAGCTTATTTCAGTCTTTTTCAACATGTGTTACTGCTTACTAATTGCTCAATGTCGGTGTCCCCATCTGCTTGTTGCTTGCTCATTCAGAGGTTTGCAATCTGCTCATTGTTCCAGCAATAATTCAACACGGATTGTTCTCTTTTTAAGTAAAAGACAGACTTGAGCCAATCAGGTTCACTTTATAGTTTGAAAACTTACCCCTTGTTCATCGAGTTTCAGCAACTGTTCCATTACTTTGGGAGAATTTGAAGCTACCCTAAGGCACTGGATATTCACCTCAGGAATCACATATTCCAGTACCTCCTTCATGGGCAAACCTCGAGCTGTGCCATGTCGAGCTGTAGATGGCACAGCATCTTCTAGCACAGCACCTCTCAGAGTGGAAAGCTAAAAACAGAAGGGGAAAAAAAAACAATGTTTCAAGTTGGGAACTATATCCTTTTACGATTATACAATCAATATATAAGCATACAAAATTCAGCAATAGCTTGACAAGTTAAATGTTGGGAAGATGCACCTTCAGCCTGGAGAGACAGAACAAGGGGTCAGATATTTAAGATAGATTGGGATAAATGACTCCATACAAAGGGTTGAAAACCTTTAGAATTTGCTTTGCAGAGAGTCAGAGATCCTCAATTGTTGAATATATTCAAGTCTGAGGTGTATAGTTTTGGTTGCTCAGCAAATCAAGTGATAGCATGGAAAGTATAGCTGAAGTAGAAGATCACCCTGATTTTCTTGACCGTAAAGGCTGTCTTAAAGGTTTCTATTTCTTATGTTCCTGGATTTTCTTTCATCTGTGCCTACCCATCCCTGCCTCCCTGTTGCTTGTGATTTCTTTGCAGCCGCATACTCAGACTCCTTGCCTCTCTGTTGCCTGCAGTGCTCCTCTTTTCACAGCTGTTCCACTTCAGTTAAAAGAAACAATGCCTATTTATGAAAGAAAGGAAGAAGTACGTGGTCTTAGTGGTGGTACAGAAGAAAGCTCTCTTGAGGTTAAACATATGGCAATTAGGATAGAGCTCAATTAGAGGGGGGAATTGGTACTGGTTCCAAGGAACAGTTTGTAGTAGGGATTAAAGATGGTGGTTTTGGTATTTCCAAAACTTGGGGGAAGATTTTGCTTGTAGTATGAGATGTTGACTGAGTTGACTTATAAATTAGTAACAATGCAAGTTCCAATAGAAATGTTGATGACATACAGTTGGGTGTTGTTAGCAAATATGTGCAAACACTGGAGTTGCATTTTCTGGTCATGTTGCTACCATATCATAAGATTTACAGAAACTATGGAGAAAGGTTCAGAGCAAATTACCATAAAAATATTTTATCAGAGAAGAGTCATTTTCAGAGTGTTATGAATTATGTGGCAAGAGTTGCAAAGTTAATTGCAGTTAAAGAGGAAATGGCTCTGATTCAGAGGAAGTGCCTTCCCACAGAGGTAAAGGCACCAAAGGCAGAGCCCCTGGTTCATGAAAGAGGTGAAGAATAAAATCAAAGAGAAAAGGTGGCACATGACAGATGTTAGTTGAGAAGTGTGGCATTTCTGATGAAAGGCTTATGCCCAAAATGTCAATTCTCCTGCTCCTCAGATGCTGCCTGACCTACTGCGCTTTTCCAGTGCCACACTTTTCCAATCTGATCTTCAGCACCTGCAGTCCTCACTTTGTCCACATGACAAATGTAAGGTTGATAACGCAAGTGAAAACCAGACTGACTCCAGTAAGTTCAGCCGGACGGGAAAAAAAAAAGAGGGGGGCAAAGAGAGAATATGATAAGATTGGCATCTAAACCAAAGGGGTATCCAAAGTCTTCCATAAATATTTAAATTAATAAAAGTTCAGTAAGAAGTAGTGCGGGATATTCAGGGACAAAAAAAAAACTGAAATCATTGCACCATTACTCTGATTAGAGTTGAAATCATAATTACAGATCTTACTTTGTGATCTATATTATGACAAAGAAGGGGTCAGTATGTAGAAAACCCAAGATTGAAGAAGCTATCAGAAATATATGTTGTCTAGCTTATATGTGCAACTAGAGTTTTGAAAAGTTAAATATACTTAATCACAAACACAATGCTGCAATTCAGGAAATAAACATTTTTTAATACTAGCCTTATCTTTTGGGTTTTGATACCAAGCTATAATGAGGAAATATGTCTCACAATACAAAGAACAATGAAAGTAGCAGATTTTGTTAGATCAAACATCTCTCACCATTATGCGTGAGAAACAGAGGCTCTGAGCAACTGCGATCTCTATTTAAAAATATGATGAATATACCCCACTTGCTGAATGAATGCAATAGCATTCAAGACGCTAAACACCATTCAATGTTTCATTTGACTGGTTTCCCACCTTCTACGTTACAAGTGCACTGCCTCTATTATTGGTGCTCAGTGGCACCAGTGAATGCCATCCACAAGATGCACTACTGAAAACTGGTAAGGCTCCTTCACAGCATCTTCTAAACCCACAATCTTCACTGCATAGAAGAACAAACACCATCCTAACAAATAAATATATCATCATTCCTTCACTATCATTCGGACAATGCCCTACAACTCCCTCCCAATAATACTGTGAATGTTACTACAGCACAGGGGCTGCAGCAATTCAGGAAGGCAACTCATCATCAAACCTTCTCTGTGATAATTAGAGATGAGCAAAAATGCTGACCTTGCCAAATGTAAAATGAACACTTGACAATCTTTCACTTGCCATTGCTAAATACACAGATGTGCAATATATAAAAACATACATCCTTAAGAATAAACTTTTGATGTGGCATTTCTGTTTAAATGCACTCTCGTGCAGTTCGATCATAATTTATGTAACCAGCACTCAAGATGGTGGAATTTTGAATAAAAAAAATCTGTTCAGCATGTAGAATTTTCACTATCATTTGCATTGATTTAAAGAGACTGCACGAGAAGTAAATGTTGTTAGAATACTGGCTGTGCCCAAACTGCAAGTTAATTGCGACTGGGAATTTCCACTAATTATGCTAAAATGTTTTGGCACAGGGACACAAACAGATACATTTTAAAAGGTTCTTTTTCCCCAAAAGTCTGCTACAGATTATTATTATCTCAATCTTGACTTTTTACAAAAAAAGATGGCATTTTCATTGATTTAATTTCAGATTACTCACAGGTGGTTTATTGATATGGATTTAAAAGTTTGTTTTTGTGATAAACCCAATCAGCCAGAGGATGGTGAATCCAAGGACCCATTACTACAGAAATGGGCAGAGACCAAGTCATTGAGTGTAATAAAGGTACAGTTAGACAGGCTCTCGATTAATATGTGAATCAAGAGTTACCGGGAGAAAGCAGGAGATTAGGTTTCAGAAACATATCAGCCATAATCGAATGTTGAAGCAGACTCATATGGGCCAAAAACCTTAATTGTGCTCCTATATTTAATGGTCATGTGGTCTTATAAATCAGATTTTATGAAGTCAACATTCAAATATGCCAAGTAATGTTTTTTGCAGCAATCTATGTTCTTTAAAACAATTTAAAACAGAGCCAGATTGAAGTGTTTTAAAGCAGACTGTGTTCTGCAGTATGTAAATGAGCTGGAGCAAAAATTTGGACAGAAAATCGCTTTTCAAAATGGGTACAATTTTGAATGCAATTTGTGCTGGAATTGCCAATTGTGTGCACAGCTGAACCTCAATTATGTATGCCTCCTTCTGATAAACTCTGACAGAAAACTTCCATCATAAACTCATCTCTCCCACAGCACCACGCTATTTTGGGTTTACAATTTTTTCTCTCTTTGCCTGTTCAATTGGATTTTGCACTGGTCATTGAAACTACAGGACTATGAGGACAAAGAAATGACTAGAATATCTTAGAAACATCTCTCCCTACACTTTCGTTAGTAAAATATGGCTATGCATTGTGGTCCCATGAATAAGGAAAACCATTATATTTTGACCCTAAAGAAAATCTTGGTCTTAAAGCACATCAATTTGATTTGTATATGATTAGTCTTACTCTTCAATCACCAAACACAACAATGAAGATTCAGAAAAAGGTGATGGCGATCCTTGTTCAAAACTGGATTAAACCCAGCTCAGTTGCAAACTCTGAAACGTGACTGTCACTCCTGTTCCACAGCTGATGCTGTGTCACTGACTACCATACTGGTAATGTTTAATAAATAATTTAAGATCATGTAATTTAAGTTGATGAATTAGTTGCAATATTTTGTTGTATCTAACTAATAGAAGTTGCTGCCACCTCAAAAAAAAAACTAACCAAAGCAATTTACAGCTGTATATTCATAGAATATAATCTAATCTCATATTTTTCCTTTAAATCATAATGTCAATGTACTTCAAGGGCAACAATTTGGCATGAACAAAATCTAGCATATATTAAAATATTTATTTGAACTGTTAATCTGCAGTATCATACATTTAATATAGGAAGGGTCACACAGAGTCTCATTTCTGCTTTGATAGAGGCTTAGGTAGACTAACTTCCAAAAGCAAGTTTGTAAAATATGCAATGAGAGTTGCGAGAAAACCCCCTATCCAGTTTATTTGTACAAGGGCATCAAGCTTTCAAGAAAGTGTTGTTCTGAAGTAAAACCTAAGGGCATTTGTTTGGAGTATCAGAACACTAACCTACACTTTGATGACAACATTAATAGGGGGTTTTGGGGAGGGGGACGGCGGGCAGAGCAGAGAGAAACTTAACAGGAAAAGCTGGCCTCTTTATATTTTCTCCAGAAGACTAATTTATGGCACCATCAGATTATTGCTGAATAGAAATTTTGTTGTCATTATTCATGCAGAAAATGGTTTCATTAATTAAAAATCTTTTGATCGCAGGAAAAAGCATTGCTAAGTCAAATTATCTGGTTTCTTTAGGGCATCTTGAGTATTGAATAATAATTGCAATACTACAGCTATTTAAACCTTGTTCACTAACATAACGTGATGTTGAAGTACAAGTTCTTAAATACAAGGTCTAAATCCAAACCCCAGTCAGGATTTTGATTTGCAATACCATTTCCTACAAGAGGGAAGGCTACCAATCTTTGCTCTCTAGGGAAGAAGGAAAGTACAAATTCAATTTCTTTAAATACTATGCTTCTGTGGAATCAGAGGCAATGAAGAAAAGGTAATACCATCTTTAGGAGGACAATGCTTGAAATAGTCAAGTTCCTAGAAAATGCATCTACAGTATGGCAGTAAAAATATTAATGAGTCAAAACCAGGTAAGTCATGTTATGCATCAGTGCTAATTCTAATTTATAAGGAGCTGCAGCAAGCTGAGATTG
Source organism: Chiloscyllium plagiosum (assembly GCF_004010195.1). NCBI lineage: Eukaryota > Metazoa > Chordata > Chondrichthyes > Orectolobiformes > Hemiscylliidae > Chiloscyllium > Chiloscyllium plagiosum. The sequence goes on from NC_057712.1 coordinate 38,034,762, forward strand.
GTCTCAAGGTTCCTGATGAAGGGCATATGCCCAAAATGTCGACTCTTCTGATCCTTGGATGCTGCCTGACCTGCTTTTCCAGCACCATACTTTTCGACTTAAGATTAGGAACACAATTTGTACATTTCTGAATATCAAGATACTTTTCTTGCCATCAGATATGATGATGAGATGGTCAAAAGTAGCCCATAGTCCCTAAGAGTGAGCATATTTCAAACAAGACATGACAGTGTGGTTGTCACCTGGAAGCACGCTTCTTGGAAGAACTGAAACTGGAGGTTTGCTTTAAAACTGGAACATTTAACCTGGGACAATCAAACTATTGTTCTTGATAATTAAGATGGCCATGTTGATCCTTTTGACAGTGTCATTTTACACACTGCTAAAAGTCATACAATGTCCAAAGACACTGTAATGAGATAGAACAGCCAAATGAGAAGGACATTCAACGCCAATCTAGAATCTTGCTAGAGATCAAAAGTAAAGTTAACCGCAGCCTATTAGAAGCAAACAGGCATGGGCCAAAAGCAAAACTGTCCAATCCCACAACATCAATGTGTACAAAATTTGATTCATTTGAACAATCAGAATAATAAAATTGGTAGCTATTTTAAAGAATATCAAATGAAATCTCCAAACAACCATCAAACTGATTTTGGGAAACTTTCCAGGATGTCATGAAAAATAAAACACACACCTTTTCAACACAACTGGACTCCAAAACTGGTTATAAAATGAAGCTATCTCCTGTATATCAAAACACTCCCTCCAATAGAAAGGATGTTATGAAACTCGAAAGGGTTCAGAAAAGATTTAAAAGGATGTTGCCAGGGTTGGAGGGTTTGAGCAAGAGGGAGAGGTTGAATAGGCTGGGGCTGTATTACATGGAACTTCGGAGGCTGAGAGGTGACCTCACAGAGGTTTACAAAATCATGAGGGGCATGGACAGGGTAAATAAACAAGCCTTTTCCCTGGGGTAGGGGAATCCAGAAGTGGAGGGTATAGGTTTAGGGTGAGGAGGGAAAAACTTAAAAGGGACCTAAATGCCATGCAGAAGGTGGTGGGCGTATGGAATGAGCTGCCAGAGTAAATAGTGGCGGCTGGTACAATTACAGCATTTAAAAGGCATTGGGACGGGTGTATGAATAGGAAGGTTGAGGGATATGGGCCAAGTGCTGGCAAATGGGACTGGGTGGCATGGACAAATTGGACCAAAGGGTCTGTTTCTGTGCTGTACATCTCCATGACTCTATATGACTTTGTACATGGGAAATCATGTCTCACTAACTTGATTTGGATTTTTGAAGAAGTAACAAAGAGGATTGATGAGGGCAGAGCGGTGGATGTGATCTATATGGACTTCAGTAAGGCATTCAACAAGGTGCCTCACGATAGACTGGTTAGCAATGTTAACATGGAATACACAGAGAACTAGCCCTTTAGATGCAGAACTGGCTCAAAAGTAGATGTCAGAGGTTGGTGGTGGAGCATTGCTTTTCAGCCTGTGACCAGTGATGTGCCACAAGGATCAGCACTGGGTCTGCTGCTTTTTATCATTTATGTAAATGATCTGGATGTGAATATAGGATTATGGTTAGTAGATGACACCAAAATTGGTGGTGTAGTGGACAATGAAGGAGGTTACCTCAGAGTACAATGGATCTTGATGAGATGGGCTAATGGGCCAAGGAGTGGCAGATGAAATTTAATTCAGATAAATGTGAAGTGCTGCATTATGGAAAGGCTAATCAGGGCAGGGCTTATTTACTTAATGGTAAGGTCCTGGGGAGTGTTGATGAACAAAGACACCTTGAGTGCAGGTTCATAGTTTCTTGAAAGTGAAGTCACAGGTAGATAGGATAGTGAAGGCAGCGTTTGGTATGCTTTCCTTTATTGATCAGTACACTGAGTAAAGGAATTGGGAAGTCATTTTTCTTTTAGATTATCAGACTTGATTCCCTACTGTGTGGAAACACGCCCTTTGGCCCAACAAGTCCACACCAACCCTCCGAAGTGTAACCCACCCAGACTAATTTCCCTACTATTACCCCTGACTAATGCACTGAACACTATGGGCAATTAAGCATAGCCAATTTACCTGACCTGCACATCTTTTGGAACTGGGAGGAAACCAGAACACCCAGTGGAAACCCACGCAGACATGAGGAGAATATGCAAACTCCACACTGACAGTCGCCCGAGACCGGAATCGAACCCGGGAGGTAGCAGTGCTAACAATAGAGCCACCGTGCTGTCTCAGTTGTGACTGTACTGGATATTGTTTAGGCCACTTTTGGAGTACTGCGTGCAATTCTGGTCTCCCTGCTATAGAAAGAATGTTGTGAAACTTGAAAAGATTCAGAAAAGATTTACAAAGATGTTGCCAGGGTTATAGAGGGTTTGAGCTAAGGGGAGACACTGAATAGACTGGGGCTATTTTCTACAGAACGCCAGAGGCTGAGGGGTGACTTTATAGAGGTTTATAAAATCATGAGGGGCATGGATTGGGTGAATTGACAAGGTTTTTTCCCTGGGGTGAGGGAATCCAAAACTAGAAGGTTTGGTTTAATGGTGATGGGAGAAAGATTTAAAAAGGGCCTGAGGGGCACCCTGTTCATGCAGATGGTGGTGCAATGTATGGAAGAAGCTGCCTGAGGAAGTGGTGGAGGCTGGTACAAATATAACATTTAAAAGGCATCTGGATGGGTATAGGAATAGGAAGAAATTCATTCCTTTCGAGGAATATGGCCAAATGCTGACGTTAGTCAGTAAGGATGAGTTGGACTGAAGGGTATGTTTCCGTGCTGTACACCTCTATGTCTATCTATAACTGGGTGTACTTTCAGAATGAGGCATCACCAATAGAATGCAGGATGTTCAAAAATGCAAATTACTAGCACATAAGCACAAATGTTTTCAGAGATGGTGAAATCCCTCCACCACATTGTTTATGGAAAAAAATAATGGCTGAATATATGAGTAAGGATAATTAATATACAGTGCTGGCTGTAATGTCAGTTCAGGTTTTAATTCCAATTTTAAAACATTCTCTAGTCTATGTTGCAAGTTTCTTTCAAAACTACATAGCAATAGATTTAGAATCTCACTTCGCTGGTCCGGAAAGCTATGCGATAGTTGTACTGTAGCCCATCTTTCTCCTTTGATTCATCTAGCTTCTCCCTCCGGATGCTGACCGCCACAGGACCTAGACTTTCATCTGTTCCAAAGTAGTTTTGATGTTCTGTAAAACAATTGGGAGGCTGAGACATAAAGCAAGTGTGAGTGCATGAACAACTGAATATACATGCTGCAAAATAACAGCAAATAACTTAGCAAAAAGAACATTGGAGGTACAGGAAATCAGAAATTAAAGCCTAAAATGCTGGATAAACTCGGCATGTCAAAGCACATCTGTGCTGTCACATTTCAGGTCTGTCATCTTGGATCGGAAGTCAGCAATGAAGAAACGCTGCAGATCTGAAACATTAACTCCATTTTTCTCTCTCTACACAGATACTCCCCAATTTGCTGAGTTTTTTTTCCAGCTAATACCTCTCAGGTGTAGACCATCTTTGGAACTTTGCAACTACTTAACATCCATGGTCTATTCAACTCATGATCATGCAGCATTATTCCTTTAGCATGTCAACATAGACATAATAGGTCAAATGGCCTCCTTCCAAAACCAATCTATGATTCTAATGTCAACTTGACTTTCTGCTCTTGGATTTTAAACCCATAATCTTACAGATCCAAGAGAAGAATGCTACCAACTGAGTCACAGCTGACCCTGGATGGAGTAAGCATTTTATTCTGACACTGTCTAAATCACCTTCTGGAACTGTCTCATAGGACCAATATAGGACCAATATAGACCAAAAAAAACCTAAAATACACTAATTTAAATTATTCTTTGATCAAACATAAACTGAGTTAGCCTACCAATCTATTTTATTGAAATATTGTATTTCCACTCAGCCGATTCTTTATGAATTAAAAGTAACATCAATATTGCATTAAAAAACCAAAAATCATGTTTTTCTTTTTGGTTTATTAGATGACACTTTATGCTTCAATGTACAGTCAATAACAGAAGCTCAACTTTGCAGCCGTTTGCCAAATCATCAGTAAGGTTAATCTGTATTTGGGCTCTGGCGCTTCCTTGTAAGCTATCTGTTCAGAGAACAGTCCTATATTATGCTAGATACATATAATGTTTCAAACAGCATGTTGCTTCTATTAAACTAACAACCCGTCCTTCTTTCACATTATGCTATAGAAACTTGACCAAATGATAAGAATTCAGAATTCTCAGGATTCAGTGTCGTAACTTAACCTATATATCATCTTTCAGGACACAAAGCATAAGGAAGGTAACAATTTCCTAAAATGCAAATTTAATAGGCACTGTGAATTGCATTAATACTAATGAAAGCATTCTATCTCCAACAAAGATTCCAGAAATTCACTAGCAGATACATTTTATGAAGTATTTTGTCTTTATATATACAGAAAATGTGCAAAGGGCTATTTATAAATACATCTAGGAAATGGAACCTTAATTTGATGACTACAAGCCAATAGGTTTCTCAGCTCAAGTTCTAGAACATGCTCCTCATTTTCCAAGCCCATATTTCTGCAACAAAACAAAAATCGCATGCACAAAGTGTATGATTCACTCTGCTCTGTTTAAACTTAAGATTGCAATTGAACCTCCTTGTATCATGTGACAGACACGTGCAAAGTCAACATGTTCATGATGGTAAAACTGCAAAAGAAAACTAGCATTTGGATAGTCTTTCCGTGATCATTGAACATCTCAAAAGGCTTCACCGTCAGAGGAAGTGGTGGAGGTTGGTACAGTTACAACATTTAAAAGACATCTGGATGGGTATATGAATAGGAAGGGTTTGAGGGATATGGGCCAAGTGCTGGCAAATGACACTAGATTAACTTAGGATATCGGGTCGGCATGACGGGTTGGGCCGAAGGGTCTGTTTTCATGCTGTACATCTCTATGACTCTAAGTTGAAAAGAAGTACAATATGTTGTAAAAGAAGAAAAACCAGTCTATTTGCATGCAGCAATCTTCCATGAAAATCACTGATAACAATCAGTTATTCTGTTTTATGATGTTGCTTGAGGATTACATATTGACCAATATTAGACATACATGAAATAAAAGCAAACTACTGCAGATGTTGAAAATCTGAAACAGAATGCTGGAGAAACTCAGCAGGTCTGGCAGCATCTGTGGAGAGAGAAACAGAGTTACTATTTCAAGTCCAGTATGACTCTTCCTCAGAACTCTTCTCTTCTAAAGGGTTATTTCTGACTCGAAAAGTTAACCCTGTTTTTCTCTCAACAATTGTTGCCAGACCTATTGAGATTCTCCAGCAAAGGCATTTGGATGGGTATATGAATAGGAAGGGTTTGGAGGAATATGGGCCAGGTGCTGGCAGGTGGGACTAGATTGGGTTGAGATATCTGGTTGGTATGGACAGGTTGGACCAAAGGGTCTGTTTCCATGCTGCACATCTCTATGATTCTATGACTCTAATCTCTAAGTATGTATGAGACACACAGACTTGCTCTTCTTCAACATAGCACCATGGGATTTTTCATATTTATCCAAGCTAACAAATGTCGACCTTAGAATGGCTCTCCCAAAACACAGCACCTCTAACAGTGCAGCACAGAGATGAGAGTGGTACCAAGTGAGACACAGTTGACAGAACTGGCTGCAGCAACATTAACATGAACTCAACTCCCTGGGAGTTTAGAACATTTACTGCGTTTTCCCGCTTTCTGAGAATTTCTCTGAGCCATTCTTGCTTCATTTATAAATATTGTCATGTGAAGCTCTGCAAGACTGGACAAAGAACTAATAACAGACCACGGAATATAAACATAGATGATAGGAAGAGTAGGCCATTTGACCCCTCATGCCTGCTCAGCCATTCATTATGATCATGCTTGATCACTGAGCTCAATACCCTGACCCTGTCGCCCTCCCCACATATCCCTTGACCGTTTTTAGCCACGAGAGCTAGATTTATCTCCTCCTTGAAAACACAATGTTTTGGCCTCAACATAGTTTTCTAGGTGCTCTTCTGAAAAGATTTTGATAATAGATTCTAGCAACTTCCCCAATACTAATACTGATCCACTGGTGTTTAATTTCCCGTTAACTCTCCGTCTCCATTTTTAAGCAGTGGGGTCACCTAAGTTACCCACCAACTGTAGGAACTATTCCAGAGCCGAAACAATCTTGGAAGTGGATCACTAACGCATACACTATTTTTACGGTCACTTCTTAAGTACACTGTGATGTAGATTACTAAGGCCTGGGAATTTATCAGGGAGACAAAGTGAGGACTCCTGATGAAGGGTTCTTGCCCGAAACGTCAATTCTCCTCCTCCCCCTCGGATGCTGCCTGATCTGCTGTGCTTTTCCAGCACTACACTCTCGACTCTGAAGATTTATCAGCCTTCAACCCCATCAATTTCCACAACACCATTTTTCTACAATATAGTTTGCTTCAGTTCTTCCCTCTCACCAAATTCTGTGCTCCACATCATCACTAGTCCGTTGTTTGTATCCTCCTTTGTGAAAGTAGAAGTGAAGTATGAATTTGGTTTGACAGCAATTTCTTTGTTCATCATCACAAATTCAAGATATTTGTCAAGATGATGACAGAGTTGGGCTCCTGAGTCAGAACTCCGTTCACTCCTTCTCTTTGTTTTTGTTCTTTTCATTTTTGTTTTCTTTCTACTTACCTCCCATCCTCAGACAGCATCAGTGGCCATGCGTTGAGCCAGTGGGAATTCAATGTGAACTCCAGCGAAGCCCGGCCCAGACTCCCAGCCTCAAGGCGAAGCCCAGTCTCCTCGCCTCAAGGTGAAGCCCAGACTCCTGGCCTCAATTCGAAGCCCCGCCCTGAGGCAAAGCCCAGTCTCCCAGCCTTGAGGCGAATCCCAGACTCCTGGCCTCAGACAAAGCCCGGCCCGGACCCCCGGCCTCGAGGCGAAGCCCGGCCCGGACCCCCGGCCTCGAGGCGAAGCCCGGCCCGGACCCCCGGCCCCGAGGCGAAGCCCGGCCCGGACCCCCGGCCTCGAGGCGAAGCCCGGCCCGGACCCCCGGCCTCGAGGCGAAGCCCGGCCCGGACTCCCGGCCTCGAGGCGAAGCCCGGCCCGGACTCCCGGCCTCGAGGCGAAGCCCGGTCCGGACTCCCGACCTCGAGGCGAAGCCCGGTCTCCCAGCCTCAAGGCGAAGGCCGGCCCAGACTCCCAGCCTCGAGGCAAAGCCCAGATCCCAGTCTCAAGGTAAAGCCCTGCCCAGACTGCCCAGTCTCGAGGCAAAGCCCTGCCCAGACTCACCCGGTCTCAAGGTAAAGCCCTGCCCAGACTGCCCGGTCTCGAGGCAAAGCCCTGCCCAGACTGCCCGGTCTCAAGGCAAAGCCCTGCCCAGACTCCCCCAGTCTTGAGGCAAAGCCCTGCCCAGACTCCCCGGTCTCAAGGCAAAGCCCGGTCCAGACTCCCCAGCCTTCAGGCGACGCCCGGCCCAGCCCGGAACCCCCCCTACCCAGCCTCGAGGCGAAGCCTGGCCCGGACTCCTCTGCTTTAATTGTTTTTCTCTACTTTACAAAGACCGTAGTACTGGCATCTGTTAGTCTTGCAAGACCACAGATCTGCGTTTGGGTTTACCTCGCTTCAATCTTTTTTGGTGGTGCGGCATCTGTTGTGGCAGTAGAGGCCCACATGGGAGTGGCATTCTCGGCTGCAGCAAATGTAATTGAAGGTGCTGTCTTGTGCTGTTTTATCGGCGGGTGCGTTTCTCTTCAGCAGCAAGAGTCAGCTTCTTTTCTCCTCGTTTTGGACTTCTGTGGAATTCCAGCCTCCAGCGAGAGCAATCACTTGCAATGTCCTCCCAACTCTTGACACTCATGTTCAGTAACTTTATGTCTCTCTTGCAGACATCTTTGAAACAAAGATGGGGCTGCCCTTGTTCTCTCTTGCCAGTGGTCAGTTCGCCGTACAACAGGTCTTTTGGGATCCTCCCGTTTGACATGTAGTGTACGTGGCCCAGCCAGCATCGGTGGAAGAGGCTGGGTATCTGGGCGCAGACCAGTCGACTTAACATCCAAGATGCATTTCAGGCTGCAAAGGTGGAAGGCGTCGAGACTCCAATCGTCTGGAGTAGAAGCTCCAGGTCTTGCTGCCGTATAGCAGTGTGCAGAGAACGCAGGCCCTGTAGACTGCAACTTTGGTGAGAGTCATCAGCTTTCTGTTCTCCCAGGCTCTTTTTGTCAGCCTGACGAATGTTGAGGCTGTTCGTCCAATCCATTGTTGATCTGAGAGTTCAGGGAGAGACTGTCCGTGATGGTGGAGCCAAGGTATGTAACTTTACTTCTTCACTTTTCTAGTTTATGCCTAAGATTTTGTACCAAGGCATATTTGTACCTAAGATGGTGTTGAAAATGTCGACATTGTACATTTTTCACTATACTCATGCATCCCTCAACTGAGTGCAGCTGATAATAAAACCTAATACTAATTTTAAATTCCCCTGTTTATGACTGTAAGAGAGCTACATTAGCTTTCACCAATCGTTTTCTCTTTATATAACAAAGAAACTTTTAAAGTCAGTTCTTAATTTTTTTTCTTCAAGCTTATATCATATTCTATTTTCCTTTGTTAATCGATCCTTTGTTCCTCTTTTTTTGATTTCTAAACCATCCCCAATCCTCAGTCTATTCTTTTCTCTTGACAATTTGTATGCCTCTTTTTTTGCATCTGACACTACCCCTGACTTCCCTCGTAAGCCATGGTATGGCCAGTTTCTCTTTGCACTCTTGTGCCAGACAGGAATTAACGATTCTAGTAGTTCACCCGCATTTGCCTTTTGTATGTTTGCCACTGTCTATCCACTGTTATTCCTTTCAGTAACATTTCCCAATACATTATAGCCAACTCATGTTCATACCATCATAGTTACCCTTCTTAAAATTCAGGACCCTCATCTCAGAATTAATTCCTTCTCTCTCCCAGACGAAAAACCAGAAGAGCTGCAGATGCTGGAAATCAGAATCAAAAACAGAAAGTGCTGGAAAATCTCAGCAGATTTGACACCCTGTTGGAAGAAAGCAGAATTAACATTTCAAGCCCAGTGACCCTTCTTCAGAACCCATGGAAGAAATGCAGCAGTGAGCTAAACACTAAACTAAAAAAAATCAAAGGAACTGGAAATCAGAAGGGTCACCGGAGCCAAATATTCTGTGCTGTCTCTCCACAAATGCTGCCAGACCTGCTGAGTTTTTCAACAATTTCTGTTTTTGTACCTCTCTCGCTCTGTCTAGATGAATATTTGTCATATTATGGTTACTCATCCCCAAGGGATCTCTCACAATGACTGTACCAATTATTCCGTTCTCAATGCATAATACCCAGTCTAAGGTGGCCCTTTCTCTAGTTAGCTCCTCAATGTATTATTCCAGAAAACCATCCCTAACACACCATAGACCCATAGTTGGAGTAGGGTGCACAATCTACAAGATGCATTACAATAAGTCACCAAAGATCCTTTAATAGCACCTTCTACACCCAAAACCTCTGCCACAGATACAAGGACAGTCAATGCATGCAGCATCACAAGCTGAAAGTTCTCCTCCAAGTGACACATCATCCTTATTTGGAACAATATTGCTGTCCCTTCACGGTTTCTGAATTAAGTGTTCCTTCCTAACTCCAATGTAAATGTACCTCCACCCTAAGGTTGCAGTAGTTTAAGACGACAGCTACCACAATCTTTTACAGGGCAATTAGGGAAGGGCAATCAATGCTAGTTTAGCAAGCAACACCCACACCTGTGAAGGAACAAACAAGTGTCAGTGTTATTAAGAAAAGAACAGAAACTGAACTAATATACTGCCCATGAGCTGCCCTGAAGTGATTTAAAAGTCTTGGTGCTCCAACAGCAAGAAATGTTGCAAATCCTAACATACAGCTGCTAAAAATGAAATTACTCAGGTTACAGTAGATCAAACAGAGCACATTTGATGACTCTAATAATGACCATTTCAGTCAATAAATAGAAGTCAAAAGCTAAAGAGCAATGAGCAATTTGCAGACAGGTCAGACAGATTTCCTATAATACACTAAAATAAAAAAAATTACTAATGTCTGAAATTGTACATCTTTTGCAAAGAAAAATTTTGATTTTAAAAATAGAAAAGTAATGAAACCTATTAACAAGTTTAAAATGATACAATATATTCGCATTCAGTCATATCACTCTTCTCCTCCACATCCTAACTTGGTAATTGGCCTTAAAAAGCACTTCTATTTCTTTAAAATTTAACTTTTAAAGCAGTAATGGGGAAACAGATCGAAATAATTCAGATTCTGAATTTCAAAAGTTGTATTTACTGCAGTATTTTATTGCATAATTAAACAAGCATCATCCATTTCCTGTATTACCCACAGGACTTGCAATGACTGGTGTTGCATTGTAATTGCAGTTAAGACTAGCCAGAACTAAACATTGGTCACAACAAAGATTTGTGGATATTAATGTCATGGAATTTTACACTCCATAATCTGAGGTGTAGACCAATTATTTGTTGTCATCTATGTACACCATTAAGATTCTACAAGGTAATTTCTCATCCAGTAGCCCATGCTCATTTTAAAATAGCATTTTATCAATATAATACTTAGTTCATCAATGAGGATACAAGGTGCAAAGTCCCATGTAAATTTAAACTTGTGGCAGCATCCCTACCTTTGAGCCAGAAGATCTGGGTTCAAGTGTCACTTGCGCTTGAAATATGTCACAACAGTTCAAACAGACAGAATCAAAATATTTACAAGCTGTTGTGATAGGATGAGAATAGTGGTGGAGTAACTCCTATCACATAGATTACAAATCCTTGTAAGTGATCTTATTGAAGCCTGCAGACATCATTTACTGAGAACAGAATCTCTCTAGCAGCGCTCTTGTGGTGCAGTTGAAGTGTCTCTACCTCTGAGCCAGGAGGCCCAGGTTCAAGCCCCATCTGTTCCAGACATACGTAATACGATCTTTGAGTCGACTAATTAGAAAATATCTCACATTAACACTAAGGGCTCCTGAGGTTCCAGAGTAGTGTTTCTACCTCTGGGCCAGAAGAGCTGGGCTGAAGTCACACCTGTCCCAGAGACATGACACAACATCTCTGACAAAGCATTAAGAAATCTCACATCTTAAATAACATCTTAAACGGTAATTGTAGACACCATCCAAACAAGGTGCTGCCAATTGCCATTCCCCACTGGTGATGAAAATCAGACCTCAGGGAGGATGAAGAAAAGAAAACAAACAGCAGTGCTAAATCATACAGTTAAAACAAATGGTAGAAATCCATAACATGCTGACAAGCTATCTGAGAAAGAAAGTCCTATTCCAACACTTCATGATAATTCTGAATACCTGAAATACTTTACGTTGACTAAAAAGTTACTCATAAGTTGGAAAGTGAATATTTATCTGGATTTAAAGAAATCAAAAAAACTGCTCAGAATTGACTTTCATTTGAACAGGTATTTAATTAGCTTGAAAAAAATTAGTTAAACTTCAAGATTTTTGTTCAACATTTTCCTATAAAACTTCAAACCCTAAAAGGAGGAAAGATAACGTATCTTTGCAGCTCAATTTACACAGCCTTCAGGACAGGCAACCACGCAAAGTAGCCAAGCAGAGGCTGATAGCGAAGTTCAGTACCCATGGGGACAGGCTCAACCGGGACCTTGGGTTCATGTCACACTACAGGTGACCCCACTGCACTATACACACACACACACTTCCCTCTCACATGCTCACACATATACATCTATATCCACACCCACACACCCTCTCACAGACTTATACCCCTTTACCCTCTCACACATACACACACTCTCACAGACACTCATATCCCCACACACACATACACATATACACTTGTGGGGTGAATTTGTACTTGCAAAATTACATTGTATTTTGCTCAAAAACTGCATTAATCCATGTATGATTCCGTAAATCCCTTTTTTAGAAATAGAATCAGTCTGAACATTGGGGCACAGACAGCCTCACACACAGGGCACCTCACACCTTCAATACATTATCTGAGCGGACATGGCACCTATTGTTAAAGTTCTCTTGAGAATGTAACTTTAAACAAAAGTTTTGAGATTTACATACGAAAGAACTGAAACCAACATGGTCATTCTAAAAGATGAGAGACGTAACAAACAAATCAGGTGTTATTCAATATATAACTTCAGTTGCATCACACTAAACTTTTTGCTATAAATTCTGTGACTTACAATCTTATGCTCCACAACAACCTGATGAAGGAGCAGCACTTCAAAAGCTCGTGCTTCCGAATAAACCTGTCAGGACTATAACCTGGTGCTATGTGATTTTAACTTTGTCCACCCCAGTCCAATACCGGCATCTCCAAATCAAATTACACAAATATTTATTTACAAGCTGAATCTACTTATATTTAGCCACTAGTCCTTGGCAGGAAAAAGGAGCATTTCCAGGCCTTTTTGAATTGAACCAAAGCATGGAGTCACCAGTTCCCTGGTATATTCTCCATGACAAGCATGTTAAGCAATATTTGGTATTCCTGTACTGGCTGTTTTTTATCTGTCCTGAGAGATGAATTTGACCAAATTTGACTGCATAGCTATGCCTTTCCAGCAATACTCCAGATATTTATTTGCATGCATCAGCACTGTCTAGCGAAAGAATAATTAGTATCTACGTGAAACTGTAAAAGCTATGCTTTCCAGTGTGCTATTTTAAGAGCATGGACAGAATCCACATATTGTGCAACATAAATTGATTCCCAATATCCAGAAAGAGGACTTATGGAGTGCTCATTCCCCTGACTGTGATTAGAGGTGAAAAGTTATACGTGGATAGTGCTTTTCATTACTTTGTTATGAAGGCAGAAATTTGAGAGGTGATTAGGCTTTAAAATGTTTCCTAGGAGGTGAAACAATATTCCAAATGGAGAATCATAATTATGTTACCCCTGCCCGAATACAAACCCATGTGATCTGTTAACGAAATCTGTTGAA
>NC_057712.1:38048371-38059692 GCF_004010195.1 Chiloscyllium plagiosum
TTCATATATTTAGCTGAGGCATCAGCAAAGCCCAAAGACTGCGTGGGCCCCCTGTTCTTCTTAGACAGGCAGATGTTACATAGTGGTCTTTCCCCACCGCACCTTGGCGGCATCTGCCCCAAGCTTCAGCGCGTCCCTCAACACGTAGTCCTGGACCTTGGAACGTGCCAGTCTGCAACACTCAGTCAGGGTCAACTCGTTCAGCTGAAAGATCAGCAGGTTTCGGACCGCCCAGAGAGCGTCCTTCACCGAGTTGATGATCCTCCAGGCACAGTTGATGTTTGTCTCAGTGTGTGTCCCGGGGAACAGACCGTAGAGCACGGAGTCTCGCGTCACGGAGCTGCTCAGGACGAACCTCGACAAATACCACTGCATTCCTCTCCAGACGACTTCTGCATCGTCACATTCCAGAAGGAGGTGTGTGACAGTCTCGTCCCCCCACAGCCGCTTTGAGGGCAGCGTGCGGTGCGGGAGAGAATCCAGACATACATAAAGGATCTCACAGGCCAGCCAAGAGAACGCATACAACTCATATGCATACAACCCTTCTCTCTCCTTTTCTTTCCTTCTCTCTCTCTCCCTCTGCCATTCTCTCTCTCTCCCGCTCTCAGTCCTTCTCTCTCTCTCCCATCCTCCCCTTCTCTCTCTCTCTCACCACCAGCCAAGCCATGTCTTGGTGCTTGTTGGAAAGTTCTGGCGATGAGGCATTCTGCCAAATGACTTTGACAGTCTGCTCAGGGAACCGCTCGATAGGATCCATCCTCTCCTTTTCCTGAAGGGTCTCAAGGACACTATGTGCTGACCACTTCCTGATGGACTTGTGGTCAAAGGTGTTTTTCTTCATAAACTTCTCCACAAAGGACAGGTAATACGGAACAGTCCAACTACTTGGAGCGTTCCACGGCAGCGAGGCCAGGCCCATCCTTCGCAACACCGGGGATAGGTTGAACCTCAGTGACACTTGGTGTTTGCGTACCGGGGATCCACGCACAGCTTGATGCAGCCACACACAAAGGTGGCCATCAGGGCGAGGGTGGCATTGGATGTATTTTTTCCCCCGTTGCCCAGATCTTTATACATCGAGTCTCTTCGGACCCAGTCCATCTTTGATCTCCACATAAATGGGTGACTGCAGCGGCACAGATTCTGGGAATAGGCCAGACCTGTGCCACGTATAACAGCAATGACAGTGCCTCATATCTGATGACCAGGCTTTTTCCCCACGATGGAGAGCGACAGTAGCTTCCATCTGCCCAGTTTCTGCCTCAAGAGTTTTTAAAATATCCAGGATTAGGTTAGGAAATCCGGTTGGCATGGACAAGTTGGACCAAAGGGTCTGTTTCCATGCTCTACATTTCTATGACTATGACTGTAATACTTACATATTAAGCGTAAATGCCTACAGTGCATTACCATCACAACATAGCTATTCGTGACTTTCAGGTCAGACAGCACCATCAAACAACTTAAAAATGTCGCATAAACATAGGGAGGATGCAACTCTCCAATGATTGGTGAGTCCAGAACCAAAGGTCACAGACTAAGGATACAATTGACAAGAAGGGAAACTTCTTCACCCAGAGAAGGGTGAGTCAGTGGAATTCTCTGCCACAGAGAGCAGTTGACGACAAAGCACTGAATGTTTTCAAGAAGTTAGATATAGCTCTCAAGGCTAATAGGATCAAAGGGTATTGGGAAAAAGCAGGGACAGGGTACTGAGTTGGATGATCAGCCATGAGCATTTTGAATGACCGAGAAAACTTGAATGGCCAAATGGCCATATTTCTAACTAACAAAATAATAGAAAACAATTAGAGATCCATGAGACAACCAAACACAGACACCAACATCCAGCCTGGTGTTACAACATGTCTGAATCTATAATCCAGTTATCCTGGACAAACATGAGTATTATTCAACATTTTACAACAGTGTCAGATGCATCAACTAGCATTTCAGTTCAGCACAAATCTTGCTGAGATCTAATCCATGCCTTTCTTAACCTAAGAACCAAAATAAATCCCAGTGTAAATGTGCAACAGGATGTGCAGGCTGAATCCCAGTCTCCACCGGCTACCCAATTCCTTACATACCAGAAAGGAGATCCTTGTTCAACAAATTGAAAGTATAAAATAGAGAGACCATTATTATAAATGGGTATAGCATGAGTTAATTTGTCAATTTGTAGTAAATTATGAGTAGCTCTGTGCTGCAAACATTTGTCAAGTATAAACTGAGACCATCTGTTCACAATTAAAATCAGGACCCATAACTAAGAGAAAGTACTTTTAAATCCTTTGATGAGAATTAATTAACCAGTCATTTGAAGCTATTTGATATGTCACCAGTTTACTGTGATTTAGGATTTTAAAACAGTGCTGAAGCAAACAAGAATTTCTTGACAAATAACAACATAAAAGCTTTCAGGCTTATTTTTTTAAATCAATGTTGAAATTTGTAAAGGTACAGGGCACAAAAATGTACAATCCAAGGAGAACTCAACTCTTACGTTGCCTCACACTTCATACACTGTGTTGCATTTGTCAAGAAACAAGATTTTTTTACCATAAAGGAGACAATGCAAACCATCAAGTCGATGTCCACTGTCTGTAAGAGCATATCAGTTATTCCCACTTTCCAAGCCTTTGCCACTCCAGCCATGCAAATGGATAATGTTCTTCAGACTTTTGTCCAATTCCCTTTTCAAAGCCACAAAATGAATTCATCATCATCAGTCTTCAGCAAAGCATTCCAAATTTAACCGCTGATTGTTTAAAATACACTTCCTCACTTTGTTAATGGTTCTTCATCATATATCAGTCTCATCTGGTCCGACTGTTTCTTTCTATTCTGTCTTGATTCCTCGTGATTTTGAACACCGAATGTTTCCTGAAACTTCGAAGAAGGACAAGTAGAGTTTCTTCAATCTAGGTACATATCTTTGGGAACAATCTTGGTTTTTGTATTCCTAATAGTCTCCAATACCTTCACATCCCTCCTGAAATGTGGTGCCCAGAACAGTATATAACATTCTAGTTGAGGCCAAATCATTGTCTTCCCGAGATTCACCGACTTTGTTTTTATGTTATAGACTTCTGTTTCTAAAGGTCATGATTTGCTCGCCTTTTTAACCAAATTTTCAAGCTGTCCTGCCACCTTCAATGATTTGTACACTTAACCTCACATCTTCTCTATTCTTGCAACCCTTTAGAAAGCACTTTTTTACTTTATACACTGAAAAGTCTGTGCCATTGTGCATCAAGATCTGGACAATATTCAGGCTGGGGAAGTTAAGTCGACAGTGCAACACATCAGGCAGCATTGGTCCATCTTCAAAAGAAAGAGAAATTAACCATTGCTGAAACTAATCATTCCCAAATCCTCACAGTCAACACCCTTGAGACTACAAATGAGCCAAAACCCAAGTGGCCAGTCATAAAAATGTTCTGGGAATTCTACATTTAATCACTCATCAACTCTCCAATGTCTGTCACCATTTAAGGCAGATAGGTAAAAAGTAGTTAAACGTTTGTTCAAAACTCTCCACTTAACCAAGTAAGTGCAACTTGAACAGCACACTAAATTAAACACCATCCAGGACAAAGCAACCACTTCAACCAACAATGCATCCTCCATCATAAACATTCCTTCCCTTCATACTGACACACAGTAGTCATGTTTTAGAGATGCCGGTGTTGGACTGGGGTGTACAAAGTTAAAAATCACAACACCAGGTTACAGTCCAACAGGTTTAATTAAACCTGTTCCAATTAAACCTGTTGGACGATAACCTGGTGTTGTGTGATCTTTAACTTTGCACACAGTTGTGTCATCTATAAGATGAACTGTAGAAAGGGTTGGTTTACAACACCTCTCAGCACATCCTTCTACATAATCGAGGTCACAAGAGCGGCAATAGCCTGGGAACACCACAATCTGCAGGTTGCCCTAAAAGTAACACATGATCCTGACTTGAAAATGTATCACCCTTCCTTCACTATCCTGGTGAAAAATTCTATAATTCCCTTCCTAATAGCACTGCAGTGCTTTGAGAAGATGGCTCCTCGCCACTTTCAAGTGCAGTTAGGGATGCAGTTTCCTGATGAAGGGCTTATGCCCGAAACGTCGATTCTCCTGCTCCTTGGATGCTGCCTGACCTGCTCTGCTTTCCAGCACCAACTCTCGACTCTGATCTCCAGCATCTATAATCCACACTTCCCCCCCCAGTTAGGGATGAGCACAAAATATCAGCCTTGTCTGGGATACAAAATTTTGTATTTAAAAAAACTACCATATATTTTAAAAAATTTACTTTCTTCCGATTGAACTGAATCAATTCACATCTGTTTGCATTAAATTCCACCAGCCACCTGTCTGCACATTTCACCAGTTCATTGAAATTGATCAATAATATCTGTTTAGTTCAGTTCACAATATTTCCAAGATATGTGCCTTCTACAAATGTACAAACTGTACCAAAGTTTAGTTCATTATTCTAGATCAAAACAAGTAGCAATCCTCATACTAAATCATACTGCTCAAACAGCAATCATTCATCATGACTCGGTTTCTTACATTCGGCCAAATTTGAATCCATCCTGCCCTTCATCCTTTTATTCCATGAGCTTCAATTTTGCGAGCAAGTCTGTTCTGCAACAATTTATCAAATTCCTTTTAAAAGTCTATAATATCAAATCAATAGCATGACTCTCATCAAAGCACTCTGGTCCCTCAAGATTTGCATGACTTGCCCTTAAAAAATCCATGTTGACTAACATTAATTATTCCATGCATGTATAAGTGACTTAATTTTTTGCCTGTTTATGGTTTCTAAAATTATTCCCAATTCAGTGGTAAAAGTGATTGGCCTGCAGTTGTAGAACTTATCTTTGAATCCTTTTGAACAAACGTTTAATTTTTAAAAAGTTCATACTGGGATGTGGGTGTGGCTGGCTGCAGCAGTGTTTGTTGCCCATCCCTAACTGCAGATGAAGTTTAATTCAGATAAATATGAGGTGCTGCAATTTGGGAAAGCAAATCTTAGCAGCACTTATACACTTAATGGTAAGGTCCTAGGGAGTGTTGCTGAACAAAGAGACCTTGGAGTGCAGGTTCATAACTCCTTGAAAGTAGAGTCGCGGGTAGATAGGATAGTGAAGAAGGCGTTTGGTATGCTTTCTTCTTTTGATCAGAGTATTGAGTACAGGAGTTGAGAGGTCATGTTGCGGCTGTACAGGACGTTGGTTAGGACACTTTTGGAATATTGCGTGCAATTCTGGTCTCGTTCCTATCGGAGGGATGTTGTGAAACTTGAAAGGGTTCAGAAAAGATTTACAAGGATGTTGCCAGGGTTGAAGGATTTGAGCTATAGGGAGAGGTTGAATGGCTAGGGCTGTTTTCCCCAGAGCGTCGGAGGCTGAGGGGTGACCCTTATAGAGGTTTATAAAATCATGAGGGGCATGGATAGGATAAATAGACAAAGTCTCTTCCCTGGGGTGGGGGAATCCAGAGCTAGAGGGCATAGGTTTTAAGTGAGAAGGGAAAGATATAAGAGAGTTGTAAGGGGCAACGTTTTCACGCAGAGGGTGGTACATGTATGGAATGAGCTGCCAGAGGAAGTGGTGGAGGCTAATACAATAGCAACATTTAAAAGGCATCTGGATATGAATAGGAAGGGTTTGGAGGGATATGGATCGGGTGCTGGCACGTGGGACTAGGTTGGGTTGGGATATCTGGTCGGCATGGACAAGTTGGACTGAAGGGTCTGTTTCCATATTGTTCTATGACTTTATGCCATCATGATCCAAATTCTGATTGTAGTGTGTTTCAGAAATTTGACAAAGCAGTGAACAGACTCTGAAGCCTTACAGACTCAATATCAAGTTCAACAATTTTAGAGCCTGAGTACCTTTTCCCATATCCTTACCCCAACCCCCAGACACCAGGCCTTGCAGGTCACATGGACTGTCACCACAAACAATCCATTGACAGCTAATTATCTCCATGAGCAGCTATTCATTCTCCCAAGCTGACCTTTCCCCAACTGGTGTTTGCTCTCTCCCTCTCTCTCTCTCTTTCGGGACTCCATCTCCACCTGCCATTTGCTCCTACCCCACTCCATTATCAGCATATATACCAATGTTTTCTTTGATAAAATCAGTTCTGAAGGGTCACTGGACCCAAAACATTAACTCTGCTTTCACATAACAGATGCTGCCAGATTTGCTGAGTTTTTCCAGCAATTTCTGTTTTTGATTCATTTGTCCACATTTGAACCAAGGCTGTAATGAGGTAAGGAACCAAGTGGCCCTGTGAGAACCCAAACTGAGCAGTGAGCAGATTATTGTGAAGGTTTTGCAACTGTTGTTTTATAGCACTGTTGCTGATCTCTTCCATCACTTCAATGATGACCAAGAGTAAACAGAAAGACAAAATCTGTCAGGTTGGTCTTGTCCTCCATTTGGGTATGGGGCTTACCTGGGCATTTTTCCCCAACTGCCAGATACATTCCAGGGGATGTACTGCAACAGCATAATTGGATGTTTAATGATTTCTGGGGATCAGGTTTTCAGTCCTACTGCCAGAATACTGCCAGGGTTCACTGCCATTGCAATATCCAGCACCTTCATTGATTTTTGTCATAGAGTGACTCATACTAGCAATGATTTTCTCCCAGAAGTGAGAGAAGGAGAACTGTACCATCAGAAGATGCCAGTCTTTAGCCAGTTTGAGTCACTCCATGATGAACATCGATGAAGGTGCTGGTTATTGCAATGGCAGTGAACCCTGGTAATATTCTGAAAGTGGCTTCACCAATGTCCTGTACAGCCACAACATAGCACGCTAACTCCTATTTTCAATGCTCTGACCAATGAAGACAGGTGTGCCAAGTGCCTTCTTCACCACCATGTCTACCTGCGACTCAAATTTCAGGGAGCTATGCATCTACACCCCTAGGTCTCTCTGTTCGGTAACACATCCCAGGGGCCTACCATAAAATGTGTAAGTCCTATATGTTGTTGACTCTACCCTGAGCAGTGTGAACATTTTCTCTCTTTCACAATTTAATGAACATCCATTTGACTTCTCAATCGTTCCTTCACCATTAGCAACCTCTGCCTTTGGCTGTGGGCACCCTCCCTATTTGATCCCCTCATTCTTACTCCTCTTCTTTCTATAACATAAAAAGACAGCATTTTCTGGCAGCTTCAGTTCAGATCAAGAGTTAGATCAGACTCTAGACATTAACTGTTTGTTTCTCCACATAAGTTTCCTGATTTTTCTAACTTCATCCAGCACTGTGAACTACATTATCCATGCCACCTGCACATGAGCAGAGGGTCAGCAGCTTGTGTCTAACTGACATTTGATCTGCGGGGCTTGATGGGAGTAATAGTTCTGATGAATGCTCACATGCTCGGCGGCGGTTGGTGGCCAACGATCGGGAGTTTGAATATGAACATGCGGAAGCCTCCGAGCGGCTGTCGCATGGTGCAGCTGGAATTGTGGGTGCACTCTTGTAAATGCCTGGGGGAGGAGCGGAGTTTACAGACCCCCTCAATCAATACCCTCTCTCCATCAATATACCTACACCCTGTATAAACTCACTCACACCTCTCCATCAAACCCCTCCGCGAAAGGTTCTCCCCACAGTTAAACTCCTCCACACCAGTGCAAAGCTGTAAAACCTCTGGCAGCTGTAAAACTCCTGCAACATCAACTATTCAGACTGACATTCCCAGTTTTGTGGATCTGGACCATCTGGCTGTTCCCATCGCGATTCCCAGTTTTGGGAGCTGGACCAACCCAACTGTTCATATTGAGAATCCAATTTAGCCAGCTCGAACATCCAGGCTATTTGTACTGAGTATCACAGCATGTTTGGATAAAATTAAAAATAAACAACTGAATGATTGTACGTGGGCCTGATTGAATTTCAGTGCTGAGCTGGTTGAGCTTCAGAGAGTGAACTGAAGTCACTCCTCACAGGCAGGCCTTCAGCTGTAGATAAAAGAGGCAGTGTGTCTGCACCATGAACACAGCACCAGGTCTCCCCAGACACCTCAGATAGATCCACACTATAGCTGGGTGTGTAACTTCCCGCTGCAGAGCTAGAAATAGACAGGGAGGGGCAGTTTGTTAGTTGGGCAGCAGCATATATCTCTAATTCACCACAATTCCCAGAACCTGGGTGGAACAGGATGGGAAATCAGGTAAATATTCTCTCTCTTGTTTTATAATGGGCTTACAAAACCATTTTACCAATTATAGGGAACAGAGAGTACAGTGAGTGAGGAATTTAAAAGATGTTGGTAAAATAAACGCATTCAGAATGAAAATACTGATGATGGAGATCTCAATTAAAAACAAAGTGCTACTCAGCTGGTCTGGCAGGTCTGTGGGCAAACTGATCTAGAATTCCAAAGGAGCCAGCTCAACTCTCTGGGGATGGGAGCTTAAATGTTAGAAGGTTAGATGGTGAAACGCGAATATAATTTCCCAGAAGTCAGAAAATAAAAGCTAGTCCCAGTAATGGTGACAATGAAACAATCATCAGGAAGCATGACTGAACAGGTTCAATTAATGTCTTTTAAGAACAGAAATTTGCCATCCTCGTGGTGTGGCCTAGATGCGACTCCAACCCAACAGCAAGTTGATAAGCTCATGAGGATGATGTGAGCGAGCAATTGCCTTCTGTCTTCATGAGAAAACAAAAATAGCCAGAAACCAGGAGAATGTCACACTTGTCCTGCAGCAAGTGGAATAAATATTCAGAATTTTATTGTTGACTCGTGGGAGGTGGGCCTCGTTGATGGGCCAACATTTTAACATCCGCAGTTGGGCTTGAGGAAGTACTAATAAGCTGCCATCTTGAAGTGATGCAGTTCATCTTCTGCAGATTGATCCACAATGCCATTAGGAAGGAAAGTCCAGGCTTTTGGCCTAACAACACTGAAGGGATGGTGATGTATTTCCAAGTCAGGATGTGACTTGCTTGGAGGTTAACTTGCAGAGGAGCAGTGCTCCCATGGATATTCTGCCCTTGTCCTTCACAACAGCAGTAGTCATAGGTTGGAAGGCACTAAGGAGCTTTGATAAATTTCTGCAGTGCAACTTGTAGATAGTACAAACTGCTACTACTGAGCACCAATGGTGGTGGGAGTATATGTTTGTGGATGTAGGCTGCTTTGTCCTAGATACTGCCAAGCATTGATTATTGTTGGAGATGCACCCATCCAGGCAAGTGTGGAGTATTTCATCACACTCCTGACCTGTGATGTGTAGATGATGGACAGAAGTTTGGGAGTCAGGTGGTGAATTACCCGATTCAAGATTCCCTGCCTCTGATCCCTACTCTTGTAGCCACTGTACCATGTGCCTCAACCAGTTCAATTTCTCATCAATGGTAACCCCAGACAATTTCTATCTAGATGCCTTAATATTTCTTCCCTAATAATAGACTCAAGCATCTTCCCCACGACAGACATTAAGTTAACCAGTTTATAATTCTCCACCTTTTGTCTACTTCCCTTTTTAAAGGGTGGTATCAAATTTGCTGTTTTCCAATCTGCTAGAACTGCTCAGAGTCCAGCGAATTTTGGAAAATTACCACAAGTGCACTTGCTATTTTTCCCGCCATCTCTTATAATACCCTGGGAATGCATTCCATCAGGGCCAGGAGACTAGTCTATCCTTTGCTCCATTAGCTTGTCCAATGCTATCTCTTCTGTAATAATGATTATTTCCAAGTCCTCTCCTACCTCTGTCTTTATGTCAATTACTGGCATGTTATTCATGGCATCCACGGTGAAGACCAACACAAAATACCGATTCAATGCCTCAGCCATTTTCCATATGGTTATATTATCATTTATTGGCCATTGCTTAGCATTTGTCTGGCACAAATGTTACTTGCCATTTCTCAGCATATGCCTGTGAATTATTATGTTGCATTTGGACATAGACTGCTCAAGTAACTGAGGAGTCATGAATAGTATTAAACATTGGATAATCATCAGTAAACATGTCCCCTTCTAGCCTTATTAATGAGGGACAGTTACTGATGAAGTAGATGAAGATGGTTGCGCCTAGGACTCTCCTCTGTGGAACTAGGGCTCTCGTGGTATAGTGGTAGTGCCTCTCCCTCTGAGCTAGTTCAACTCACACCCACTACAGGGCTGTCTCATAACATCTATGGACAGGCTGGTTAAAAATACTTATCCTGAGGAAGTCCTGAGGGATGTCCTGGAGCTGAGTTGACCAACCTCCGTATCATGATAAGCATCCGATGTACATTGTCCTCGATACCAGATACACTAGTTCATGTTTGAGGTCAGAGCATTGAATATTTTCAAGTGGGAGTTAAATATAGTTCTTAGAGCTAAAGGGATCAAAAGATATGAAGAGGAAGTGGGAACAGGACACTGAGCTGAATGACCAATCATCATTATATTGAAGGGCAGAGCAGACATGAATGGCCAAATGTCAAGATTAGAGTGGAGCTGGAAAAGCACAGCAGGTCAGGCAGCATTCAAGGAGCAGAAAAATTGACGTTTCAGGCAGGAGCCCTTCATCAGGAATGCGGCTGGGAGCCTCCGGGGTGAAGAGATAAAAAAAAGGAGGGAGTGGGGCTAGGGAGAAGGTAGCTAAGAATGCAATAGGTGGATGAAGGTGGGGATAAAGGTGATAGGTGGGAGAGGAGGGTGGAGCGGATAGGTGGGAAGGAAGATTGGCAGGTAGGACGATTGGCAGGTAGGACAGGTCATGAGGATGGTGCTGAGCTGGCAGATTGGAACTGGGGTAAGGTCGGGGGAGGGGAAATGAGGAAACTGGTGAAGTCCACAATGATGCCCTAGAGTTGAAGTGTTTTGAGGTGGAAGATGAGACATTCTTCCTCCATGCGTCGGGCAGTGATGGAGTGGTGGTGGAGGAGGCCCAGGAGGCCCAGGCCCTGCATCTCCTTGGCAGAGTGGGAAGGGAAAGTTGAAAAGTTCGGCCATGGGGTGGTGGGGTTGATTGGTCCAGGTGTCCTGCTGTTCTGTGAGAAGGCATCAGTCTCCCCAATGTAAAGGAGACTGCATCGGGAGCAATGGCTACAACAAATCAGGATCTGGACCAGATGGGCCAATGGGCTGAGAAGTGGCAGATGGAGTTTAATTCAGATAAATGTGAGGTGTTGCATTTTGGGAAAGCAAATCTTAGCAGGACTTATACACTTAATGGTAAGGTCCTAGGGAGCGTTGCTGAACAAAGAGACCTTGGAGTGCAGGTTCATAGCTCCTTGAAAGTGGAGTCGCAGGTAGATAGGATAGTGAAGAAGG
>NC_057712.1:38059854-38081572 GCF_004010195.1 Chiloscyllium plagiosum
GAGGAGGCTGGTACAATTGCAACATTTAAGAGGCATTTGGATGGGTATATGAATAGGAAGGGATTGGAGGGACATGGGCCGGGTGCTGGCAGGTGGGACTTGATTGGGTTGGGATATCTGGTCAGCATGGACGGGTTGGATCGAAGAGTCTGTTTCCATGCTGTACATCTCTATGACTCTAAATAACATTGGTGGATGTGCAGGTGAAACGTTGATGGATGTGGAAGGCTCCTTTGGGGTCCTGGATGGAGATGGCGGGGGGAGGGGAGAAGAGAAGGTGTGGACACAGGTTTTTCAATTCCTGCAGTAGCAGGGGAAGGTGCCAGGAGGGGAGAGTAGGTTGTTGGGGAAGGCGTGGACCTGACCAGGTAGTCACAGAGAGAACGGTCTTTGCAGACAGCGGATAAAGATGGGGAGGGAAACATATCCCTGGTGGTAGGGTCCATTTGTAGGTGGAGAAATGTTGGCAGATGATGCAGTTTGTGCAGAGCTTGGTGAGGTGGACGGTGAGGACTGGGGCATTCTGTCCTTGTTGGAGTTGGAGGGCTGCAGTTGGAGGGCGGAGGTGCGGGACGTGGATGAAATGCGTTGGAGGGCATCTTCAACCACGTGGGAGGGTAAATTACGGTCTTTAAAGGAGGAGGCCATTTAGTGTGTTCTGTGGTGGAACTGGTCCTCCTGGGAGCAAATATGGCGCTGGCGGAGGAATTGGGAATACGGAATAGCATTTTTGCAGTAGGCAGAGTGGGAAGAGGTGTAATCCAGGTAGCTGTGGGAGTCAGTGGGTTTGTAAAAAATGTCAGTGTTGAGTCAGTTGTCGTTGATGGAGATGGAGGTCCAGGAGGGGAGGGAGGTGTCAGAGATGGTCCAGGTGAATTTAAGGTCAGGGTGGAATGTGTTGGTGAAGTTGATGAGCTCTTCAACCTCCTCATGGGAGCACAAGGTGACGCCGATGTAGTCATCAATGTAGCGGAGGAAGAGGTGAGGAGTGGTGCCGGTGTAACTACGGAAGATGGACTGTTCTACGGAGCCAAAGAGACAGGCATAGTTGGGGTCCATGCAGGTGCCCATGGCTACTCCTTTCATCGGAGGAAGTGGGAGGATTCAAAGGAGAAACTGTTAAGGGTGAGGACCAGTTCAGCCCAATGAATGAGTGTGTCAGCGGAAGGGTACTGGTGGGGACGTTGGGAGAGGAAGAAATGGAGGGCTTGGAGGCCCTGGTCATGGCAGATGGAGGTGTAGAGAGATTGGATGTCCATGGTGAAGATGAGGCTTTGGGGTCCGGGGAAACGGAAGTCTTGGAGCTGGTGTCTCGAACGTACGTGGGTCATTCCTGGACTAAGGGGGATAGGACGGTATCAAGGTATGGTAGAGATGAGTTTGGTGGGGCAGGAGCAGGCTGAGATAATGGGTCAGATGGGGTGGTCAGGCTTGTGGATCTTGGGAAGGAGGTAGAATTGGGCAGTGCGGGGTTCCCGAACTATGAGGTTGGAAGCTGTGGGTGAGAGATCTCCTGAGGTGATGAGGTTGTATATGGTCTGGGACATTGACATTTTTTTTTTTACAAACCCACCAACTCCCACAGCTACCTGGATTACACCTTTTCCCACCCTGCCTCCTGCAAAAATGTTATTCCGTATTCCCAATTCCTTCCAACACGTCCACACCCGGACATGCGCCCCCAAACCCCACCCCACCAACCTCCACATAAACCGCATAATCCGCCGACATTTCTTGCAACTAGAAATGGACCCCACCACCAGGGATATATCTCCCTCACCACCCTTATCCGCTTCCCGCAAAGACCGTTCCCTCCATGACTACCTGGTCAGGTCCATGCGCACCCACCCCTCCCTCCCGGCACCTTCTCCTACTACCACAGGAATTGCAAAACCTGTGCCCACACCTCCCCCTCTCACCTCCATCCTCGGCCCCAAAGGAGCCTTCCACATCCACCAATGTTTCACCTGCATTTCCACAAATGTCATTTTTGTATCCGTTGCTCCCGATGCAGTCTCCTTTACATTGGTTAGACTGGACACCTTTTCGCAGAGTGCTTTAGGGAACATCTCCAGGAACCTGCACCAATCAACCCCACCGCCCTGTAGCCAAACATTTCAACTCCCCCTCGCACTCTGCCAAGGAGATGTAGGTCCTGGGCCTCCTTCACCACCACTCCCTCACTGCTCAACGCCTGGAGGAAGAACGCGACATCTTCCACCTCAGAACACTTCAGGTCATTAAATGTGGACTTCACCAATTTCCTCATTTTCCCTTCCCCAACCCTACCAAGGTCCAACCTGCCAGCTCAGCACCATCCTCATGACCTGTCTTACCTGCCAATCTTCCTTCCCACCTATCCGCTCCAACCTCCTCTCCAACCTATCACCTTCATCCCCACCTCCATCCACCTAATGTACTCTTAGCTACTTCTCCCCAGCCCCACATCAACCCCCCCTCCACCCAGGAGGCTCCCAGCCTCATTCCTAATGAAGGGCTCCTGCCCGAAACATTGATTTTCCTGCTCCTCAGATGCTGCCTGACCTGCTGTGCTTTTCCTGCACCACTCTAATCTTGCCTCTGATCTCCAGCATCTGCAGTCCTCACTTTCACCCTATGAACAGCCAAATGGCCTACTCTGCTCCTATTTTCTATGTTTGAGCCTAGTCTTATGCAATGATATGCTAGGCTCCCACATCACTGAGGAAGGGGATAATCGTAAAGCCTCCTCCTCCAATAAGTTGTTTAACTTACCACCACTATTACTCAATATAGCAGGACTTAGATCTGATCTGATCTGATCGATCAGTTGCAATATTTGTAATTTGCCAGTTCTCTGGGACCGTAGCTATATCTGAGGAGGATTGGAAAATTATGGCTTATGGCTTCAGAATTTCCTTTCCAACTTCCTTTGGTATCCAGTGCATGGACAGGATAAATAGACATGGGCTTTTCTCTGGGATGAGGGAGTCCAGAATTAGAAGACATAGGTTTAGAGTGAGAGAGGAAAGATATAAAAGAGAACTGAGGGGCAATTCTTTCACGCAGAGGGTGGTACATGTACGGAATGAGGTGCCAGAGGAAGTGGTGGAGGCTACTAATTATTGCAACATTTAAAAGGCATCTGGATGCATGTATGAATAGGAACAGTTTAGAGGGATATGGGCCCAGTGCTGGCAGATGGGACTAGATTGGGTTGGAATATCTGGTTGCCATGGACGAGTTGGACCAAAGGGTCTGTTTCCATGCTGTACATCTCTATGACTCTATCTCTCTCCCTCTTTCCGCCTCTCTCTCACTCGCGCACGCATTCTCTCTCTGTCTCGTTCTCTCTCACGTGCGTGCTCTCTCACACGCGCTCTCTCTCTCATGAAATGAGCTGCCAGAGACTGGTACAATTACATCCATCCAGATGCCTTTCAAATGTTGTATGAATAGGAAGGAAAGGGTTTAGAGGGGTATGAGCTAACTGCTGGCAAGTGGGACCGGATTAGTTTAGGATATCTGGTCAGCATGGACAAGTTGTACCAAAGGGTCAATTTCCGTGCTGTACATCTCTATGATTCCATTTCATCCGGTCCTGATATAATTTAAATACAATCACCTTTTCTGCAGCCTCTTAATTTTTGACCATGCTAGAGAAACCTATTCAATACCTCAGCCAAACCCTCAGCCTTCTTGTATTTGTTTCCTTTTTAATCCTTAATCTGCCCCACTTCACCTCTTTTATCCTTTTATTATTTACATCCCTTTGATGTTAGTTGCCAGTATTGTTTAATAATCCATCTTTGCTTCTTACTTTATTTTCCTTTCCTTGGAAGTTTCAATATTCAATGTATACATATACCTATATACCTACATGTAAAGATTTTTTGTTTTAAAAATGTCAGTACAATGTGATCTTTTGGTTTGGGTCCAGCCAGGGCTAATCAGCTTATGACGCCACTCCAAAGAAGGGTGTAGGATCTTGCAATGCTCCATTTGGTTATGTTTCCAACATTTTCAGTGATTACATTTAACAACAGATCAGTATTTTAGCTGAGTAGACCATGAGGAATCTTAATGAAAATGGAGCCATTGCAAAATAGTCAAAGGCATTCAGGACTCCTCAGATACTGAAGCAGTCAGTGTCCATATCCATCAGGACCTAAACAACATAGAAGCTAGGACTGATAGGTGGCATGTAACATTTGTGCTCCACAAGTACTGAGATATTTTTCACAAGACAGAATTTGATCATCTCCCTTTGTTCAAATGTCATTATTGCTGAATATGCCACTATCAATATTTTACAGTATAGTATTGACCACAGACTGAACTGGACCAATCATATAAATACTGTGGCTACATGAGCAGGTCAGATGGTATGAATCCTGCAGCAAATGAGTCACCTCCTTTGTCTCCGAAACTGTTGATATTGGAAGACTAACACCACATGCTCTCAAAATGCTGAAAATCAGCACGTTTCTCACTGATATGAGAACAGTGTGCAGATTATGATATCTCCCTCAAAACATCATATTATTCCCTGAACATGGATTACAAACAGAATGCCCCCAAGATTCTGCTAGAGTTAACCATCAGCAGTGGCAATATCACCTCTAAGATAGTCGACTGTGGATTTGAATCCCACTCCAGAGACATGAGCACAAAATGGCAGCTAATTCTTTCAGTGCAGTATGGAAGGCGTGTTTCACTGTCAGAGAGGACAATTTTTGGAAGACATGCTAAACTGAAGTCCTTCTCCCTCTCAAGAGTATTTGAAAATTTCAGAGTCATTTCTGGTATACTAAGTCAATATTTATCTCACACTTGTATCATATTATCTGGTCATCATCTTATTGTAGGATCTTGCAATGCTCCATTTGGCTATGTTTCCTACATTTCCAGTGATTACATTTTAAAACTCATTAATGACTGTAAAATGCCTTGCAGTTATCAAAGTTGCTTTATAACGCTAACCTGACTAAACAAAAAGTACTGTTCGATCCTGACCTTCTCTTAATTCACCCCAACAATAATCAAGTGCCCTTAAAAACATATTTGACATAACATTAAATAAATAATAAAAAATAGCCTTTCAAATTTTTTCTACCGTCTTTAGTCTGGTGAAATAGATGCTCCGTTTGATGTACATCCTATTTACAGGATATTGAAAATGGAGAAGAGTCTATAACAGTGGGCAATGTGCTCTGCCAGATACTTCAATCCCTTTTTCAAAAAATGTTTTCAAATGAGTGGACAATTCCACGTGAGACCCATTGCTTTATTTGTAATTAGTTCTGAAATATCTTTTGATCAGCTGTTCATTCCCAGGAATTTGCATCACCACATGTTTTGTATTATTATATCTTTTCATTGTATTTGCTAGACAATCTATTTCTGAGTCTGAGACAGAAGCCTTCATCACTCACTGCATTTTTCAGACACAAATTTATCTTCTACAATATTTTTTGCCGGTTGATTAGGTCATGGCTGATCTGAGCAGAAGCCATTTACTGGATTTTGCTCCATGTATCCAACGAAAACCTATCAATCTCAGCTTTGAAACATTCAATTGATCCTCAGCATCCACAATCTTTTGGGAGATGAGGAAGTGTGTTTCAGAATTCCACTAGTCTGTGTACATAACTGCTTCTTAATTGCATTCCAAAATAAACCGGCCTCTAATTTTAGGATTGAAGACATGCACTGAAGAAATGAAAGATAAAGACACATTAACAAAGACAACATGGACTATAAACATACAGAATGAGTCAGAGTAACAAAATAGAGTCACCAAGGTAGAAAGAAAGTCATAGAAAACTGAACAAATACTTGCAGAATGTGCATTTTTAAAGTTTCTTCTGATAAACACCACAAAAATATCAACTAGCTTAAAATAGAAGGTCAACACTTACTGAAAACATCCAGCTTACCTTTCCCATAGAAGTATTTACGATAATAGTATGCTCCAAGATCAATGTGCTCTATGATGTATCGCTTCACTTTCTCTCGATGGATTGCTTGATTCTCTCTTGGTACTTCTAATACTGACACACCTGCATTCGTGCAGTGAGAACTGAGTGAGGACTCAAAGGAGCAGCTTTCACTGCAAGTAAATGAACAGGAGTTAGCCCTGGAAAGTGCGATGCGTCTCTCCCCTTCCCCGCCAATCTCATTCCTGAAGTATGGGCATGCCAATGTCAAATTATTGCTTTTCCCATCTCCCTCATCAGAATCCAAATTCTCCTTTGAGTTTAATTCCTCTTTGCTGCCTGTTGGAGACTCACAGTTTGCAGAGTAGCCTCCTGGAATTGGATGCTGTGAAGCTGCGGATGCACCAGTGGTTGTGTTTTTTCTTTGCCCTACATTAGCTCTGTTTGCCATTGCTTCATTTATATTAAACAAAATGCTCTGTACATCATAGTGTGCAAAACACTTGTGACACATCCACAATTGGTTGCTTTTATCCAGTCTGTTCTCCTCCTGCTCGAAAGAGAACCTTAAAGCCTCATGTTCACTTTTTGCAGTTCTCAACTTTCTAAAAAGAGATGCCTCTATTGTTTCAGGTTTCAATCTCCGTTTGAATGGCTTATCGCTATCTTTGCAAAAAAAAAGTGGACTATCCACATAATCATATCCAGAAACTCTGACAAATTCAGCTCGGGAAATCTGAGTTGCTGCTTGTAGACTGGGTGACATTCTAGAATCACAGCGCAACAGATCACTAAGCCCAAGTGGGCCAGGGCTCCTCTGGTCCTCACTTTCACTTCTATATCCTCGAAGCATGGCAAAGAAACTGTCACCAGTTATACCCTGTCGGTCAATTGAAGAAGTGCTTCCATATTCGCGATGAAGAGCAGCACCTGTGTTTGGATTTACTGCATTCTGATCAAGAACATCTTCAGAATCTATATCACTGATCGTAACATCACTGTTGCTCCTCTGCCTTATCGGGTGAAGGCCCCTATGTGGAGATCTGGTGAAGAGATCGCCAAAAATATATCTCGCATCTGCAAATTCCAAATCCTCAGCAACATCCGGGTTCTCCTCAGGCAGACCCTCAACACTTTGGTCACTCTGTCCATTTTGACTACCTCTCATCATGGAAACATTTTCATAACTGGCCAATGACCTGCTATCCCATGTCATTAGGTTACTATTTGTTCCTTCTTTTGCAAATTCTTTCTTTGGAGGCCATTCAGAGATTCTTGCCCTCACACCCATCTTTGGCATGGCAGGTGTGCCATTAAGCTGACTGCTGCTGTCAGATTTGCACGGTGTACCAGAAGGAATTGGAGGCCCCATGTTACCATTAATGACTTTGTATTTTCTAGGAAAGAAATCATCAGACTGCATGCTTCTAGCAGACTCTATGGAGAATCCTGAAGCACCACTGGAATGCGATTGCTCTTCGTGTACGATCTTTTTGTCACTCATATCCATTGAGAAAACAAGCAAACATTCTAAATGAAAGATCAAGTCTACTTCATTACATTATGGTCAATTCTGTGAAGTGTTAGAAGCTGCCCAGGATGGAAGTAATCAGTTTACAAAAAAAAATTGATCTATAATGGTTAGAACAGTTTAATTGAAAAAAACATCAGAATTCAGTGTACCATCTTCAATGATGGATCAGTAAAAGTTGCAGTCAGAGCTGTGCATCTTGCGCCCCTCTCATGTCAGTGTTCAGATCTTTACGCTGCATATTACTCATTGCCATCTAAACCTTCAGTGGACCAGCAGCTCAAAGTAAAGATGGTATAGCCAACAGATGCTTCAGTAAGTTTCAGAGATGGACTTTCGTTAAGAATCTAGATGGAAACAAAATCAAAATATAGATGCAATTAATAAGATTTCAGGTGTACCAAATTCGATGCAAGAATTTAAATAATAATAGAAAAAAGTCAAAGAATGCGGTCATTGAATTACGGACTAAAATTGAATGACAGCAAAATAAAAAAAAAGTTTCTATTTTGAAATTTTCTGTAATAGATGGGATGTCAAAGCATTTTGTTGTATACTCTTCAGGTTTGATAAAAGATTACCAAGTTTCAAAAGGGAGCAACAATTTATACTGCATAAGTAAAAGGTCCTCATTGGGTGACAAACCAACTGATTGGTCAAGGCATTGCCATGAAACGACTGTACTCCATTATTTTGCTTAATTCAAAGGAGCAATGCCTGAATATGTTCCTTTTTCATGCAAAGGATGTCCTTGCACATGAAAATATAAAAGTGTGCATGAGTCACATTGCAAACCCAATTGATAAGCTTAAATTAGAGACAAAAAAAAACTGCAGATGCTGGAATCCAAAATAAACCAACAGGCGGCTGGAAGAACACAGCAAGCCAAGCAGCATCAGGAGGTGGAGAAGTCAACATTTTTGGGTATTAACTCTTCTTAAGGACTAGATGCCTGGTGGGTCCTAAAGGAGGGTGAATACACAAAACATCGACTTTTCCACCTCCTTCTGGCTTGCTATGTTCTTATAGCCTCCTGATAATTTTAAATTGTTTGTTAGTGTAATTCCTCATATACTCAGAATTATTCAGCAAGTAATGTCTGTTCAAGCAACCACAAATATGAGATACATTAGGAGGCTGCTTAATATAATTCAAACATGTCAACAACAGTCAATACAGGGCTTGGCGATTTCTCTAGATGCAGAGAAGGCAGTTGACTGTGTTTGGTGGCGGTATCTTTTTTATACTCTGGAGCGTTTTGGCTTGGATGAAGCCTTTATAAGATGGATAAAGGGTCTGTACAGTGACCTTCTCACTTCAGTCATCACCAATGGGGTATGATCAAGCAATTTTAACATTTTTAGGGACAACCGGCAGGACTGCTCCCTTTCACCATTGCTTTTTACATTGGTGGTTGAACTGTTGGTGGAGGCCATTCGTAGGGATTCTAATATATCAGCTCCAGAAATGTGGTCAAAATAACATAAGATTTTGTTGTACGTGGACAATGTCCTAATTTGTTTGTCAAATCCAGCAATTTCCAGCAAATGCATCAGCTCATTTGGCACCTTTTTGGGGTACAAGATTAATTTTGCAAAATCAGAGGCTATGCCTATCTCGGTCTTGAGGGAGAATTTTGATTTCCATTTAAGTGGTCACAGAGTGGTTTTATTATTTTGGGCATATTCATTATTCCAGTTCTTGATTGGTTGTTTAAAGCTAATTTTGTTCAATTATTCAACAAAATCAAACAAGACCTTCAAAGATGGGAGGCACTTCCGGTCGGATAGCGCTTATTAAGATGAATATTCTTCCTCGTTTGTTGTACCCTATATTGATGCTCCCCCTGATTTTTGATAAGCAAATGCTCAGGAGACTGAACAACTGGTTCAGCTCTTTTATTTGATATCGTAAGCGGCCCCTTATTAAATTGGCTAAACTGCAATGGTCTCACAGACCGGGGAGTGTGGATCTCCCTGACATTGAAAACCATCAACTAAGTTCGTTTTTATCTTACGAGAGCGATTGGGCTCGTGGGGACCCGCTTTCAATATGGTTAGATATCGAAACCTCCCACACAAGGTGCCCCTTACTAGCTTGCTGTTTTTGAACAGAATGAGGATAGTTAAGGAATATTGGCATAACCCAATAGTTATCAATACTGTTAAAGCATGGAGCGCAATTCGCCAGAGGGAAGGCAATATTGGCAAAACATTTTTTTTTTACACTTATAGTAGGTATGCTGGGTTTTCAACAAGGGATGATGGATTCAGAACTCAAACATTGGGTAGTTAGGGGTGTGTCTTGCATGAGTAATTTACTTGAGGGAGACACAATGATGCCCTTTGATCAGTTAGCATGGAAATACGAGCCATCTAACAGTGGCCTCGCATTTTTTTCAAGTTAGGGATTTTGTTCAAAAAAAGACTACACTGTTGACTGATCCCTACAAATCGAACATAGAGAGGAGGATGCTCAGTGCTAAGAGTACACTTTGTCATCACTTTATATATCATCTTTTGGGAGTTGTCCCATCAGTTGAGTTCAATTGACTCTGCAGAGTGTGGGAGAGAGAGCGAGGCACTGAGGTCTCCTCAGAGGCATGGGAAGATATTTGGGAAAGTTCAAGAAAGATATCAATAGGAATCATGCTTTGCAGTTGGAGATTCTCCACAGGGTCCACCTGGCTCCAGATCATTTGTGAAAATTTAAACCAGGGGGTATCTTCAACATATGGAGACAGTGAGGTCTGCAGATGCTGGAGAACACAGTTGAGAGTGTGTTGATGGAAAAGGCAGCATCCAAGGATCATGAAAATCGACGTTGCAGGCCGGAGCTTCCTGATGAAGGGCTCTCTTACCCATAGTCTCTGGTGCATTGATAGACTTCAAACATACTGGAGTGCTGTGATGGATTTTCGGCAGTGTTCACTATAGAAAACGAAAATGTTGGCGAGAAATATACAGAGATATGTGCATCTAGACTAGAAGAGATTAAGGTTCACAAGGAAGAAGTATTAGAAATACTGCAGATTGTGAAAATTGACAAGTCCCCTGGGCCGGATGGGATCTATCCTAGGATCCTCTGGGAAGCAAGGGAAGAGATTGCTGAGCCTTCGGCATTGATCTTCAAATTATTATTGTCTACAGGAATAGTGCCTGAGGACTGGAGGATAGCAAATATGGTTCCCTTGTTCAAAAAGGGTAGTAGCGACAACCCTGGTAATTACAGACCAGTGAGTCTCACTTCAGTTGTTGGTAAAGTGTTGTAAAAGGTTATAAGAGATAGGATTTATAACCATCTAGAAAAGAATAATCTGATCAGGGACAGTCAGTTTTGTGAAGGGTAGGTCGTGCCTAATGAATCTTATTGAGTTTTTTGACAAAGTGACCAAACAGGAGATGAGAGTAAACTGGTTGATGTGGTGTATATGGATTTCAGCAAGGTGTTCGATAAGGTTCCCCACAGTAGGCTATTATACAAAATGCGGAGGAATGGGATTGTGGGAGACAGCAGTTCGGATTAGTAATTGGCTTGCTGAAAGGAAACAGAGGGTTGTAGTTGATGGTACATGTTCATCTTGGTCCAGTTACTAGCGGGGCGTACCGCAAGGGTCGGTGTTGGGTCCACTGCTGTTCGTCATTTTTATAAACGACCTGGATGAGGGCTTAGAAGGGAGGGTTAGTAAATTTGCGGACGACACGAAGGTCAGTGGAATTGTGGATAGTGACAAAGGATGTAATAGGTTGCAGAGAGACAGATAGGATGCCGAGCTGGGCTAAGAGGTGGCAAATGGAGTTTAATGTGGACAAGTGTGAGGTGATACACTTTGGATGGAGT
Organism: Chiloscyllium plagiosum; assembly: GCF_004010195.1. Lineage (NCBI taxonomy): Eukaryota > Metazoa > Chordata > Chondrichthyes > Orectolobiformes > Hemiscylliidae > Chiloscyllium > Chiloscyllium plagiosum. The sequence goes on from NC_057712.1 coordinate 38,071,144, forward strand.
AATCAGAATGCAAAGTACTGGGCTAATGGTAAGATTCTTGGGAGTGCAGATGAGCAGAGAGATCTTGGTGTCCATATACACAGATCCCTGAAAGTTGCCACCCAGATTGACAGGGTTGTTAAGAAGGCATACAGTGTTTTGGCCTTTATTAATAGAGGGATTGAGTTCTGGAACCAGGAAGTTATGGTACAGCTGTACAAAACTCTGGTATGGCCACACTTGGAGTATTGCGTACAATTTGGTCACCACATTATAAGAAGGATGTGGAAGCTTTGGAAAGGATGCAGAGGAGATTTAATAGGATGTTGCCTGGTATGGAAGGAATATCTTACGAGGAAAGGCTGAGGGCCTTGAGGCTGTTCTTGTTAGAGAGAAGGTTGAGAGGTGACTTAATAGAGACATACAACATAATCAAAGGGTTAGATAGGGTGGACAGGGAGAGCCTTTTTCCAAGTATAGAGATGGCAAACACGAGGGGACACAACATTAAAGTGAGGGGAGATAGGTATAAGACAGATGTCAGAGGTAGTTTTGTTACTCAGAGTAGTAAGGACATGGAATGCTTTGCCTGCAACGGTAGTCGATTTGCCAAGTTTAAGTGCATTTAAGTCATCATTGGACAGGCATATGGACGTACATGGAATAGTGTAGGTTGGATGGGCTTCAGATTAGTACGACAGGGCAGTGCAACATCGAGGGCCGAAGGGCTTGTACTGCGCTGAAATGTTAAAAAAAAAGAAGAGAAAATGCAATGGAGGGGATTTTGGGTGTAAGGGTGGAGAAGGACCCAATCTCTCCCTCCTTTTTGACCTGCCCAGTGTGTTCCCTGTAGATGCGCATAAGAAAAAAAAACTTTTCAACGTCCTCACTTTCTGTGCAAGAAAGAATATCTTGTTAGGTTGGGTATCCGAAAATTCCTGGGCCTGTCAGGTTGGTGGCAGATTGTTTTGGAGCATATCTCCTTGGATTTTCTCACAAGTATGGTACACCACAAAAGTGAGAATTTCTACAAGACATGGCAGCCTTTTTTGGAATACGGGGACAGATTTTATCTGCTACACTAACAAGGGCTTTTGTATAACCATAACGATTGCGTTTTATAGTCCAATATCTAGAGGGGGGAATCTGCGAACGTATGAATAGGTGAAAATTAATGCTCTCGATATTAGAGAATTAGTGTTTTGGTTGGCTGGGCTGTGTTATTATTATTTATTAGTTTGTTGTTAGTTATTATTTATTTAGTTAAGTAGTTGGGTTTTTTATTTGTTTTATATACATATTTATATATTTGTACATGAGGGCAGTTTGGGCTTTTAAAATTTCTTTGATATTTTAAAATATTTAATATTTCTCTGCAGGAAAATGGAGCATGTCCTGGAAATGTATCTTTTTGAAGTAAACATAAATATGAGGTCAATAGTACTCTCGTACATTCTCCATAGCAAAATTTTCAAGTATATTTTGACACGTGACGCAAGTGGGCTTCAAAACTACCTCTTATGACCCATACCACAGGAAGGAGGAGAGGCCCATGGGATCAAAACGTTTCAACGGCTACAAACAAATTAAAAAGATATGTTGACAAATAATGCCTAATAAAAGAAGAGTTGGAGAACTGGAAAGAATTTACTGTATATGTAAGGTAGCTGATGAACATCTAATCTTATATAACTGTGTATAGAAAAAGTGCCACCTGATACGACACAAAAGGCTAAAACCAGACCTGGTGACTAGGGGGTTTCAAAGAGAATCATGCAACTATTGAGGAAGTCTTGAGAGTAAATAAAATATGAAATAAATTCAGAAAAATGCATAATCCATTTTCCAGTCTTGAGTTGTTCAGAGATACAAAACTAGTGTTTTCTTGAAATGTGATTCTTCACATGCCAATCTTTTAGACGGTTATTCGAATATGGTGGGAAAAATAATAGATGTTGACCATGACCTTTGGGAAGCTATGAAAATAAATGCGATAGTTAAAAGTACCTTTGGCAGTAAAATATTGGTGTCAGCAGAAGCTGTAGATACAAGGGTGTATTTCTCCAAAATACTAAAGGAATTCCTATGTAAGAATCAGAAAAATACAGAATCCCTAAAATGTGGAACCAGGCCATTTGGCCCAACAAGTCCACACCGAGCCTCCGAAAAGTTTCCCACCCAGAACCATTCCCCTACCCTATTACTCTAAATTACCCCCGATTAAAGAACCGAGCCCACACATCCCTGAACACTATGGGCAATTTAGCATGGCCTGACCTGCACATCTCTGGACTGTGGGAGGAAACCAGAGCACCAAACATAGGGTGAATGGCTGTGTGGAGTTTGCATAGTCGCCAGAGGCTGGAATTGAATCCGGGTCCCTGGCGCTGTGCAGCAGCAGTGCTAACCACTGAGCCACCATGCCGCCCCAAGACAAACTGTCTATAGAATGGATAATACATGGATAACTATTCTCTTTGGGACAATGTGTATTCAACAAAGAGTGACACTGCGAATAGTTGAGTATTGACCTTGCTAGCATACAGGAAAGTAAGATTTTTCTGAATGTAATTTCTTAAATATTTTATTTCCTCTCAACAGTTGCATATATTATCCTAGCACAGTTCCAATATATCAAAATAAAGTGGGTTGATGCAAGTCTCCAATTGTCAGATAGTTTCACAAAATCTTTGCTCCAAGAAGTTATTAAAGGTTCTTGCAGGGGAGAGAAGAACAAGATATGTAAAAAAAAAATTAATTTTTGATTAGGTCATTGTGTGATTAAATATGTTAAAATTATTTTATTTTAGAAACAGAAGGGTAAATACTAATAGTTATGGAATAGGAAAAGAAAACATAATTGTGAATTACCAGTTGTATTATAAGGGAAGATCATAGGATCATAGAGGTCTACAGCACAAAAAAGGGCCATTTGTCTCATCAAGTCTACATTGATCAAAAACAAACACCTAACTATTCTAATCCAATTTTCCAATGTTTGACCAATAGCCTTTATGCCTTGGCATCGCAAATGCACACCTGTATACTTTTTAAATGTTAGAAGAGTTTCTGTCTTTATCAGCTTTCAGGCAGTCAGCTCCAAAATTTCACTACACTCTGGGTGAAAAAAAATTTCCTGACATCCCCTCTAAATCTCCTGTTCCTTCCTTAAATTTGTGCCTCCTGGTTATTGAACAATCCACCAAGAGTCCTTCCTGACTACTCTATCTTATCTATGCTCCTCAATTTTATACATCACAATCACATCCCGTCTCAGTTTCCTCTGCTATAAAGAAAACAACCCCAGTCTATCCAATCTCTTGTCATCACAAAACCTCTCCAGGCCCAAGCAACATCTGAGAGAATCTCCTCTGCACCAACTCTACTGCAATCACATCCCTCCTGTAATATGTACTGTTCTGGAATCCACAAATCATCCAGCTGTAGCCTGATAAACTATAGAATATGAAAAAGTACTGTTTAATTTTTCATTAATTTTGTTCAAGGATTGTTTATTGTCTTCATCTAAAGAGGTAAATTTGTTAATATAGCAAGTAGTTGAGTGTGTAGTAAGGATAACTGATTAATTAATTGACTGAGTAGATATGGGGAGGGAGGAAAGGAGTGGTGGGGCACGATGAGGGACCTGCGCATGGAAGAAGCTGTAAACTGAGTAATTATTCATTTCTATCCATGAGAAAAGGAGTCTTCGCTTCCCGCTCACCAACCTTATTGACATTACCAACCAATCAACACCCTTTTTCTAAAAGAGTATAAATGGTGCTTCCTTTGAAATTTGATATCCTTGCCTCTGTTCTGATGAGTACAAGGTAAAACTGAGATAGCATGGCTCTTGTACCAACAAACGTCAAGTTTCAGTTTTTATAAGTTTCTAAAATATATGTCACCATAAATGAACAAATCTCTGAAATTTATAAAGGACAAATCAAATAGGAACTCACTGAAAAGGTAGAATTTGGCATTTCTTCTCCTGTGCCACCTCCACATCAACTTGCAAAATTATTATAGGACTTTGAAAAATATTTAAAACAAACCTACTAAATATTGAATTTGACTTAATAAAAACCTACTGAACAAGATATACAATTTCAGGTAAACATTTGCAGAATATTTCATCACTTGCTGTGGCAATCTGAATATTCCCCAGATGGTTTAATTTTAATGTTTCAAATCTTATAAATTTATCATGGTGTAATTACAATATTCCAACTGCAACCCTATGACAGATACATTTTCACAACTCTATCACTGGGGTGTGGTGGTAGCATAGTGGTAAATGTTATTGGAGTAGTAATTCAGAGTACCAACTTCTATTTTGGGAATTTGGGTTCAAATTCCTCTGTGTTGGTAAAATTTGAATTAAATAAAAATAAACCTGCAGTTAAAAGCTATTGTAATGGCAACTATAGCACCACTGTTGATTGGTTTATTAATGTTCTTTAGGAAAGAAAATCTTTCATTTTTATTTGGTGTGTCCAACATGAGTCCAGACCCACAGCAATGTGTTGACTCTTAAATAGGGATAAATATTAGATGATGGTCTAGTAGTTACACCTTTAGTCCATGAAAGAATAAAAAAAAAGTTATTTTTTCTTATATTGCAACTTATTATCAAGACAGCACAACAAATATACTCCATTTTTTAAATTTTCACATTATTTTAAGACCCTGTTTAAGAAAAACAACAGGATTCAAATCAAGATTTCATCACCCTGGCATTTTGACTGCTGCAGTGTATTATCAAATACCTATGAACAAACAGTACAAAAATATGCTGATTAGAGTTAGTTTTTCCTTTTCTCCTTCATCAGTCCTCTTTTCAACCAGTTTGCTTTATTGACGTGTACATGTATCAGTGAATAAAGTATAGATACTGCTTGATATTCAAGGGCACAATAATGCACAATAAGCTAAAACTGATTACTTAGTTGAATTCATAATTCAAAAACATTCTTTAAAATTCAGGAAGTGGTATCGTAAACATCAAATTGTTTATTCCACATATAAAAGACGACCCAAATATAAACAGTAATCAAATGCAGTGCAGAGTATAGATAAAATGAAAGTAACTGAGTTAATCTTGAATATGAAATGCAATTATGAAAAAGGAACAGAAAAGTTGTAAAAACAGGAAAGGGAACACATTCGTCATTAAACTACAATTCAAAATACGTGAACATAATTCTACATCTTCATGCATTTCTGGTTAACTTTTTATTTCAATTCTTATGCTCATATTTATAACAACTTTTGATATAAACCTGTCAAATTATCTCTACAATCTCTCAACAGTAAAGACACTGCAGCACTATCACTGGCAGGAGACTATGATTACAGTCTGATAAATTTACCTGTGTAAGGTACCTACGAGCATAGGATTCTATGATGCAAAAATAGAAATAGGGCCAAAAGGGACTTCAAAATGAAACTTAATTATAGCTGTAAATACTGGTCCAATTACCCACATTTACCCTTTATCCATGCAGAACCTGAAGGGTACAATTTGTCTTAACTCCAGTTGTCGTAATGTTACTGGACCAGTAATCCAGAATCCCAGGCTGATGTTTTATGGCATGGGTTCATGGCAGAGGTGAAAATGTGAATTCAATAAAAACCAGAAATGAAAAAAAAATTAATATAATGGTGACTGGTTAACAAGTGTCAATGGTCGTAAAAACCCATCTGATTCCTAAAATCCTTTAGAGAAGAAAATCTACCATTATTACCTGGTCTGGCTTACATGTTATTCCAGACCCACAACAATGGGGTTGATGTTTAGCCCCTGGGCAATTAGGAATGGGTAATAATACTGGTCTAGCCAGCGATGCCCATCCATAGATGAATGATAAAAAATGCAAAATGGAATTTAAAAGTCTCGTATATAGCTTGTACTTCCTGAAACTTGTACATTTGCTTTAATCCTTTCACCACATGTAGATGATAGTTCTATTACTTTAAACATGGTAACTTCTGAATTGTTATAAACAACATGGAAGAGAAAAACATTTGTGCATGTGATTCAGTGTTCAAGGCAGCCAAAGATACCTTGAGGTACTCAATAGCTATTTGCAACAACCTTACTTTTATTAGCCCCCTCAGAGCTGCTAAGATGTTTAATAACAGAAAACTTTAACAGTTCCAATATACAAAAGATCACTGACAGAAAAAAAGTTGGCTTCCAACCTGGCCTGACTGAAGTGTGGAATCCTATTAAGTAACACTGGTACCTAACCTGTGACTCCTCCTGACCATAGTTTAGGAGCCACTTGAATAACTCTCAGTTGAAATGTGAATTGAACAGAAAATAATAGTACATAATTAATCCTAATTGGCCTCTAAATTGAATCTTCAGCATCAAGTGGTGGAACTTAATTTTCCAATTATTGACTAGTTTCTGCTTATCTTAAGATGTAAATATAGATGAAGTATGCAATGTAGTACTTGAGAAGATAGAGTTGAGAACGTGTTGCTAGAAAAGCACAGGAGGTCAGACAGCATCTGAGGAGCAGGAGAATCATTGTTTCAGGCATCAGCCCTTCATCAGGAATGAGGCGAGTTGGGGAGATAGTTGTAAAGAAAGAAGCAACTCCATAAGATATTCTTCACCAATGCACTGATTATTCAATTATGTTACTGTGTAGATCAAATAAAACTCTGAACAATCGCTTAAAGATTTTTTAATAAGAAAATCAACTAGTTAAAAAGAATAAGGAATTTCCAATCTGTTTGTCCTTTTGCTTTTTAAAAATTTCTTGCTGAGAACAATAATCCAAAGAGACACAGATATCTACAAATCATATCATATGGCTCAGTGACTCCAGCCGTATCACAATACCTCTGTAGTGAAGGCTGGAGAATTGGTGTATGGCACATACTCATTATTACATTTCAAAATGTCCCAGTGCAAAATATTTTACTCCATTCTGAAAGACATAGTTCAGCCCCTCAGCTATGGTTAAAACCTGCCTTGGGACAAATAAGTATCATGAGGTAAAACCAAATCGCCCCGTGGCTCAACATTTCAACTCCCCCTCCCACTCTGCCGAAGATATGGAGGTGCTGGGCCTCCTCCACCGCCGCTCCCTCACCACCAGATGCATGGAGGAAGAACGCCTCATCTTCCGCCTCGGAACACTTCAACCCCAGGGCATCAATGTGGATTTCAACAGTTTCCTCATTTCCCCTTCCCCCACCTCATCCTAGTTTCTAACCTCCAGCAACTCGATCCCCTGACTTGTCCGGACTTGTCCGACCTGCCCAGCTCCTTTTCCACCTATCCACTCCACCCGCTCCTCCCTGACCTATCACCTTCATCTCCTTCCCCACTCACCTATTGTACTCTATGCTACTCTCTCCCCACCCCCACCCTCCTCTAGCTTATCTCTCCACGCTTCAGGCTCTCTGCCTTTATTCCTGATGAAGGGCTTTTGCCCGAAACGTCGATTTTGCCTGTCCTCGGATGCTGCCTGAATTGCTGTGCTCTTCCAGCACCACTGATCCACAAATACGTATCATGCCAGGCTACCATATTTCACTCCTACAATCAAAGTCTATTAAATCTCAGTTACTTGAAGATACTTCCTTCCTTTACGCACCTACTCTTCATTTCCAATCCTAATTGTAACTAGGGCAATTACAACTATTTAAATAGATTTCACTTCATGAGAAAATTTCTTGAATAGCATTAAAATGGGAGTTTAAGAGCACAGGACCCAAAAAGGCCTTGCGTTTAACACATAATGGTTGGTATGAGATTTCAAAAAGTATCAGGTTATGTACTCTTATGCCAAGTAATATTCATTGCACAAAAATAGATGTTCAGTTGTCTCATGAATTGTTGACACAGCCGACCACCAATCTACTCTCCTTAAATGATTTCATCCCAATCATCACATCCCATGTGAAGTACTTAATATTGTGTATTTACTTTCCCTTTTCTGCATTGGAGTCTACATCTCTGGTTAAAGATTTTCAATCAAGTTGTTAGCAGTTCGTTCACTACTGCCCTGGAGAAACAATAATTGGTATCATGTGACAGAAAAATATTGGCATTTCACCTCATGAGCAGGGCACAATTACACACAGACTGACTGAATTGGAATCTTCTTTGTGGGCTCCAAGAATCCTATATGAGATGAATTTGAAAGCACCTTCTATGTACCTTGTATTTGAATGTACCTTGTAGGTTTAGGCCTATTGCATAAATACCTATTCAGCATTAAGTAGCAACCTCTCAAAGCCCATGTGTAGAGAAAACAAAATGTTGCATTCCTGCACAGAAAAAAGTGCACATAGCTGCAGAATGGACCTTTACTTCCCAAGTAAGTTGCTGAAGCAGAGTTGGGGAGCTTTGTTCTGCATTTGTCTCTGCTATACCTGATGATGTGACACGTTTCCTAAAGTGGGAAGAGTGCCATAGCCACATCCATGAATTAGCATAGTCACTTTTTCCTTGGAACCTTTCTTTTTCATCAGTTCAGACGTCCTCAATTATTTATTCTTCTCAGAGCATTCAGTTTATTCCGAGGAACTAGAATACACTACAACTAGAGAAAAGCCCACTTTTATTTTCAACATGCTTTATATAAAAGGGATATCTGAATTTTATTATAATTGAATTAGAATTGGGGAGCAAGATGTCATTAAAAATGTGTCACACCTCCAATATGGCCTCCAAAGAGATGAATCAATGCAGAGTGCAAGAGATGAAAGAAGGAAGACTTCCGGAGGTAGTTAACTTAAGGCCAGGTTCATTTCTCTTTGTATCAGTGTCACAAGCCGGTTTTTTCAAAAAAATACCCAATTTAAACCATGCAACTTGATTTTTAATAAAATTGCCCTGATCTATTAGGTATCATGAGTTAAGCAGCCTGTTAATTCAGCAGTGATCCATAGAGTCATGGCACATATTGCTTAAAAGCAATTTACTTCACAGCCAGGCCATGGGATGCATTAACACACCACAGAGTAGATAGCAGCTAACAGCATAATGTTTCTTAGCCTTGAACTAGTAATAGCTCTGCAGTTTGCCATTGTGACAGGAATCTTCCATGAAATTCAGACTCCGGCATTCCATTATACACTCCTTTGTGCTGTCAAATGAGTCAAAAAACGTAGTCGTTAAGAAGCTGGCTTGCAGAATGTGCACCATTATACGCAAAGTACATGCTCCAGCTATATCATCCAGTTTTGCCTGAACTGCTGCCAGTCTGAGAAAATTAGAAAATAGCCAAGGCAATTTCAACATTATATGTTATCATTCAATAGAAACAGCACTGAAGGCGGCCATTCAGTCTGTCATGTCACTGCCACCTCTTTCTAATGAGTTTATAATATTGCTAAATTCGCAATTTAGCCAGACTTCATTTATGAAGATTGATTTGAAAAATCCATTTAGTACATAGACCATTTTGTGGTTCTTTAACTAAATTATGCAAATTAATATGCAATTAACCCCTAATTGCAAACTGCAATTATAGAGTCATAGAGACATACAGGATGGAAACAGACCCTTCAGTCCATCTCATCCATAATGACCAGATATTCTAAACTAATCTAGTTCAATTTGTCAGCATTTGGTCAGGTCCCTCTAAACCATTCCTACTCATATACAAACTAGATGCCTTTTAAAATGTTATAATTGTACCAGCCTTCACCATTTCCTCTGGTACCTCATTACATTCATACACCATCCTCTACATGAAAAATTTGCCCCTTAGGTCCCTTTTAAATCTTTCCCCTCGCACCTAAAATCTATGTCCTCTAGTTTTGGACTCCCCCAAGCCAGGTAAAAAATCTTGTCCATATACCCAATCCATTGTGATGATGCCGCTCCTTTAATAAGGATACGTTGTCCTTAGATTTTGTTTTCAGAGGGGTCATAAATGCAGAGTTCTGAGAGGTTTGGCTTGGATGGGTTAGAGTGCCAATTTGGTAATAACTAACAGATACTGCCTCAGGTAAACGGCTTTCAAGTTTAAAACAAACACTTAAACAATGAAAGGGGAGTGGCCAATTCTCCCAGCTCAGCTGTTCTCTGGTTTGATTTGCTTTGAGCAAGCAGTCAGTTTTGAGGCTGCTCGTCCAAGAAACAGCTACATGGAAGAAAGTGTCACATGTTGAATCTCTCTTCCATCTCTCTCCTGTAAGACCCTGTGTTTGATATTTTCTTTTCTGCCACGGGGTGTTTATGGAGATTGTTGCAGGAATTTGGAACATTAAGTTGAAATAGTCTGTTGGGTTTGAGATAATTACAGCAAGAACTCAGCATTTAAATTTGCTGGAAATGCCAGAATCTTTCAAGTTGGTTAAAGTTCAACTGCAAATGAAGCAGCTTGAGCTACAGGCAAGAGACAAGGACTGTGCAACTGAAATGAAACAGTCGGAATTACAACTAAAAGCTGGGGGGTCGAGGAAGAGAGCGAGAAAG
>NC_057712.1:38081611-38085323 GCF_004010195.1 Chiloscyllium plagiosum
GAGAGAGAGAGAAAAAGAAGGGTGTTTGAACTTCAGAAATTGTCATTCAGACAGGAAAGTCTGCTTAAAAGGATGGACATGAAGGCTGAAGGCAAGCACAGTGAGGAAGAGTGTGTGGATGAGCAAACCCATGGTAGCCAAAGATCTGGTAAGCAACTGTTTAAATATATTCAAGCATTGCCTAAATTTGATGAGAAGGATGTGGAAACCTTTTTCATCTCATTTGAAAAGGTGGTTACACAAATACAGTGGCCAGTGACCACTGTGGGTTTTGTTGATTGAAATAAAAGTTGTAGGTAGAGCTAGTAAGAGGTAGTATCTGGGGCATATGAGGTGGTGAAGAAAGCCATCTGAAGTGCATACAAGCTTATGGCAGAAGCCTACAAGACAATGTTTCAGGAATCTAAGGTGGTTCCCTGGTCAAACCTACATTGAGTTTGAAAGGATCAAACAAAGTAATCTGATAGGAGGATAATGGCATTAAAAATAGAGGAAACCTATGACCCTCTCAGAGAGATGGTTATTTTGGAGGAGTTCAAAACTTTGCTTCCTGAAGGAATTAGAACTCATGTGGAAGAGCATAGAGTTAAAAAGCCAAGATTGACAGTTAAAATAGCTGATGGTCAGGAGTTGGTCTAAAAGTCAAAACTTGGCTTCCAAAATCAATTTCAATCAGCGAGGGACAGAGATTGGGGAAAAGAGAAATTATCACATGGAAAGGGAAAAGTAGAAAATCTCGGTAAAGATCAGAAGGATAACTTGCCACGGGGTAAAAAAGAAATCTTTGAAGGGGAAGGAAGTTAAAAATCTCCAGTCTTTTCACTGCAATAAAATAAGCCACATGAAATCAGTGTTGGTGGGCTAGGTGAAGCACTGGGAAGCCAGTAGGAAAACAGAATAAGCCAGTGAATTTTGTAGGAATGGTGACAGAAAGCATGATGGAGGCAAAAAAGGTGTACCAGAATGTACAAGCTAGTCGGAGGTTGGTTATGGAGGAAGAGCCAGATCTTAAACCATATACCTGCAAAGGTAAAATTTATTCACATAGGCCAGGAGCAGCAGGTAAACACGTTACAATATTGAGAGATACAGGATCCTCTCAATCTTTGATGTTGAAAGATGAGGAGATATGTACCTCTGAAAGACTATTGCCAGAAAAGGTGCTAGTAACAGAAATTCAGAGTGAGACAAGAAGCACTCTATTATGTAAAGTGAGGTTAGAGGGTCCAGTGAAGAGTGAAGTCGTGGTAGGAATACTGGAAAAAATTCAGCTCCGGGAATACAATTTGTCCTTGCTAATGATATAGCTGGTTCACAGGTAGGAGTTCTATGTACTGTTTTTGAAAAGCCTATGGAAATTCAGGTAACTGAACTATTGCAGGACCCATACCCTGGGATATTTCCTGACTGTGTGGTAACAAAGTCACAAAGTCACCAGTTGAAACAGGAGAGGTCAAATGATATAGATAAGGAAGTGCAAGTGGAATTAGCAGAGACCCTGTTTGATCAGATGGTTGACACAAACCAGGAGCAGACATATGACAAAGCGGACATCCTTAGCTCAGATAAATTAACTGAGTTACAGCTTAAAGATGAAAATTTAAAGAGAATGTATCAAAAGGCATACATAGACAAAGTATCATTCAGGGATACATTCAGATTCTATCTTAAAAATGACGGTTTAATGAGGAAACGTAGGCTATCACAGAGTCATTGAAATGTGCAGCATGGAAACAGACCCTTCGGTCCAACCCGTCCATGCCAACCAGATATCCCAACCCAATCTAGTCCCACCTGCCAGCACCCGGCCCATATCTCTCCAAACCGTTCCTATTCATATATCCATCCAAATGCCTCTTAAATGTTACAATTATACCAGCCTCCACAACATCCTCTGGCAGCTCATTCTATACATGTACTACCCTCTGCGTGAAAAAGTTGCCCCTTAGGTGCCTTTAATATCTTTCCCCTCTCACCCTAAAACTATGCCCTCTAGCTCTGGACTCCCTGACCCCAGGGAAAAGACTTTGTCTATTTATCCTATCCATGCCCCTCAATTTTGTAAACCTCCAGAAGGTCACCCCTCAGCCTGCGACGCTCCAGGGAAAACAGCGCCAGCCTGTTCAGCCTCTCCCTATAGCTCAAATCCTCCAACTCTGGCAACATCCTTGAAAACCTCTTCTGAACTCTTTCAAGTTTCACAACATCTTTCCGATAGGAAGGAGACCAGAATTGCACGCAATATTCCAACTGTGGCCTAACCAATGTCCTGTACAGCCGCAACATGACCTCTCAACTCCTGTACTCAATACTCTGACCAATAAAGGAAAGCATACCAAACGCCTTCTTCACTATCCTATCTACCTGCGACTCCACTTTCAAGGAGCTATGAACCTGCACTCCAAGGTCTCTTTGTTCAGCAACACTCCCTAGGACCTTACCATTAAGTGTATAAGTCCTGCTAAGATTTGCTTTCCCAAAATGCAGCACCTCACATTTATCTAAATTAAAGTCCATCTGCCACTTCTCAGCCCATTGGCCCATCTGGTCCAGATCCTGCTGTAATCTGACGTAATCCTCTTCGCTGTTCACTACACCTCCAATTTTGGTGTCATCTGCAAACTTACTAACTGGACCTCTTATGCTCACACCCAAATTACTTTTTGCCATTTACATAAGTGGAGAGCCCAACACCAATCCTTGTGACACTCCAGTGGTCACAGGCCTCCAGTCTGAAAAACAACCCTCCTCCACCACCACTCTGTCTTCTACCTTTAAGCCAGTTCTGTATCCAAATGGCTAGTTCTCCCTGTATTCCATGAGATCTAACCTTGCTAATCAGTCTCCCATGGGGAACCTTGTTGAACGCCTTACTGAAGTCCATATAGATCACATCTACCGCTCTGCCCTCATCAATCTTCCTTGTTATTTCTTTAAAAAACACAATCAAGTTTGTGAGACATGATTTCCCACGCACAAAGCCATGTTGACTATCCTGAATCAGTCCTTGCCTTTCCAAATACATGTACATCCTGTCCCTCAGGATTCCCTCCAACAACTTGCCCACCACCAAGGTCAGGCTCACTGGTCTATAGTTCCCTGCCGCCCTTCTTAAATAGTGGCACCACATTTGCCAACCTCCAGTCTTCCGGCACCTCATTTGTAACTATCGATGATACAACTATCTCAGCAAGAGGCCCAGCAATCACTTCTCTAGCTTCTCGGGTACACCTGATCAGGTCCTGGGGATTTATCCACTTTTAACTGTTTCAAGACATCCAGCACTTCCTCCTCTAATCTGGACATTTTGCAAGATGTCACCTTCTATTTCCCTACAGTCTATATCTTCCACATCCTTTTCCACAGTAAATACTAATGCAAAATATTCATTTAGTATCTCCCTCATTTCCTGTGGCTCTACACAAAGGCCGCCTTGCTGATCTTTGAGGGGCCATATTCTCTCCCTAGTTACCCTTTTGTCCTTAACATATTTGTAAAAACCCTTTGGATTCTCCTTCATTCTATTTGCCAAAGCTATCTCATGTCCCAGTTTTGCCCTCCTGATTTCCCTCTTAAGTATACTCCTACTTTCTTTATACTCTAAGGATTCATTCGATCTATCCTGTCTATACCTTACATATGCTTCCTTCTTTTTCTTAACCAAACCCTCAATTTCTTTAGTCATCCAGCATTCCCTATACCTACCAGCCTT